>NW_024080893.1:1834061-2222067 GCF_003009895.1 Hyaena hyaena | reverse complement strand
ATATAAGTAATAAATCACTAAGTTCTACTACTGAAAAAAAAAAACAAAAAACTAACCTAAATCAACCAAATCAGTATCTCTGGAGCTGCAATCAAGCATTGATCTTTAAAAACATACAAACAAACAAAAACTCCCCTAGATAGGGGCGCCTGGGTGGCTTAGTCGGTTAAGCGTCCGACTTTCACTTAGGTCATGATCTCGAGGTTCGTGGGTTCGAGCCCTGCGTCGGGCTCTGTGCTGACTGCCAGCTCAGAGCCTGGAGCCTGTTTCAGTCTGTGACTCCCTCTCTCTCTGACCCTCCCATGCTCACGCTGTCTCTCTCTCTCTCTCTCTTCTATAAATAAATAAAAACATTAAAAAAATTAAAAAAAAAAAACCTCCCCTAGATAATTCTAATGTAGCCAGAGGTGAAAAACATTGCCTAGAGGCCAGTACTTCTCATGGTCCCCAGACTATTATCACTTGGGTATCTGTAGAAATAAATGCATATTATCAGCCCCCCAGCCCACACCTACTGAATCGTAAAACTTTGGGGGTGAAACTCAGCAATCTGTATCTCCAAGGTGATTCTGATGCTCGCTCAAGTTTGAGAACCACTGTTTTGCATAAGTCATGCCATATGAAAAAATCAGAAAGGCAGTTAGTCTGAAATGCCTCAGGTTGGAAGTCCACAGTGGTTTCCTTTTGTACTTCTAGAAAAGAATTAAAAGCACACAGTCTTCATTCCCATAGAGACTCTGAGAGGAAAGGGGATCTAACTTTGCAGCTTTATCTTCCTTAAACCTCCTAGGAAAGAATCCTAGACGTCTGGGTTCCAGCTGGGTCATATGACTTTAAATAAAATGGAGAGACTAATGATGGGAAGCTGTCTGACCACCAAAGAACAGTTGGCCCTTGGACCAAGAGGGGACGTGAAAGGGGAGGGGGAAGGCTTTCCAAGGAACAGGGAAGAATAACCTAAAAATAAAAAGAAAAGAAAATCATTAAAACTGAACTTCACTTTACTTTTTCCTTTCCTTTCATGAAAGCAATGTGTTTTTTTGGGCATAGCACTGATATGTTAATAAAACCGAATAATGTTTCTTGTACTAAGTTTTCAGTACGAGATGAGAACTGCATAAGAACATGTTCTAATGATGCGTTGGTTTTTCTCACAGTAACATCCAGCCCCCAGAACATTTCTCCAGCAGCACCCACACTCTCCTGTCCTAGAGAAAAACCTGGAACAGAGCTGAAAATCTGAGCTGTTGCCACCTGGATGGTAAAGGATCTGCCCATGAACTGTAGCCTGGCTCTGTTGCTGATTTCAATGAGAGTGTAGAGAAGTCACTTAGCTTCTCTGCCCTTCAATTTGCTCGTGCAGAAAATGACAGAAACAACCGAGATGAAGTGAAATGTCAAAGTGAACTGCATAGGATTGGGAAGAGGGCCAGGTGCCACAGCCTAACAGGAAAAAGAAAACCTCACAGGCTCACCTCCTGGTAAATGGGCAGAATGAAATTTAGCTGAAATACTGAGAAGTTTAATTACCAAATGTGGGCCAAACCCTTTGTGATTATATTAATTGTCTTTTCTTCCCCAGACTCATATTCTCTGCAACAATACTGCCTTCACCAACCAATAATCAAAGTAAACTGTATGAACCACTATAGGTGAATCATATTATATAAATAAGTAAAGAACCTCAACCAAATCCCAGATGATTGATTTTATGGAACAGAAATATATTTTCTGCTTACTTTTAAGTTCATTTGATGAAAAAATACCACATGAGATCATTATTTTAAGCACAAATTACATTTAAGAGGAAATGTCTGGTAAACCTTCTGGGGATGTAAATAAGCTACTAATTTCATTTGACTAAAAGCTGTGAAATGCAATTCTGGGAATTATGGTGCAGAGACATACTTCCAATGCATTATAAGATGGACTTCACTAGGCTTGGAGAGAAAAATGGAATTCTATTCACTGTACTTGTTATTAAACTGAAGCTCTTCAATGACCCAGGCTCATTTTATCTAACTATATAGCTGGCTTTTCTGGATTTACAAAAGATGAGATTGGGGGAAAGAAAATGAGAAACAATGAGTCATTCACACAGGTGCATAACTAGCAATTTGAAATTGGTATTCATACCATCTGATCTTTAGATCTCTTCCTTTCTTCAGTTGTATTCCAGACTCTGAAAGTTCTCCAGGTACTATTCATTGCTCTGTTCAATCCAATTACTACTATGTTCAATTACTGTCCTGTTTCTCTAATGGAAGTTTGCTTTCAAGACCAGTGGCAATATATATTTCCAGTTTTTTCATTTCCTCTTACAAGTTCCATCATTCCTTTCTTTTTCACTATATTTTTCCTTAATCATTACCACTTTCTTTTTTCTAACTTTCTTTTTTTTAGAGAGTGCATGAGTAGGGGAGGGGGAGGGGAAGAGGACAAGAGAGGGTGAGAGTGAGGGAGGAAGGGGGAGAGAGGGAGGGGGGAGAGGGAGAGAGGAAATTTTAAGTAGGCTTCAGTGCAGAGCCTGATGTGGGGCTCCATCCCAGGATCCTACGATCATGACCTGAGACTAAATCAACAGTCAGACGCTCAACTGACTGAGTCACCCAAGAGCCCCTCTTTGTTTTATTGTCATGTTTTTACTCTCATCTTTTTTTTCCTCCATGACACTTCTCCTACCCTTAACATTGTTCTCTAGAATGCTGTTAGATTTCCTATCTTTTTTATTTATACAAACAACTGTGGGATGCAAAGGGCCATGGAAACTTGCCAATATCAGGCTAGTTTGGGCTAGCACAGTACCTGGCAATTGGGAGGCACTCAATCCATATCTGTTCAATGGCTGTCTGGATAAATGAGAATAGAAATGACACCTTCCCCCCTCCCCTCTTTTTTTGCTACAATCTTAAGCAAAATCGTAAACTAATAACTTCCACCTCTTCACATGTGTGTCAACTTTTTTTTTTTTGATAGCCACTTTATTGAGGTATGACTGACATACAAAAAACTACATACTTAATGTATACAACTTGATATGTTTGGAGATAAGTATACACCTGTGATCTATCACCACAATCTGTGTCCCAACATATCTATCACCTCCAAAAGTTTCCTCCTTCCATCTTTATTACTGTGATAAAAACACAACATAATATCCAGGCTCTTAGCAAATTTTTAGGTATACAATACAGTATTAACTAGAGGCACTCTGCTGGATGATAGATATATAGGACTTATTCATCTTCTATAATTAAAATTTTGCATCCTTTGACTAATACCTCCCTATTTCCTCTCTACACATAGCCTCTGACAACCATTGTTGCAGAGAGACATCCACTCTGTTTCTATGAATTTGAGTGTTTTAGAGTCATCATGTAAGTGGTATCATGTAGTATTTTTCTTTGTGTGTGGCTTATTTCACTTGGCATAATGTCCTCCAGATTCATCCGTGTTGTTGCAAATGGCAGGATTTCCTTGTTTTTAGGGCTGAATAATATTTCACAGTATGTATATACCACATTTTCTTTATCAGTTCATCTGTTGGTGGATATATAGGTTGTTTCCACATTTTAGCTATTGTGAACAGCATTCTATGGACACAGGAGTGCTATTCTCTCTCAAGATCCTGATTTCAATTCTTTTGGCTAAATATTCAGAAGTGGGATTGCTGGATCATATGGAGGCTTTTTTTTAAATATTTTGAGGAAACTCCATCTCCATTCTGTTTTCTATAGAAGCTGCACCATTTGCATTTCCACCAAATGGTGCAGTCTACAAGATGTTCCAACTTCTCCACATCCTTGCCAACACTTGTCTTTTTTTAAAAAAAAATTGCTAATAGCCATTCTGACAGGTGTGAGGTGATTTCTCATTATAGTTTCATGTTCATTTTTTCTGATGAGTAGTGATTTTGAGCTTTTTCCCATACACCTGCTGGCCATTTGCATGTCTTTGGAGAAATGCCTATTCAAGTTCTTAGCCCATTTTTTAAATTGGGTTATTTGTTTTTTTGCTATTAGATTGTAAGAGTTCATTATATATTTTGGAGATTAACCCTTTATCAGATAAATGGTTTGCAAGTATTTTCTTCTGTTCCATAGGTTGTCTTTTCATTCTGTTAATTCTTCCTTTGCTGTGAAGGAAATTTTCGTTTGAGTAGCTCTCCCCCATGTCTATTTTTGTGGGCTTTTTTCACCTGTGATGAATATTATAAGACTTTCCTCCTCTATTTTCTTCTAGGAGCTTTATGGCTTTAGCTGTTTTAATCCAAGAGTTGATTTTTGTGTATGGTCTAAGATAAGAGTCTTAATTTCATTCTTTTGCATGTGAGTATCCAGCATCCAGTGTTCCCTACACCATTTGTTGAAGACACCATCTTTTCTCCATTGTGTATCCTTGGCACCCTTGTTGAAGATTAGTTGAAAGTATTTGCATGGGTTTATTTCTGAGCTCTCTATTTTGCTCCATTGTCTCTATGTCTGTTCTTATGCCATATAATATTGTTTTGATTACTACAGCTTTGTATTTTATTTTGAAATCAGGAAGTATGAGGTCTCCAGCTTGGTTATTCTTGCTCAAAACTGCTTTGACTATTGAGTGCCTTCTGTGGGTCCATATGATTTATTTTTTAAAATTTCTATAAAAAAAGGCCATGTGGATTTTGAAAAGGATTGACTTTGGGTAATATGGACATTTAAACAATATTAATTCTTCCAATCCATGAACACAGATGTCTTTCCATTTATTTGTAACTGTTTTAATTTCTTTCATCAGTGTGGAGTTTAACCACTGACAGTTGTTTTTTCTTTTTGAAATGCAAGTGCTTGACTTGAGCTTTGATTGTCCTGGCATCTGCTTCACAGGGGTCTTTGCTTCAATAAAGGCTATTTCAAATCAACACACTGCCAGGCACACTGTAGATAAAGAACCAGGTTGCCTTCCCACTGAGGCTTCTTTGTTTTAGAGTCTTAGTTGATTCTGATAACTGACTATTTGGGATCACTTTTTTTTTTTTTTTAATTTATTTCTAGGAGAGAGAGAGAGAGAGACAGCATGAGCAGGGGAGGGTCAGAGAGAGAGGGAGACACAGACTCTGAAACAGGCTCCAGGCTCTGAGCTGGCAGTCAGCACAGAGCCTGACGCGGGGCTCGAACCCACGAACCGCCAGATCATGACCTTAGCGAAAGTCGGACGCTTAACCGACTAAGCCACCAAGGCGCCCCTGGGGTCACTTATTTTTGTCTTTATTTTTTTTTTCTCTTCTTTTCTCTTTTCTTCCTGAACTTTAAGTTCCTGCTTCATGTTTTATTTTTTTAATTATTTATTATTTTTTAAGTTGTATTTTTTTTTTTTTTTTTGAGAGAGAGAGAGACAGACACTGTGAGCAAGGGAGGGTCAGAGAGAGAGGGAGACGCAGAATCAGAAGCAGGATCCAGACTCTGAGCTAGCTGTCAGCGCAGAGCCCGACACGGGGCTCGAACCCACAAGCCGTGAGATCATGACCTGAGCCCAAGTCAGACGTCCAACCGACTGGGCCACCCAGACGCCCCTCCTGCTTCATGTTTTAAACTGACCCATAAAGAGTGAGCCTAAAAAACCGTAGGTCCCCACCCTCAATAAAAGCAGAATAAAAATAAAATAAAATAGTGAAAACCCAGGCCCCTGCTCTCTGTCTCTGGTCTCTCTGTGTCTCCATTGAAGATCTCATATTGTGCCCTCTCTGTGTACCTTGTATGTTCCAGGGCATGTAAATAATATATTATTTTCTTCTTCAAAGTTCTCTAAAGATTATTTCTAAAGGGGATCTTGCAATCCAGAAAATATCACAAGGATTGGGTCAGTTCCAACACTGGTTTAGAAAGGGGAGATATCTCTAGGAAGTTCACTGGAACTTAGTTGAGTGCCTCCAGCCCTTTCTTTTCTTTTCTTTCTTTTTTTTTTTTTTTGAAAGTTTATTTATTTTTGAGGGAGAGAGAGAGAGAGACAGAAAGAACCTGAAGCAGGCCCCAGGCTCTGAGCTGTCAGTACAGAGCCTGCTGTGAGGCTCGCCCCAAGAACCAGGAGATCATGAGCCAAAAGTTGGATGCTTCACTGATGAGTCACCCAGGTACCCCCACCCAGCCATTTCTAGCCAATGGCATTACTACCAATAAGCTGAGTCTGGCACAAAACACAGTGTTTTATAGTTTTCAGTGTACAAAACTTCCACCTCCTTGGTTAAGTTTATTCTTAAGTATTTGATTCTTTTTAATGTCACTGTAAATCAAAAAAGTTCCTTTTTGGATATTTTGTTCTTAGTATAGAAATGCAACTGATTTTCATATGTTGATTTTGCAACCTACAACATTGCTGAATTTGTTTATTGATTTAATTGTGTGTGTGTGTGTGTGTGTGTGTGTGTGTGTGTGTGTGAATTCCTTAGGGTTTTCCACATGTAAAATCATGCCATCTGCAAACACAGATAATTTTACCTCTCCCTTTCTGATTTGGGTGCCTTCCATTTCCTTTTCTTGCCTAACTTTTCAGGCTAGCACTTCCAGTATTATGCTGAATAGAAGTGAAAGAATGGGAATGTTGGCCTTGTTCCAGATCTTCGGGCAGAAGCATTCAGTTTTTCACTGAATAAAGATGCAAGCTGTGTGCTTTTTATTTATGACCTTTACTGTGTTGAGGTAAGTTCCTTCAATTTAACTGTACTGACTGGAAAAATATCTGGTTCATGTAGATCAAAATTGAGTCTATATATACTATAGTAGGTGTAGGTGTGCCCAGATATTAACATGAGAGGTTAGAAACTTGGGAACTCCATTTATGAGTGAGGAGTAAGCACATAAAAAAAGCAGTAATTAGGATGTAAGCTTCTGGGGGAGCAGATATTTTCATCAGTTTCATTCTCTGTTATGTGCTCAGTGACTCTAACAGTGCCTGGAGGAGATGCCCAACAAATATATAAAGAATGAGTAAGAATGGATTCCCTTTTACCTTATATATGTGATTCATGTTCTGTCACCAATTCCTGAAATGTTACCCATTACTGAGAAGGAACCACTTTCAGACACTATGACAACTGTCACAGCTTAGCAGTAAGGGTTAATCTAAACTCCATAGACCTCTGGGGTTTGAGTTTCAAAAGGTCTGTTAACCTCTTGAAATTATATGTATTATATATTATGTGCATATAATGAACATATATTCTATCTTTCTGGGGAGAAAGCCATAGATTTCTTAATATTCTCAAAGGAGAGTGTGACCTAACATTTTCAGAACCAAATGTGTGACGAGTGTTTCCGTACTAAAAGAACAACTAAGAAATTCTGGCAAACAGAAACTTTGGTCAGGCAGACACTGGTTGAAATTCCAACCCTTCCTATTTCAGCAAGAAACAAGGTTCTATATTAATAGTTATAGTTGTCCCTCTGCCTGAACAATGGCTGAAGAACAAGCCATCATGGAATATAGGAGATACAGCTACTGTCTATTTCCAGATGGGGAATGATTTAGTGACTCAACAGAGAGTCTCTTTTGAGTCATTTTATGGTAGTTAGGAACAAATATATTGCTCTGGTATTAGCTGTTTGATTGTACTACACTGATAAGTGGTAAGTGATAAGAATTATGTTTGCTTACATAGCAATAGTAATCTTATTCATTGCTTTTGATTCTTTCTCAAAACCATTTATGATTTTGAGATATGTTTATTTAATTAGGCTGGGGAATGAAAGATCCCATCTGTCCCCAATCAAATTTGAGCAGTTTTCATCAAGTGGCTGCTTTGTGTCAAGTCCATACATTATCTCATTTAAGCTTCATAACAATGTGGTAAGGTTGACCATATTGTGATTTTCATTTATCAAATAAAGAATCATAGGCTCAGAGAAGTTGAGAACATTGCCCAACTGCACATAGCTGTTAAGTGGTGAAACTAAGAAGAAACCCAGGGCTTGTTAGTCCACTTCCTCTTACATTTTACTAGGCTGTGCATTTGTGTAACAAGATGGTATTTTTAAAAATGGTATTCTGGTTGCCAGAAGGAAATCAAAACAAATACTAAAGACAATATTATTAGAAATGGAGATCTGGATGTGCCAAGAAATGCCTTTAATTCTACATAATAAGAAGGATGGTATTTAGTTTGATACAAGTGTCTCTTAATACCATATAGCCTAGATGCTCCTTGTAACCTCCTCTGGGGATCCCAATGAAGTTTAGATCATTTTAAGCATCTACAGAAAACAGAGTAAAATTGAAAATTATGGGGAATCTGAATTTTCTTGTTTTATTTTATAAAGCAAATGTCTCGTCAGAAATAAAAATTTAAAACAGATCTCAAAATTTCTTGGCACTCATTTCTTTTGTCTGATACATAGAGCTATTCTAGATGATTGGGGAAAGTTACCCAACCCCTCTTGACCTCAGTTTATTCAAATGTAATATGAAAATAATAGTACTTCATAGATTAATTAAATGAGTTAATACTTGCAAAGTGCTTAAATCAGTGCTTGCCCCATAATACTTAATAAGTATTAAGTGTTATTATTCTCACCTTGTCTCCTGAGACCCAAGCCCAATATAGAAACTTGTGGAGTGGTTGAACTGAAGGAGAAATATTATAAATAGTATAAAATGGCAAACTATTCTTTAAAAACATCATGAAGTAGCCCTCTATAGAAACGGTAAGGGATGGCACACAGTCCACAGAGAAAATTCCATAGAGACTCAGCACCCAGGAATTCATGAGGGTGGAGATGCAGATATGCCTCACAGGCTGATCCCAAATGAAGTAGCTCAGGAAGCCACGGAGTGTAACCAGCAGCCACCCTGGAAGATTGTGATAGGAAATAATAACATTCCACCATGAAAAGGATAATACATTTCCCTAACCTTCCCTCTCTTCCTCCTTCCTTGCCTTCCTGCTTGCTTTCTTTTCTGCCTTCCATGCACCAATCGTTTTCTGAATGTCTTGTGTGTTCTATGCACTGGTATAATGATGCACAAGATGAAGTCTCTACCCTCATGGAACTTACATTCTAGTGGGAGAGACAGATGATGAACAAAGGTCCAAATATGTAATATAGTGGGATGGACTATGAAGGGGTATAAAGTCATAAGGGGTTGTATTTTTTAAGGTAGGGTGATCAAGGGTGCCTCTCTGAGGAGGTGGTATTTGAGCAGAGACCTGAATGAAGTGAATGAATCAACGTTAACTGTCTGGAGAAAGAATATTACAGGCTGTCGTGAAAATGAAACAAACCTATGGTGAGAAAGCTGACTGTGATTTGCAGAATAGCAAGGTCAGTATGGTTGAAGCAGAGAGAGCACAGAGTGTAGACAGGGCCCAGATCCCCTAGTGCCTGTAGATGGAGGCATGGCCTACACAGGGAAGCTTCACAAGTGATAGGGAGGACCACCAACTGTGTGCACTGAGGGTCATGCTGAGTAGTCTACCCCACTTCCAAAGTATGTCACTGGCAATTGCCGCTTTGTAGAAATAAATGAATGATATTTTTTAAAAGGATATGGATTAGCCAACTTCTATGTGCCCAAAGTGAAAAATAATTGAAGTTATAAGAGAAAAAGAAGGCAATAAATTTGATATGCTCCATGTACCTGTTATTTGCATCATGTTAACAACATGTTAAACATATTACACTATTGGATGCTGTTTAATTCAAGCTGAGGAACTTATTCTGAAGCAACAGCCTGGGGGATATGAGTAGGGAGTGAAGGTTGTAGCAGGGAGGCCGGCATTCAGAGAGGCACTCCCCAGAAGCATAGTTCCTGGACAGGGCATGCTAAGTCTGGTCTAAATACGTTTGGAGGTCCTTGGGAAAAGAATTACTTGAGTCTCCTTGATTTTTTTTCACTTTATTTCAGAAGATGCAACAAAGATATGATGCCTTAGCTAACCTTTCTGCACTGTTGGTGGGAATACAAATTGGTGCAAGTGCTGTGGAGGAGAGCATAGTTTCCTTGAAAAGTTAAAACTACTCTATGATCCAGCAATCACACTACTAGGTATGTATCCAAAGAATACAAAATTACTAATTCATAGGAATACATGCACCCCTATGTTTATATAGCAGCATTATCTACAATAGCCAAATTACAGAAACAGGCCAAATGTCCCTTGATTGATGAATGGATAAAGAAAAAATGGTGTGTGTGTGTGTGTGTGTGTGTGTGTGTGTGTGTGTGTAGTGGAATATTACTCAGCCATAAAAAATAGTGAAAGCTTGCCATTTGCAATGGCATGGATGGAGCTAGAGAGCATAATGCTAAGCGAAATAAGTCAGCCAGAAAAAGAGAAATACCGTATGATTTCACACATATTTGGAATTTAAGAAACAAAACAAATGAGCAAAGGGGGAAAAAAAAGAAAGAGAGCCAAACCATAAAACAGAATTTTAGGTATAGAGAACCAACTGATGGTTACTAGAAGGGAGGTGAATAGGGGGATGGATTGAATAGGTGATGGGGATTAGGGAGTCCAGCTTTTGTGATGAGCACTGGGTGGCGTATGGAAGTGTTGAATCACTATACTGTACACCTGAAACTAATATTACACTGTATGTTAACTAACTGGAATTTAAATAAAGACTAGGGGCGCCTGGGTGGCTTAGTCGGTTAAGCGTCCGACTTTCGCTTAGGTCATGATCTCGCCGTTCGTGGGTTCGAGCCCCGCGTCGGGCTCTGTGCTGACTGCCAGCTCAGAGCCTGGAGCCTGTTTCAGTCTGTGACTCCCTCTCTCTCTGACCCTCCCCTGCTCACGCTGTCTCTCTCTCTTCTATAAATAAGTAAAAACATTAAAAAAATTAAAAAATAAATAAATAAATAAATAAAAACTAAAAAAAATTGCACACAGATTAGGAAAACACTTATTGTCAAAATGGAGCATATAGAGGCAATATGAAAGCATATTCATTTTTATAAACAATACCAGAGTCTAAATTGATAAAGCTTCTCATTTGGAAAAGTTGTTCATTTGTAGTTTGGGATTTAAAGGCTTTTTATTTATTTATTCTTTGTTTTGCCTTGAAGTAGTTAGCTATTAGACCTGCTAAGGTATTTTCATTTCATTTCAGGTATACAATGGCTTCAAAGTCAAGACAAGGTTGGATGGAAAGGAAGTGAACAAAGAAAGTTAAAGGAAAATATCGACATTTCTCAAACAAGCAATCAATGAAAAAGTGTCCATATTTATGAGAATCTTTAGCATAATACAATGAAAGTAAATAATGTGAGGAAAAGAGCATCACTGGCTATTCATAGTATGTATTCACTATTGTACAATAAAATTATGAGAGGAAAAGATTTAAGGTGAATGAAAATTATCAGTTCTAATACTTGAAAATTCCAGCAGCTCAGTGAATATTTTTAGTATGCTTTCTGTGCTCAAAATGTAAAATTCTAAATTATTTTATTAAGAAAATATTATTCAACTTTGGAGAAATTTGCATTTCACTGCAAAGATGGAACATAGCATCTTTAGCTGAGTTATTTTCTGTAGAAGTCAGAGCCATTTTGTGGTATATGATTAGCACATTCAAAGGCAAAGATTCCAGAAAGCTTAAATTTAGTTGTAAAAAACTGAATGCATTTATCCATTCATGTGGAACATGAAAATGTAAGCTTCACTTTCTGTATGTTTAAATGCCACATATTATAATGGAAACTCTGAAAGGTGATCGCCAAACTGATTTCACATTTAGAAATCAAATAAAAAAGAGTCTGAGACTGTCAGATCTGATACCCAAAAAAATGGTTGTCATATAAGAACAAAAAACCTTTCTGCTTTGCAGAAAGTAACATACTATTCTTGATGGATATCCTAGGTCAGTAAAGATTGTAGAATCTAAGTACAGGAATAAAATATATATATATATATATATATTAGGAATAAAATATTTGATGTTATTCTAAAATTGAGATATCAGAAATAACAGTTTAAACTTTATGAGCATATAGTCAATAGACATTATTGGTAGCTTAAGAAAGAACCTGGTGAGTGATGATAGACAAATAAACTTAGATTCAATAATATTTAAGATTTTATAATTGATGAGCTTATCATATCAGGATACACTATGGTATATGGGAGAGAAATCAATACAGACTTTAAATTTCCACACAAGGAAAGATAGTCTAATTTGTTTTGATCTATGCCTTCATATTTAAAATTTTTTTCATAAACAGCATATAGTTGTACGTTAAATTTTTTTTTAAATGTTCAGTTATTAGTTTTGAGAGAGAGAGAGAGAGACAGATAGACAGACAGAGACAGAGCACGAGTGAGGGAGGGGCAGAAAGAGAGGAGACACAGAATCTAAAGCAGGCCTCAGGCTCCAAGCTATCAGCACAGAGCCTCATGTGGGACTTGAACTTACAAACTGTGAGTTCATGACCTGAGCTGAAGTCAGACACTTAACCTACTGAGCCACCCAGGTGCCTCAGTTGGGTATTGTTTTGTTAAAAATGATTTAATCCAATATTTGTCTTTTAACTTACATTTAATGTAGTTATTGATATAGTTGAATTTAATCTATTATCTTGGTGTTTGTTTTCTATTTGTTCCATCTATTCTTGTTCCTTTCCCCCTCAGTTTCTGCCTCACTGTAGATTAATGGAGTACTTGTTTTAGTTTTCCATTTTATCTTCACTACTGACTTATTAACTATACCTCTTTGATTTATTTAATTTTGGTTGTTGCCCTGAGGTTTACAATATGTGTTCTTTTTTTTTTTTTAATTTTTTAAAATGTTTTTATTTATTTCTAGGAGAGAGAGAGAGACAGTGTGAGCAGGGGAGGGTCAGAGAGAGAGGGAGTCACAGACTGAAACAGGCTCCAGGCTCTGAGCTGGCTGTCAGCACAGAGCNCAGACTGAAACAGGCTCCAGGCTCTGAGCTGGCTGTCAGCACAGAGCCCGACGCGGGGCTCGAACCCACGAACTGCGAGATCATGACCTAAGCGAAAGTCGGACGCTTAACCGACTAAGCCATCCAGGCGCCCCTACAATATGTGTTCTTAAAAAGAATTTTTTAAATGTTTTATTTATTTTTGAGAGAGAGAGAGAGAGAGAGCGAGCAGGAAAGGGCCAGAGAGAGAGGGAGACGCAGAATCTGAAGCAGGCCTCAGGCTCCGAGCTGTCAGCACAGAGCTCGACGCGGGGCTCGAACCCACAAACCATGAAATCAGGACCTGAGTCGAAGCCGGACGCTCAACTGACTGAGCCACCCAGGCGCCCCTACAATATGTGTTTTTAACTTATTATAGTGTATATTCAAATATTATTCCATTTGAAGTGTAACATATGACCTTTACCATAGTTATAATTCCATTCCCCCATCCTTCATGCTATTATTATCATACATTTAAGTTCTATGTATGTTAAGTCTCATGATACATTGTTATTATTTTTGCTTTAAACTGTAAAGTATCTCTTCTGTAAATTTTTAAAATAAAAAAATATTTTATATTTACTCTATGTTTATTCTTTTTGACACTTTTTTTTGTTTTGTGTAGGTTTTATCATCTCTAGAATCATTTTTTTCTAATAGAAAGAAACATCTTTAACATTTCTAACAGTGTAATCTGCTAGAAATGAATTATCTCAGATTTTGTTTGCCTAAAAATATTTCACTTTTATTCTTTATGAATATACTTACTGGATATAGCATCTTAATTTACAGTTTTATTCATTCAGAATTTTAAAGATATTTGTTCCACTGTCCTATGGTTTGTCTGCTTTATAACAGAAGCCTGCAGAATTTTTTCTTTGTTCCTGTCTGTAAAGTGTTTTTTCCATCCTCTGGATGCTTTTAGATTTTTAGTGATCTGATTATTTTCTGGCTTGGTGGTGGTGGTGGTGGTGTGTGAAGATATTTCAAAGAATATCTTCTATTTTTCTCCTCATGCTATGTTTTTCTTTAAATATTTGCATGTAGTGATAATACGTATTCTAACATCCTTGTATGCTAGTTTCCATCATTTCTGTCATTTCTGGGTCTGTTTCTGTTGGATGATTTTTTTTTCTCCTGGTTGTAATTTGCCACATTTTCTTGCTTCTTGGCATCTATAGTAATTATTGATAGAATGCCAAAGATTAAAAATGCTATATTCTTGGTTGTCTAGGCATGAATTCCTTTAAAAATATTGATTTTTGTCTTGGCAGGCAGCTAAATTATTTATTAATCAGTTTAATTACTTCAAATCCCTTTTAGAGCTCTGCTAGAGTGGGCCTAGAGAAGTCTTTTCTCTAGTATGGGTCAGCCCTACAATTCAAGTGATCCTTTTGGGATCTCCACTTAATGTCCCAGGTAATTGTAGAGGACTCTCCACACTGACTGGTCAGAGATCTAATGTATTCCTGTCCTGAACAAATTCTGGGAATTCTTCTTCTTGCAAATCTCTGGTTCAATTCTTTGCCTGGCTTGTGTAATTTACTACACATACTACTCATGTATGGCCTAATACTTAGCATGTACTAGGCAGATTTTTGAAGTTCCTTTTTCTGCACAGCCTTTTACTTTCTATATATCTGTCCTGCAATTTATAGCCTCAACCTCCCAAAACTCTATCTCTGTCTTCTGAATCAGCAAGGAAGCCAAGCTCTTTTGGTCCCTCTGAACGTGGTCCATAACTACCTCCAAGGACAATTGTAGAAATCACTTCATATGTTTCCCTTCTTTCAGAGATCACAGTCCTATACTGCTTGTAGGCCAGTATCTGAACACAGGTGCTTCATATATTTTACCCAGTTTAAATGGGAGGTTGTCCAGACCTTGATACTCCATTGTGGCCAAAAACATTAAGTCCCTAGTCTGTTATAAATACTGTTAGACCAAACAATTCCTATAGATAGCATGAGAGTAGAAATTATTGTATCATAATTCTTAAAAGTCTTATCCAGTTAGTGTCAAATGTAATATAATCTAAGTAAGTTGATTTTGATATGTGTATCTTGTTAGAAGAGGCTACTTCAATCTGCTAAGATATTGAAATGAGTACCCCAAAGGAAGGGACATCTAAAATGAAATGAGATCGGTGCATTCAGGGTCGTATGGAATACTACTTGGCAATGAGAACAAATGAAATCATGCCATTTGCAGCAATGTAGATGGAACTAGAAGGTATTATGCTGAGTGAAATAAGTCAGTCAGAGGATAGATACCATGTTTTCACTCATATGTGGATCTTGAGAAACTTAACAGAAGGCTAAGGGGGAAGGGAAGGGGAAAAATACTTACAAACAGGGGCGCCTGGGTGGCTTAGTCAGTTGAGTGTCTGACTTTCTCTTAGGTCATGGTCTCACGGTTTGTGGGTTCGAGCCCCGCGTCGGGCTCTGTGCTGACTGCCAGCTCAGAGCCCGGAGCCTGTTTCAGTCTGTGACTCCCTCTCTCTCTGACCCTCCCCTGTTCACGCTGTCTCTCTCTCAGAAATAAATAAAAAAATATTTAAAAAAAAATACTTACAAACAGAGAGGAAGAGAGGCAAACCACAAGAGACTCTTAAATACAGAGAACAAACAGAAGGTGGATGGGGAAGTGGAGGAGAGGGGAAAATTGGTGATGGCCATTGAGGAGGGCACTTGTTAGGATGAGCACTGGGTGTTGCATGTAAGCCAGTTTGACAATAAATTATATTCATAAAAAAGAAAATAATAGGCATTAAATAAAATAAACATCCAATGAATGAATAAAATTATAATTATGAAAAAAATTAAAGTGAAATGACATCATCAGTTATCAATCATTAATTGAACAGCTATTCTGTGATGGGTACTGAACTGGGCTCTAGACACAGTACTTTGTTGCAGGATCATTGTACTCATTTTTGATAGAGAAGTGCATAGGGTAATTATAAGAAGAAACTGGATACTTCAAAGATCTAGATGCTGAGATAACTAGTATGTGATATCAAACATGAGTGAATACTTTAAAATAGTTTTTATTAAATATTTATTAAATACAAAAGAAGACTTAACAGAATTCATGTATTTTAAATTTTAAAGTGGTGATCCTCAAACTTTAATGCTTAAACAAATCACCTGGATTCTTCTTAAAATGCAGATTCTGATTCAGGCTGTCTGGGTGGGGCCTGTTTCTGCTGTTCTAACAAAATCCTAGGTGATGCCAATGTTCTCTGCTCTGCAGACCACCCTTGAATAGAAAAATACTGCTATTAATGATCACCTGTGTACCCACCATCAGTGTAAGAGAAAGGACACTGTCATTATCCCTGCTGTCTTCTGTGTGCCCTTGCTTGATCCCAGCCCCTTCCCTCTCTCTTCAAGGTAAGTACTCTCCTAGTTTTGTTATTATCCTTTTGATTTTCTTGATAGTTTTATCACATATGCTCATCTCTCTAAATATATATCATTAGGTTTTGTATACTTTTGAATGTAAGAAATGAACATAAATGGAATACTTGTATATATTCTTTTGTATTTTTTTGGCACTACATTATATTCCTGAATTTAGTTCATATTGTGTGTATTAGCTTAGTTTGTCTATTTAAATTGCTGTATGGAATTCTTTCTTGTTACTGTACACAATTTATCGATATTTTTTAATGTTTTATTTTTGAGAAAGAGACAGAGTATGAGTGGGGGAGTGACAGAGTGAGAGGGAGACAAAGAATCCAAAGGAGGCTCCTGGCTCTGAGCTGTCAGCTCAATACGGGGTCAAACCCACGAACCGCAAGATCATGACCTGAGCTGAAGTTAGATGCTTAACCAACTGAGCCACCCAAGCACCAACACAATTTATCTATTTACTGTTGACGGACTTCTGAATTTGTTTTATATGAAAATTTTGGTACAATTCCTGGCGCATATATGTAAGCTGAAATCAGATTATATATGCAGGTGTTGAATTACTGGTTCACATTCCCATTGCTGGTTTGTTGCTGGTGTAGTTTTCACTGTACCTTTCATCTTTAAATGTTCTACATGCTATACAACCTGGTAACCTATTTAATCTTTACAACTACCTTGTGAGGCAGGTACAGTTCTCCCATTTATTGATGAGAAAACCAAACCATTAAGAAATTAACCTGCTGAAGTCACATAGGTAGTAAGTAATAAAATTCAGAAAGTGATTCTAGGCAGTTTGGTTCTAGAGCTTAAATTCTAAACCACTAGTATATACCGTCTACATAGTGTATATTCTCTCTCACATACACTCTACACATACACACACACATACACACACACGCACACACACAAGACTTATCAACATAGCACTGTAGGATCTATAGATAAGATCCTGCTGTTAGGGAACTTATAATTTGTTTGGGAAAATATAGCATTTCATGTAAAAAGATAGCAATAGGAAAGAGTACATATGAAGTGACAGATGGATGGCATAATCAAATCAGGCCACAGAAGTTGTGGAACATGGGCTAGGGGCAGGTTACAAGACAGATGGTCTCAAACTGAGGGACAAGACCTAACTGTATGATCTGGCTCCTGCCAGATCTGTACTTATGTCCCTGATATCTACCAAACTCTAGCCACATTGACCTTCTTTTAATTTTTTAGTAAATTTTTTTAAAGTTTTATTTATTTATTTTGAGAGAGACAGAGACAATGTGAGGAAGGACTAGACGGAGAGGGAGAGAGAGAATCCCAACCAATGTAGAGCCTGATGTGGGGCTCAAAGTCATGAAATCATAAAATCATAACCTGAGCAGACCGACAGTCAGACCCTTAACTGACTAAGCCATCTAGGCATTCCTTGACCTTTTTATTACTCAAAATGTCATGCTTGTTCCTATCTAAGAGCCTTTACATTGATGTGCCCTCTGCCTGGAATGTTCTTCTTCCAAATCTTGGCAAGGCTGGCTGTTTTGTTATCATTATGAATTCAATCAAATACGCTCTCCTTAAAGAGAATTCCCTTAACAACCCAACCTGAAATAGTGTTCTAATCTTGCTGCAGTCTATGAGTTTGTTTATTTGATTCCCAACACATATCTCTATCTGAAATGATCTCATCTATTTATTTACCTGTTTTTATTGTTTCGTTTTACTAGAGCGAAAGCAAACAGGATCTTGTTTGTCTTGTACTTATCTTTTTTTTCTTACCTCAGATAGTTTCTGAAGTTTCTACTTCATCTACAAAACCTTTGTAGGGCTAGGAGGGAACATCTCTTTTTGATCTATTTTGATGTCTTTGGCCAAATTAATTTATACAAAAGAAGATATTTTAAGTGTTTGTTCTCTCCCTCACATTTTCAAAACATGGAAGAAACATGGTTCCTAAGGTTTTTTTGATTTGCCATCATCCTTATGAGTTATCAATGAGTAATAGAAAAGGCTGTTTCTGACTTTAGCCTCTACTACAAAGCTGTCATCATCAAGACAGTATGGTATTGGCACAAAAACAGACACATAGACCAATGGAACAGAATTGAGAACTCAGAAGTGGACCCAAAAGTATACAGCCAACTAATCTTTGACAAAGCAGGAAAGAATATCCAATGGAAAAAAAGAGAGCCTTTTTAACAGATGGTGTTGGGAGAACTGGACAGCAACATGCAGAAGAATGAAACTAGATCATTTTCTCACACCATGCACAAAAATAAACTCAAAATGGATAAAGGACCTGAACGTGAGACAGGAAACTATCAACACCCTAGAGGAGAAAGCAGGAAACAGCCTCCTTGACCTCCACTGCAGCAACTTCTTACTTGACACATCCCCAAAAGCAAGGGAATCAAGAGCAAAAATAAACGATTGGGACCTCATCAAGATTAAAAGCTTCTGCACAGCAAAGGAAACAATCCACAAAACTAACAGGCAACCAATGGAATGGGAAAAGATAGTTGCAAATGACATATCAGATAAAGGGTTAATATCCAAAATCTATAAGGAACTCATGAAACTCCACACCCGAAAAACAAACAATCCAGTGAATAAATGGGCAGAAGATATGAACAGACACTTCTCCAAAGAGGACATCCAGATGGCCAACAGACACATGAAACGATGCTCAGCAACTCTCCTCATCAGGGAAATACAAATCAAAACCACACTGAGATACCACCTCACGCCAGTCAGAGTGGCTACAATGAGCAAATCAGAGAACTCTAAATGCTGGCGAGGATATGGAGAAACGGGCATCCTCCTACACTGTTGGTGGGAATGTAAACTGGTGCAGCCCCTCTGGAAAACAGTGTGGAGGTTCCTCAGGGAACTAACAGTAGAACTCCCCTATGACCCAGCAATAGCACTGCTAGGAATTTACCCAAGGGATACAGGAGTGCTGATGCATAGGGGCACATGTACCCCAATGTTCATAGCAGCACTCTCCACAATAGCTAAAACATGGAAAGAGCCTAAGTGTCCATCAACAGATGAATGGATCAAGAAGATGTGGTTTATCTATACCATGGAATACTACATGGCAATGAGAAACAATGAAATCTGGCCATGTGTAGCAACATGGATGGACCTTGAGGGGGTTATGCTGAGTGAAATAAGGCAGAGAAGGACAAATATCATATGTTTGCATGTATAGGACGATTAGGAGGAACTTGACGGAGGAACAAGGGGGAGAAGAAGGGGGGAAATGGTGGGGGAAAGGGAGAGAGGCAAACCATGAGAGACTCTTGAATGCTGACAAAAACTGAGGACTGATGGATGTGGGGGGGTGGGGGGATGGGCATGGAGGAGGACACTTGTGGGGATGAGCACTGGGTGTTATGTGGAAACTAATTTGACAATAAACTATTTGTAAAAAAAAAAAAAAGAAAGAAAAGGCTGTTTCTTTGTAGTTGGTTTCTTTTGAAAGGTCTCTCTATAGGTCATGCTGATGGCATTTCCTTTGTACTCATCTTTCCAAATATTTATCAGCCATTAGACATTTTTCTTGCTGCTTGATACTTAATTGAATGAATTCTTTGTTTCTTAGGAACAGATGAACACAAACGGATTTCTAAAATACTCCAAGGAAACAGTGAGCTGCAGGAAAGATTTTATTCTTCATTTATGATATATTTTGGTAATTAAAGAGTCATTTCTTTGGTTAAGTGCTAAGAGCAGAGTGATGAATATTGTGCAGGATAAAGCTGTGAATTATAGAATACTTTTAACTCTGCGTTTAAAAATCTGATTAACTTTAATTTTACCTTATTAATTTGCCCTGTGAAATAAATGCATTACTAATTACATGCAAAATGATATTTCATCTTCCTACTGGAGGTCTACCATATTCATTTTAGCCCTATTCATAGAAATGTTATTTGAAATGTTAAAGTAAATTATAATTATATTGAAATAATATTGGTTTTTAATTATTAAATAATTTTTATATAAAACAAATTTATTAAATATCATAAGTACCCACAATATCTTACTTTTACATATGCCTCTGTTTTTAAAGAGTGTGCATAATTAACATATATAGTATATAAAATTATGTATTCACCAATATAGATCTATATCTCTATAGATTTATATCTGTATTTATATAGCTATATATTTATACCAGTGAGGTTTAAAAATTGCCTTATAACACAATGATAGCAGGGGATCATGAAGATCATAACTGTGGCCTTATTAATATCAGGTTTTAATTATCAGGACACTTGTATTAGTTTGCTGGGGCTGCCATAGCAAAATGTCACAGACTTGTGGATTAAACAAGAGAAATTTATTTTCTCACATTTCTTCACACTAGATATTTGAAATAAGTGTCAGCAGGGCTTTTTTTTTTTCCAGAGGCTTGTAAATGATTGTCTTCTCCCCATATCTTTACATGGTCTTCCCTCTGTACATGTCTGTGTCCTAATTTCCTTTTCTTTTCTTTTTTTCCCTTAATTTCCTTTTCTTATAAGGACACTGGAAGTAAAGGGTTAGGTCCCACCTTAAGGACTTCACTTTAAATTAATTACCGCTTTTACTAACCTATCTTCAAATACAGTCACATTTTGAAGTCCTGGGGGTTAGGACTTCAACATATGAACTTGGGGGGGATGCAATTTCACTCATAATACTTGTGTAAATTATGAAAAAAAACAGTAATTAATATATAACTTCTTTTAAATTTTCTGAGGGAACAAACTGAAGCTATCTGAAACAGGATGTGCTATTTTAGCTAAGAAAATGATTTCTCACCATGTATGGTCTGTAACTTGAATAAAATTTCTTATTTATCTAACTTTTAAATAATTTGATAACCTTTATTATTTTGATAATAATCATACTACCTACCATATATGGGTACCAGACTATTCTAAGCACATCTCCTATATTAAGTTATTTAATTATCACAACAATTCTATGGAATACTATTATTACTCTCATTTTAAAAGTGAAAAACTGACTGCAAATAACTAAAATTGAAGCTAAATACCTTGCCTGACATTACATAGTTATTAGGTAGCAGAACTGGAATGAAACCCAGGTGGCCAGGCTGTAGAATGCATGTTTTTAATCAGTAGGTCAGTGGTTGTCAATGAGTGGTCTCCAGTTTCTGGCCAAGATGGAGTAACAAGGACCAGATGAACTCTCCAATTTAGAAGAACTAAATTATTTAGCTTGTATACGTACATAAAACAATGGATTGTAAAATAGTGGACTTCATTCAATGAAGGACAGTGATCCTTGAGGGTCAGGAACTATATGACTGCCTCAGCTATCTGGAGAGAGTTTCCAGATTGAAGCTCAGGAAAAGGGTACCCACATGGAACTTATAGTCTCCTGGAGCTTAGAAGACAGAACTGGCACCCAAGGAAACCAATGCAGTTAGAGTTTGCAGGGAAGAGCATAGAAGTGCTCCATGCAAGGAAGAGTACAGGAGAGAGCTGCTGAGGGGGGAGGGGGTCGGGCTTCACAGACATGCAGATGGTTCCTCTGAATCATCAAATGGAAACTGATTCATGCATACATGTGAAGAAAATACCTATGGCTGGGGAAAGATCCACCAGAGGACTACAGGGAACAATTACTGGAACTCTCTTGGGGCTGGGAATAGTTCCTGTTCCCATAAGAATAACATATGGGGGTAGAATATTCAGAAGGGTTTTGAGTCAGGGTGCCTGGGTAGCTCAGTCAAGCATCCAACTCTTGATTTCTGCTCAGGCCATGATCTCATAGTTTGTGAGGTTAAACCCTGTGTTGGGCTCCATGCTGACAGCACAGAATATGCTTGGGACTCTCTCTCTCTCCCTTTCCCTTCCTCCACACACCAAATAAAATAAAAAAATAAACTTAAAAAAAAAGAAGGGTTTTGAGTCAGCAGTGGGGAAAAACTAGCCCTAGACTAAATGGTGCTCCAGTTTCACTTTACAAACATTAAAAGCAAGACTCAAGGGATGCCTCACTGGCTCAGTCAGTGGACTGAGCAACTCTTGGATCTCAGAGTTGTGAGTTAGAGCCCCACATTGGATGTGGAGATTACTTAAAAAATAAAATCTTAAAAAAAAAAAAGAGGAAGACTCAGAAGGGTCAAACTGTTTCCTAGTAACCTAACTTTATCCTAGAACAAGATTTGAGAATATTTAATGGAATATAAATGTATCTAGCATTTAAAATGGTAAAATCACAATGCATAGATCCAATAAAAAATTATCAGGCATGCAGGAAAATATAATCCATAATTAGGAAGAAAACAGCCAACTGAAATCAATCCAGCAATGATGCAGATGCTAGAATCAATAGTCAAGGACATACTCATAGTTACTATAATTGTATTCCATATGTTCAAGAAGCTAGAGTAAGACTGACTACGTTATATAGAGAAATATAAGATATAAAGAGACTCACATTGAGCATTTAAAGATGGAAGGTATAGTGTCTGAGATGGAAACTACACTGAATGGGACCAAGAGCATATTAGGCATTGCCAAAGAAAAAATTAATGAACTTGAAGACATAGTAGTTGAAACTAAAATGAAACAAAAGAAACCAAAGACTTGAAAAAAATAAACAGAGCATAAGTGAGGTGTGAAACAATTTCATATAGCCTAATATGTGTGTAACTGGAGTCTTTGAGGGAAATGACAGAGAGGTGGGAACAGAAAAAAAAAATATTTCGAGAAATAGTGGCTAAAAAATTTCCAAATTTGATGAAAACTCTAAGTCTACTTATTCAAAAAAGCTCAAAGTATGAATTTTCCAGATCAGTAACATGAACATCTCTTAGGAATTTGTTAAAAATTCAGATTCTTGGGATCTACCCAAGATTCACAGACTCAGAAACTTTAGGAGTGGAGCCCAGGAATACGTGAAGCTCTTCCTATGATGCTGACATGTGCTAGAGTTCAGGAGCCACTGTATTAGACTAAAATTCATCTCTTGAAGGAACTTTAAATATAAAGAAGTGGGTAACTTTACCAGAAATAATTTGTGGTCAGAATTTTGCTATGTAGCAAATTTTTCTATGCAGTAGACTTCATCTACTGTAAAGACAGGATGATGTTTTCATGTAGAAAGATTCAGTATTATGACGGTTATTTTAAAATTAACATAAGGAGCAGCTTTTTAAAGGTAAAAAATAGACATCAGAACCTGATCTTTTTCAATCCTAAGGAATGGGGATCAGATAAGAAAGCTTTAGGAAATTGAAGATCACAGAGAAGAAACATTTACAATTTATTGTAATCATCATGAAGGAACTCTGGATCTTAATCAGAGGCTATGCAAGAATTTTTAGTGTCTCTGATCATCGTAAGATAAAAGGATTTACTTTTAATATACAGAATTAAATTTTCCAATCTGACATAAGTGGCAGGACTAAAAATATAGGGTCTAAGTGTTCCTAGAATTTCTCCTGATTAGGCACACTGATGATCTGCCAGCTTAGTTTCTTCCCATCCCCATGTCTTCAAGGAGGTTTCTCTGAGAATGATTCAGAGAAGAGATGTTAAGAAATACTATGTGCGGGGTGCCTGAGTGGTCAGTTGGTATGTATATATGTATACACACACACACACACACACACACACAAAACAAATAAATAAAAAGATTATACACCATGACCAAGTGGGATTTATCATTGGGCTTTAAGAAAACCAAAGTTGGGGGGCTCCTGGGTGGCTTAGTCGGTTAAGCGTCCGACTTTTGCTTAGGTCAGATCTCGCGGTTCGTGGGTTCGAGCCCCACGTCGGGCTCTGTGCTGACTGCCAGCTCAGAGCCTGGAGCCTGGTTCAGTCTGCGACTCCCTCTCTCTCTGACCCTCCCCTGCTCACGCTGTCTCCCTCTCTCTCTCCTAGAAATAAATAAAACATTTTAAAAAAAGAAAGAAAGAAAACCAAAGTTGGAAGCATCGCAATTCCAGGCTTCAGGCTTCAAGCTATATTACAAAGCTGAGATCATCAATATAGTATGGCTAGCACAGAAACAGATACATAGATCAGTGGAACAGAATAGAAAACCTAGAAATGGACCCACAAATGTATGGCCAACTTATATTCAACAAAGCAGGAAAGAATATCTAATGGAAAAAAAGACAGTCTCTTAAGCAAATGGTACTGGGAAAACTGGACAGTGATATGCAGAAGAATAAAACTGGACCATTTTTTTTACACCGTACACAAAAATAAAATCAAAATGGATGAAAGACCTATATGTGAAATAGGAAACTATCAAAATCCTAGAGGAGAAAACAGGCAGCAACCTCTTTGACCTCAGCTGAGCAACTTCTTACTAGACATGTCTCCAGAGGCAAGGGAAACAAAAGCAAATTCAACTATTGGGACCTCTTGAGGAAAAAAGCTCCTGCACAGTGAAGGAAACAATCAGCAAAACTAAAAGGCAACTGACAGAAAGGAAGAAGATATTTGCAAATGACATACTGGATAAAGGGTTAATATTCAAGATCTATAAAGATCTTCTCAAACTCAACATGCCCAAAACAAATAATCCAGTGAACAAATGGGCAAAAGACATGAATAGACAGACACCTTTCCAAATAAGACGTCTAGATGGCTAAGATACATGAAAAGATGTTCAGCATCACTCATAATCAGGGAAATACATATCAAAACCACAATGAGATATCACCTCACACTTGTCAGAATGGCTAAAATTAACAACTCAGGAAGCAACAGAGGTTGGCAAGGATGCAGAGAAAGGGGAACACTTGCATTGTTAGTGGGAACACAAACTGATTCAGTCACTCTGAAAAATAGTATGGATGTTCCTCAAAAAATTAAAAATAGCCTACCCTATTACCTAGCAATTACACTGCTAGGTATTATCCAAAGGATACAAAAATGCTGATTCAAAGGGGTACATATATCTCAATGCTTATAGCAATGCTATAAACAATAGCCAAATTATTGAAAAAGCTCAGATATCCAATGACTGATGAATGGATAAAGAAGGCATATAGTGTAGTGGTGCCTGGGTGGCTCAGTCAGTTGAACATCTGACTTCAGCTCAGGTCATGATCTCCTGGTTTGTGGGTTTGAGCCTTGTGTCAGGCTCTGTGTTGACAGCTTGCTCAGAGCCAGGAGTCTGCTTCGGATTCTGTGTCCCCTCTTTCTCTCCCTGCCCTGCTTATGCTTTGTCTCTCTGTCTCTCTCTCTCTCAAAAATACATAAATGTAATTTAAAAAGTTAAAAAAGATGTAGTGTATATATGTGTGTGTGTGTGTGTATAGTGTGTGTGTATGTATATATGTATATATATACATAGTGTGTGTTATATATAGTATATATATACATAAATAGTGTGTATGTGTGTGTATATATATATATATATATACACATGCAACAACATGGATGGAATTAGAGTCTATTATCCAAAGCAAAATAAGTCAGATATTATAAAGAAAGACAAAAATAAGTCAGATATCATAAAAGAAAGACAAATATCATATGATTTCACTGACATGTGAAATTTAAGAAACATAACAGATGAACATAGGGGAAGGGAAGGAAAAATAAGATAAACATAGAGAGGGAGGCAAATCATAAGAGACTCTTAAAGATGGAGAACAAACTGAGGTTTGGTAGAGGTGAGATGAGTGGGGGGATGGGCTAAGTGGGTGATGAGCATTAAGGACAGCATTTGTTGGGATCAGCTCTTGGTTTTATATGTAAGTGATGAATCACTAAATTCTACTCCTGAAACCAATACTACACTATGTGTTAACTAACTTGAATTTAAGTAAATAAAAAAGAATGGTTCAATACCCACAAATCAATGTGATATACCACATGAACAAAATGAAGGATAAAACCATATGATCATCTCAATAGACACATAAAAAGCATTTGACAAAACTCAATATCCTTTCATGATAAAAGCTCTCAACAAATTAGGTATAGAAGGGACTTAACACAATAAAGGCCATATATGAAAAGCCCATACCTAACATCATACTCAATGGTGAAAAAGTGAAAGCTTTTTCTCTAAAATCTGGAACAAGGCAAAGATGCTCATTCTTGCCATTTTTATTCAACATAGTATTGAAGTCTTAACTAGAGTAATGGGGCAGAAAAAGGAATAAAAGGCATTCAGATTGGAAAGGAAGAAGTAAAATTATGTGTTTGCAAGTGACATGATCTTATATATAGAAAACTCTAAAGACTACATGCGCGCACACACACATGCAGGTGCATGCGCGCACACACACACACACACACACACCCCAAACCTAATGAATTTGACAAAGTTTCAGTAATCAAAATAACATGCAAAAAAATCAGTTGCACTTCTATACATTAAAAACAAATCAGACAAAAGGAAATTAAGAAAATAATCCTATTTACAAATGTATTAAAAAGAATGAAATACTTAGGAATAAACTTAATCAAGGAGGTGAAAGACTTGTACAGTGAAAAGTATAAGATGCTGGTAAAAGAAATTAAAGAAATTATTTGTAAAGATATGAATAAATAGAACGATATTCCAGGTTCATGGATCAGAAGACTTAATATTGTTAAAAAGTTCGTGCTACACAAGACATTTTACAGATTCATTGCAATCTCAATCAAAATCTCAATGGCATATCTTACAGAAATAGGAAAACAATCCTAAATAGTCAAAGCAATTTTGAGCAAGTAGAACAAAGCTGGATGTATCACACTTGCTCATTTCAAAATATATTCCAAGGCTGCAATAATCAAAGCAGTACGGTATTAATATAGAAGCAGGCATATAGACCAATGGAAGAGAATAAGGAGCCCAGAAATAAAACTATGCAAATAACTGTCAACTAATCTTCAACAAATTGCCAAGAATACATAATGGGGGAAAGGTTGTATGTTCAGTTAATGGTATTGGAAAAATTGGATATCCACAGGCAAAAGAATGAAATTGGACCCTAGCTTAGGTCATACATAAAAATCAACTCAAAATGGATTAAAGACTTAACATAAGATCAGAAGCTCTGAACTCCTAGAAGAAAACATAGAGAAAAAGCTTCATGACACTGGTCTTGGCAATGATTTCTAAGATATGACACCAAAAGCACAGGTACTAAAAAGTAAAAAAGTAAATAAATGGGATCAAACTAAAAATTTTCTTCACTGCAAAGGAAACAATCAACAAAATGAAAAGGCAACCCATGGAATGAAATAAATATTTTAAAACCATATATCTAATAAAGGGTTAATCTCCAAAGTATATAAAGACATCAAAACTCAATAGCACAAAACACAAATAACCCAATTTAAAAATGGGCAGACAATCTAAATAGTCATTTCTCAAAAGAAGAGACACAAATTGCCAACAGATTTATGAAAGGAGATCAACATCACGAATCATCAGGGAAATGTAACTCAAAACCACGATGAGATATCACCTCACATCTTTTATTTTATCAAAAAAGCCCTAACGATAGTAAATCATGGTGAAGAAAAGGGAATGCTGCATACCCTTGTAAGAATATAAACTGGTGCAGCCCCAATTTTGGAAGATTTCTCAAAAACTTAAAAATAGCACTACCATAGCATCCAACAATCTTGGGTATGTATTCAAAGGAATTGAAAGTATGATCCCAAAGAGATATCTGCATTCCTATGGTCATTGCAGCATTACTTACAATAGCCAAGACATGGAAGCAACCTAAATGTCCATCCACAGATGAACGGATAAGGAAAATGTGGTATATCCATATAATGAAATATTATTCAGACTCAAAAAGAAGGAAATGCTGTCAATTTGTGACAATATTGATGGATGTGGAGGACATGATGCTAAGTGAAATAAGCCAGGCACAAAAGGATAAATATTACATGATATCACTTATATGATGAATCTAAAATAAACTCATAGAAGCAGAATAGAATGGTAGTCGCCAATGGCTTGGGGGAGGAAGAAACAGAAAAGTATTCGTAAAGGGTATAAAGTTTCAACTCTACTAGATAAATAAGTCCTAGAGATCTAATATACAACACAGGGCCTATCATTAAAAATACTGCATTGTATACTTAAAGATTTGGTAAGAGGGTAGATCTTATGTGGCATGCTCTTATCACAAAAATAATAACAATAATAATAAATATGAAGGTAGGAGGGAACTTTTGGAAGTGATATGTAGGTTTATGGCGCAGATTGTGGTATAGTTTCATGAGTGTAGACTTTATCTCTAACTCATCAAGTTGTATACGTTAATTATGGACAGGTTTTTTTTAATGTCAAAAACAATTTTTAAAAAGGAATGTCTGTTGAGAAAAGTAATGCAATAAAGTTATACTCCTTGGTTAAAAAAGTTATGTGTAAATACAGGGATTCAAACAATATACATAGTATATTTCCTTTTTTTTTTTTTTTTTTAAGAAACATACTGGGATGCCTAGGTGGCTCAATCAGTTAACTGAATTAACTGACTCAGTTAACTTGATTTCAGTTCAGGTCATGATTTCACGGCTTGTGAGTCTGAGCCCTGCATCTGGCTCACAGAGCCTGCTTGGGATTCTCTCTCTCCCAATCTCTGCCCCTCCCCTGCTCATGCTCTCTCCCTCTCGCTCTCAAAAAAAAAAAAAAAAAAAACAACCCCCCCCAAAACCCCCAACCAACCAACAAAAACTTGAAAAGAAACATACCAAAAATATGCTAAAAATGTATCCCAAAATATAACCATCAATATATTAAAAATGTGCCACACACCATATATGCTAATTGCCATTTAAAACTACTAGAAGGTTATATACCAAACTATTGTTAAGAGATGTTAACTATTATTAAGAGAGGTCTTTCTCTGGGGTATGAGATTGGGCAAATAGAGGGAGTAAGAAAATGGCAAGAATTTGCCATTTGTATTCTATACATTTGTATTCTATACATTTGTATTCTATACATGACTGCGTTGCTTAAATTAATGGAGGCAAAAATTATTACTTGTCATTGAAAATAACACCAGATATTAAAAATAATAATATTCCTATCGGTCACATTTTCTAAACATGTATGTGGAATGATAAATTATCAACAAACATTTAGAACATGCGTAGTGTTTATTTTTCCTACCATCTCAGAGAACTACATTCTATCCTTTGATATTTAAATGCATTTCAATAAATTCATATAATTTTTATTGAAATTTCCCTAATTCCTTTTGTTAAAAAGGTTCATTTCAAAGTTCTTTGGAGTTTGCATTCATTTCTGATTTGGCCACATTTCTTTTCTTTTAAAATGAAAAAAATATCTGTTAATTTTAACTACCGCTGATAATGGCCATGCATACTGCCTTGGTCTGTCTTCTGGTTTGGAACCTTCTCAAGGGTGAATGGATATTTGTCTGGTGTTCTATGTGCAACCTGTCCTGGTGTTGCTTTTCCAGTGTGATGGGGAAGCACAGCTGTCATCTATCCTGGGGATTCAGCCCAGAGCCTGGCACTGTGGGAATTTACTGAGGATGCTTTGGGGAAAAACATGTGACACTTCATGATAACCATAACTAGGAATAAGAAAGACACTGGAAGGAAGAACTAGAAGAGTTAAAGGGGAATCTGACAGAGGATTATGAATTTGAGATGATTTTTGGAGCCAGGCTGATCTAAGCATATTTTAAGAGTTAGCTTTATTTATTTTTATATTCTAAAACACAAGAGAACATTTTCTAATAAGGATTCTAAGAGGAACTTGGAAACCTAGAGCATGCTTAGATAAGGTTACTGAAAATTATAATGAAAACAATCATCAAGAATGTTAAAAATGAGGATCATATTGCTTTGGGTTGAAGGAAAGCTGTACATATGACAATACATTTCATCCTTTGGAAGCCCGGTCTGTATATGAGAGAGATGGCCAACTGGGTGGTGAGGAAATGGTGGTATATATGTCATAAGAGCATAGGTACATAAATTAATACATTTTATTAACCATAAAAATAAGGTTAAAAGATTAAAATGTAGCTTCTGTGTGTCTATGTAGAAAAAGAGATAAAAACCTTTAACATTCTAGACAGGCTTAGTCTCTGATCAAGCAGTGCAAATACTAATCTATTCTCATATAATCTAGAATGAATGTTAAATAACAACAACGGAACATTTTCACTTTCGTATTTTGCTTTACTTTTGGAATAAAGAGTGATAGGAGAAAGATCTTTAGTACTGGTTCTGTCTGGTTAGAAGAACACCAGAACCACCTAGTGGATTTTTCATTTACTGCACAGCCCTTATGCTTTGGTATTGCTAAGTTGTAGCGGCTGAGATAAAGCCGCACAGTGAAATCAGTGGTTCTGATCTCTCTGTGGCTTATAACAGGAATAGTAATTGTTAATCTGCGACACAAAAGCTGTCCCTGAATAGTTGAAGTCCCTACTCACCAAACATTCGCCAACTAGCACACTGCTGCTTTTAGAAGCACTGTCAGAGTTAAAATATTTGCTGCTGAGATGATAGGGAGTGCACCTGGAGCTTGATAATTGATGAGCAAGGTAACCTGTGGAAATTCATCTGCATTCATGGAAGAGTCATCCTTTTGATAAATGAGAGCAGAGAAATCTACAGAGCACAGCCAAGGAGTTACACCAGCAGCTTGACCTTTATACAAATTTGTAGATATATAAACTGGAGTTTATAATCAATTTTGGTTTTGGAGCAAAGTATCTCACACGGTTACAGTGTGCCCTGGCCATTCTGTATCTCATGACTGAGCCCACTGTGCCTCTGCATCTTGGTGGTATTGACAGAGGTTTCATATATCACATTGGAATTTGGGATGATAGGTCAGAGAAATAACAAACATTCTGGGAAAAGATACTTTGGTGAAATGCAAAGGGTTATAGAGTGGCAAATTTTAGTAAATTCTGATGGCAAGTCAAAGATTAATTAAATATCATAATTTATTATGCATGAAATGAAAAAAAAACCCACACCAGGATGTAAGGGGAATGGGAAAGTTGATGCAATTTTAACCTGTGAGTGGGTAGTTTAACTGTTGAGCAGATGGCAGGCTTCAGGCTATGAGGGGGTGCTTTTCAGCCAGGCACCACATGGGAAGGGCACGTGGATGGGCTGGGCTCTCCCAAAGCTTCATGGCTGGGGCTGGCTGCCATCAGAAGATATGGGCAGTGGCTGAAACTGCTACTCATCTAGTCTACTAACAATTCCCTACAGTGTGAAGGAGACTAGGTGGGCATTTTCTGCAGACTGAAATTTCAGACTCTGATTTTTATAAGAGTGATGATCCCTTCCTAACACTTTAGAAGCTAAGATAGGAACAATTTCAGTTCACAAGAATAAAGCCCAATTCTTCTTTCTGTTGGAATATCCAATAAAATGTTAAGGAATGTGTGAGGAGAAGAGAAAAGAAGAGGAACAGAGAGTACAAAATGAAGAAAAAATATTTGGAAGGACAGAAAAAGATGATGTATACCAACAATTAATATACCAACAATAATAAAATGGAGAGTAGAGAGGGGGTGGATAGGACTTCAGAGAAGTCAAGGTGAAGGGCTTCAGGATAAAGAGCTTCATTTCCCAAGATAGGCTGCTGGACTTCTCAGGGTCCAGGAGGAGAATAAGGAGAGATAGTTAGCTGTTTTTAATATTCTGAAAAGCCTCTTATTCTATCTCTTAGCATTTACAGGAACTTACAATTGTAAAGTTACTTGTGTGCTTCTTTGTTTCATGGCTCCATAAAGTCAAAACCATCCATGGAATAACCAACACCATTATTGTGCAGGAGAGCCTGCTGGTTAGAGCTGTGTGCTCTAGAGCACAGACCTTCCACTGCTCAACCCTCACTACCCACGGCATACGTCCTTCCAATTGGCTGACCTAACAAACATTCCAAGATCCCTTTTACCTTGCTGCCTTCTATTCTAGAGGCTTGAAAAAAGAAAGAAAATTTGAATTTTACTTTCCCAGGTCTCTTGCTGCTACGGGTGGCCATAGGACAAGACCTGGCCAATGAGAGCTGCGGAGAAAGTGATAGGGATTCTGGAAAGTGTCTAATTGTTTCAATCACTGCTAGTTGAGCTTTCTGTTACTTTTACACAAAAACATGCCTGTTATAACAGTTGTGTGATTTGGAGCAAGTCACTTAACTCTGTTTCAGTATCCTCTTTTGAAAACAGGATTATAGTAATATCTTCCTGATAGGATTGTCACAAAAATTAAATGAGATCATATACATCAAGAGCACAAAGTAAACACCACACAGGGGTAAGCTGTTATTTTTATTACCATCTTGACGATGAGTTCTCAATTATCTTGGTCAAATGGGTGAATGAGCCGAGTAGAAGGTCAGACCCCAGGGGTTTAGCTTGAATCCAAGAAGCAATATGATGACTCATTTTTTTTTTTTCTGCTTGAGAAAAATGAGAAAAGGAGGAGGGAGAGGAGGCAAACGAGGGAGAGCCAAAGAGGCGCTAGGTGGGTGCTGTGTGGGTGTGAGATGGCATGAAAAATCTCCCATGGCGGATGATTGGTGTGTTGGTGCTAAGGATCGAATGCAAGGCCCACGCATACCAGCATCAAGTAGACACTGAATAAACATTTGTTGGCTCACTGAATAAATGAATGAACTGTTAGGGTGTTCACTAAAAAAGAAATTGCTATCTCTTCCTTTAAACTAAAGAGATAGAGGCGACAGAAGGTTTTTCTCCAGTGCCATCTGCACGCCTTTTACAATATTTGCCTGAAATTATGTGGGTGAAGATGTATTGCTCTATAATTGCCTGTGCCCTCGCGAGGAGCAGATAAGAACATCCGGTGGAGGCAGAAGCAGAAGGAACACATTTCCCACAGAGTAAAGTCTTCTGTTGTCATAAAAAGCCCCTTGCTGTAACAAACGAGAAAACGAAGAGGAGAGCCTATGGAAGAGAAGCAGGTACTGCCTAACAGGCACTTATCTTTAAAGTTTCCCACCAGGAACCAGCTGTTCATTAAACAAGGAACAAACGTGAGAGTGTGGTTATGACCTATTCTTCTCCACGCCCCTGCGCTGGGACCGCGGTGCATTTGTAAGCGCATCGCTTTCCTGGCCGGGGCCTGATTTGACAACCAGGCTGTCTTGTCAGAATCACCCTGTATGAACAGCTCCTCTGCATCTACATTCATCCAGGCCTGCTCGGAGGAGGCTCAGTGCATTTCTAATCCTTCCTAAAAACATGTGCAGAAGGCAATGGGAATCTGAAACGTATAAAAGGCTTAGTCATGGGATTTTAAGGTGGATGCCTCCGCATGAAGGATTAACTTTGATGGCCATGTTTCTGAACATTATTTGCATCACAACTTGACACGAATGCCTCAAATCTAGTCTTTTTTTCTCCTTCCATATCCCTGTTTTCATCTCTCTCTCTCTGGATTACTTTGGCTTGAATTTCATGTGCATTTTTGAATGCAGTAAACAAACAGAAAGCAAGATCCCATTTGAATAGTGAATGGACATGCATTCTGTTTAGGGGTGTGTATTTGCCCTTGGGCTCTATAAGGACGAGACCCATAATAAAACTTGAATGCAGATGGGACTCATATTCGCAGACTCACGGGTGCATGCACAAACACGCCACACCTCTCAAAGTAGATGTGAGTCAAAAACATATGCTGATGAACTCGGTTTGCTGATGGCATTCCTCACAGTGAACCCACTCAGAACAGCTGGGGGGTTTGGCACAGTAACTCTTCATGGGAATAAATAGATAGCTGGGATGAACTATGAGAAGCTGAAGGTCTTCTTCCCAGCAACTGAAGACATAGAGAGAAACCAGTTTTTCTTCTATCCTCTCCATTAAGGTCCCATAGTTGAATCTAGTAAAACTAGGGTCTTCTAAATCTGAGCATCACAGAGTCTTCTAGGTAAGACCCTATAACTGGGTCGTATTAAAACCCAGAAACACTTTAAGACAGACTACATGGGGCTGTTGGGAAAAATCACAAACCTTCAAAATCATGGAGTTTTAATTAAAGCGTTATCTCCTTGACTTGCATAAGACTACCTCTGCTGAAGCCTTGTTTGCCCTAACTGTAGCTTACTCCTTCCTAGAGCACCAGCACTTTGAGAAATTTACTGGTCCATTCACTCTGCAATTATTTATTGAATGCCTGCCACTAGCAAAGGGGGTACAGCCTCTGCTCATGAGGGATTCATGGTAACCAGAGCACTGCTCTGGGTAAATTAATTCAAATTTGATTCCATATTAGAATAACAGTAGAGTCCCACAGGTGGGTATGTACAAGAGGTTTACTCCCTCTTCCTTCTCATTTCTCTAAGCATTTACCTGGGGCCCATCTGTATGTGGGCTATATTGGTGCAGTGCCATGAGGCAACGCAAGTGAGATGGTGACAGTCTGATTCAATAAACCGCAGACTCATGACCAGAAACAGACTTCCTCCCTTTTGCGGCAACTCCTACCATTTGTGGACTCATCTCCAAACTCCTTCTGAAATCTCAGAAATGAGTGGAGGCTAAGAATCTCAAATGTCCTTTGAGGTCTGCCTGTAGATTTTATAACCCATGACGATAATGATATCAGGTAACATAAAATGCTAATATTGTGCTCTTATTATGTGCCAGGCACCGTTCTAAAAACTTTAAATGTCTTATTTCATTTATTCCTCTGTCATTTAGTATAAACACTACTATTATCCCCATTATTGAGATGAGGAGACTGAGCCACTGACTTAAAGCCACTCCATTTTAGCTGCTCATCTATAAAGCAAGTGAACCCAATCACTCTGTCAAAAACTATATGAAACAGACACATTATGCCATTAAAATAAAAAACGTTGAGGTGATATAACAAGGCATAAAAAATAAGTTAGGGATTTTCTCTTGCTTTTGCTTCACTGTTTTTGTTTTTCTCCAAATAAGCCCCATTCTTTAATCCACAGCCACCTTAAGGATGTGCTGTAGAAGCTATCTACACACCAGCTGCTTTTAAAGGAAGATGATTAGGAACTAGTTATGAAAGAATCCTATTATTTAATCTGGCACCAAAGTACTTGAGAAGCCATAGACTTGGTGAGTTAGAAAATATGTAGGTAGAAGCAATGTCTCTATGGAAACAGATGCAAAGATTCAGTGAATACTAGGCCCATTAGACTTCATGAAGACAGCAGCAGATTTTTTTATACATCTGTAGCCTGTTTACTGGGGAGTCTGGACATGGGGAGGGGCAAGTTAGAGGCACATTCTTCTCTCCAGTCACTTCCTACTGCTATGTTGAATCTCCCACCTCTTCTAGGTGACCACCACTTGATGACATGTTGGGAAGACACCTAGTCACTGAAAGTTCTGTCCAGTCCAGTTGGATACTCCAACCTCATCTCCAGTTCAAGATTTTCCACTGCTCCATCAATGGCTAGACTTGTGACTCAAGGGGCTGATGTGGGGGTGCTTGGGGCGACTTTTCCACCTGGGAGTGTGTCATGGGACTTCTTTGGTTCTAGGATATATCCTTGCTCCTCCTGTAACACATAATTTCTCTCATTTTGGAGGCTGGGAGAGAGGATGGGATGGGTTAACAGCTCTTTGTTCCCTCCATTGTTTTTGCTGTTTCTCTGGTTTACACCAGTAACTGTTGAGACTCTCTGTGGGGCTATGTTCAGGTGTTAGCCCTGGACATATGTGGGTTCTTTGGGGTCCCTCCCATGAGAGATATGGCTCTGGCTCAAATGTGTTTAGCCCCCATCAGCTACCTCAGCCACTAGCAGCTATTACTACACTGCCTGCATTTTCCTGTCTGGTGGGCACCTTACTGGCACATGGGTTGGACAGTGGGAGGAGAAGCATTGATATAGTAGAAAGAGTCTTGCCATTTCTTAGTGAGCCCTGAAGAAGTTCTCTGGTAGGGTCTCTGTTTGTAATGTGAAATACTTAACTCCCTTTCCCCAGCTTTGAGCCCTAGGAACCAGTTCTTAGATAAAAGAAAAATTCTCTTTTATATCTTATTATAATAACAAACTTTGATCAAAGCTTTAGGATAAAAAACAAAAAAACATTAAGAGGTTTCTCTCCTCTTCCTCCTTCCCTTCTTCTTTTCCCTTATTCCCCCTTTCTTTTCTTCCCAGCCTTTCTTCTTCTTCCCTCCTTCCCTCCCTCCATTCCTTTCTCCAAACAACAACCATATAAACTAAAACATGAGGGACAAAAAGCCTAGAAAATCAGTATTGTCTTAATGCCAATGACAGAACTTTAACAGAGCAGAGGAATTTGAAATATTAGAATATAAGAAACAATTTTAGTTTCCTGAGAATTTTGGTGGCATTTCTATCTGTTCCAATCTTGGACAGTGTTTTTCCGTGCCTGAGAAGCCTCCTGCAATCCAGGTGACACTGCAGTCAGCCAGACAAAGCAGATAAAGGGCTTTATCACCCTCCAAGCTCAACCCAATTATATCTGGATCTGAGCTTTCCAGTTCTGAATGCCTGATTACCAGTCCAATAATGTAATTTGAGTAGATGTGCTGAACTCACATCATCTTCCTTACACTGCTATTGAGATGCTTTCAAAAATATAAAATTTATAGAAACTTGGGAAGAGTATTGTTCATATGCTAGAAACATCAAAGAATTCCTGCAAGATTTCATGCTAGAGAAGATGGTGTGAAGACAGGGCCAGCTTGCTCTATGTTCATCACTGAAGGAGAGACTGCATGGGGAACCCACCAGTGCTTTTAAGCTCAGGGTGGCAGGGTTGAAGATGAGAGCTAGTGCCAGGGAATATGGCAGTGAAAAATATTTATGCCACTCTGGACTCCCAAGTATTACACTGAATGTCAGAGCTGGCTTGAATTGGGAAATATTGTTAGTTCAGCCACGGTTTACATTTGCAAAGGATGGTGCATTAAGAGATGGTAGAAGACATGGTCAAGATTGATGATAATGGCCTTTCCTTATGGAGGAGTTACTGAGCTTCCTTCAGGATACCACAAAAGGCGAAGAAAAGGATCTTTTTGAGACAATTTGTTCAACTGCCTCAGTTTGCAGCTACCTTTTTGACATAGGCATCTATATCACTCAGAAGTAAGAGAAAAATAAAGGAAATCTAAATGTTCTATTGCAAATACTGGAATCCCTGTAAGGATGAGCAAACAGAGAGAAGTGACTGGACATAATGAAAGAGTCTGCAGTGCAAAAGAAGAGGGTCAGGATGAGGAACTGATTCTGAACTCCTGGTCCTATGTTCCCCAAACTTCCTTCTTCAGTTATGGTCCCTCCCAGACTCAGCATCCTTTGTGACTCTCCCTTATCCATTGAACTCCCTGTTCTGGAGAGGACAACCATATTTTCTATTTAAAAAAAATGTTTATTTATTTCATGTTTTCTATTCTATGTATCTCTCCAGCTCAGTGTCTCCTGTAGGCAAGGATTAATTAATCTTTTCCCCAGCTCCTAGCCTTGCAGAACTCTAGCTCTCCATGGGGCACAGTGGGCCTCGTATTCAGGAAGTCAGGGATGCTAGGCAGAACTTGGCATAAATGAAAAGAATTGAATGGTGCTGGGAAATCTCCTGTCAAAATTTCCTCCCTCATGTTATTCTACCATTAGCTAATTAGCTCCCTGATTCTTAAAGGATTATGTCACTTTTTCTGTTTAAGAGTTGAGTCATCTATGCAAAAGAAATACTGGGTGAATTAAAGCTAGAAATCTTTATTAGCTCCTGCCTCAAGAGCAGGAGCAATTAGAGCAAAACTCACTGGGAATGTGTGTAAGATAAATAAGGCGTTGGAAGTAATGGCAAAAGAGACAGTAAGCAAGCCACCAGGAACACAGGAGGAAATTCAAGAAAGGCAGCAGAACCCCAAGAGTGATCTTTGCCTAGTCAAATCTCACTGGCCCATTATTTGGTGTTCTCATTCATTCTTGATAGAAGTAGAGCACTACAACGATTCAGAGTGTAGACTTTGTAGCTAGCCTGCTGGTTCATAAAGGCTACAACTTGGCTCTGCCCCATCCTACTTCAGGAAACTCAAGGTAGGTATAATCCTTCTGTGCCACAGTTTCTTCATATATAAAACAAGGATAATATGGGACCTGCATCATAAAGTTGTAAGGATTGAATGAGTCAACACATACAAAGTATTTAGAAGAGCATATGACATAGAGTAAATGCTAGTTGTTATTAGTATTCTTTTGTACTGCAAAGGTACTTCTAATATCAGAACTCTTACTCTTAGAAGCCACCAGGGCAGGAGTAAGGACCACTATATCCCAAGTATCCATTCTCCATATACTGTATATGAAATATTTTATTTAAGCCTCACATGTTTATGAAATACATACTGCCCCTACTTTGCAGGTGAGAAAATCGAGTTTCACCCTCTCTGAGGGGAGAGCTCTGGCCCAAGGTCATAGAGCTAAAAAAATGATAAAGTTGGCTATGGTATCTCATGTCATAATTTACACAGTTCTTTTTGGAAATAAAAATGTACATAAGTGGTATAGGCAGCTATAAACAGCTCTGGCAGTGAATTTTTTTTACAGTAGTAATAACCCTTATCTTCCTGACTCAATGCTCACATTCATCACCCTTCTTAACCACAGCATAATGTTTCTGCAGATAGTAGACTTTTAGTCCAGAAATACAGATAATATATATTAACTGAACACTATATGAAACAAACCAAAAGGGAGGAAAGCAGTCTTGTTCATTGTGTAAATGTAAAGATAAATACAAATATAAACCATATAGTGAAAAGGAGGTATGTGTTTGGAGCTGAATTTCCAGGCTGGATGCACATAAGAAGGCAACTTTCCTCTATTACTTAATTAGAAGAAATTCAATGAGTAGCCAATAGGTGAGGCTGCTTTATCAAATTATTTTCTAGAGCACATAGATTTAGTTTACAAAGGAAATTAAATGCTAGAAACAGTTCAGATTTTTTAAAAACAACATAATTGGGTTTCAAGGTGTTTCCTCACTGTACCTTTCTGCCATGGATGCTAATAATAATAAGTATGCAAACATTTGGCAGAGAAACAAGAGCCTGGATAATTTAATTACGGTGGTAGGCAGAATTCTAAGATAGGTTCTAAGATTCCTGCTCCTGGTGCACACAGACTGCATACACCCTTTGAGTGTGGCAGGACCTATGAATTTGGTGGGATTGTCACTTTTGATTAGGTTACATGACAAGGATGAAGACATGTTTCAGATGTAATTAAGATCCTTAATCAGTTGACTTTGAGTAATTTAAAGGGAGATTATCCTGGGTGGGCCTGACCCAATCAGGTGAACCCTTTAAAAGAAAATGAGGCATGAGAGAGATTATTCACTGTCTAGAAGAAGAAACAGGCATCTATGCTGTGAACTATCTATGGAGAGGAGTAGTCTCTAGTAATAATTGATTGCAGTGTGTCAAAACTTACTTCTTTTTAAGTGTAGGGAAAGCTGAAACTGTAGCCTTAAAATAGTGGTTTTTCTTTATCTTGAAATAATAGTATTAATCATTGTACTACCATAGTCAAAATATTACATTAGACATTACAAAGCACTTTCACATGCAGGTATCTCTGTTATTATGCAACTTATATATTTCAGAAAGTCATTGTGTTCTAGAAATAAAGCTGTAAAAACCACAGAGCTTCTGGGAAAACTAGGGGTAGGGACCCAATACTCAAAACTTTGTCCTTGATATATTAAAAAATAAAATATAACCTGATAAAAAAGGGTAGTGTAGTTTTACACATTGTCAGATGGTTAAGAAATACAAACATACACAAATAATAGATGAATACTACAATAATTATGACACTTGCCTTGGAAAAGATCTTAGGTGTACTTGTGGATGTGGAAGTGGGAAGGGCTGCAGACTGTGAGTTTTTGTGAAGTGCTGGAAGAAAGGTGATCTGAAGTCAAAGGGAAAAGTTGTTATCACCAGTTGCAGATGTGTGTGGTTCCCAAGACGGGTGGTGAACTGAGGTAGACAGTATATGTTTGAGCTGTGTGCATGTCTATTTTGAACCGTGTTCACCTTGTGTTTCTCACGGACCAAATAATGCAAAAGCAAAATGAAATTTGATTTATGCTAATTATTTTTAATAATATATTAATTACTTTGGAAAAACTTACCTTTGAAACAAGGGTAATAGCAGAATTGGCTGTCCATTATTTCATGTAACTTACAACAACGCATAAAATTGGGAGGTAATCGAGATGAAACTGAACTACAGACACAAAGCTAGTAAATAGTCAAGTCATTCTGAACTGAGTTCTTCTGACTTCGATTCTGTGTTCTTCCCCCATACCAGTCCAGGAATGCCCCACTCTGGCATGTCTAGAATCTGCATGGTATTTTGTTTCTTTATTCCACTTTTAAAGACTTTATATTTGCAACAACATGGATGGACCTAGAGGTATTATACTAAATGAAATACGTCAATCACAGAAAGATAGATGCCATATGATTTCATTTACATGTGGAATTTAAGAAACAAAGCAAATGAGCAAATAAAGAAAAAAACAGATGAATAAAAAAACCTCAGTCTGTTAAATACAGAGAACAAGCTGGTAGTTGCCAGAGGGGAGGTGGGTAGGGAATGGGTGAAAAAGAAGAAGGGGATCAAGAGTACACTTATTGTGATGAGTTTGTTGAATCACTATATTGTATACCTAAAATTAATATATGTATGTTAATTATACCTCAGTAAAAAAGGACTTTATATTTTCAATTACACATTTCTTTTAACCCCTAGAAGTATCTTGATCCAGAAGGTACTATCCTCCCTGTCATGGAGAATTCCTCCAAAGACAACATTGTATTTTTATTAATGAAAATGTAAATAAAACTGTGTATATCAAAAGATTTAAAAATTTTATTAATTATTTTCAATCATAAAATTTTGATGCAACTCAAAAATGATTTCAAAGTTTTCACTCTAGTCTTCTCTCACATTCATCCAATATATATATACATATACACACATATGTATATACTTTTTTAGTAACCTCTATCCCTATCCTGGGCTCACACTCATGACTCTGAAACAGAGTTGCATGCTTGGCCGAGCCAGTCAGGTGCCCTGTCCACATTCATCCAATATTAATCTCATTTTATTTTCCTGTAATTTGGTTATGTTTTTGAATTATTGATTATGTCTATATTAATTATATCATTATATTCATCAATTTGTAAAAAAGACAACTACCTACAAGGCACTTTTGCACAAATTCATTTTGCAATTTAAGAACTCAATTCAGAATGTTGAAACCCAGTCATATAAGAGGATAGCTCAGCTCCTAAGAGCAAGAGGATTATGCTTGCCAGAAAGAGCCCTGCAGAAGTCTTTTACTTCCTCCCCAGCTGGCTTAACTTAAATTCTTCAAGGACAACTTTGTTTAGATGCATTCAAAGCAGGCCAGGCTTCATTTTCAAATATTTGTGGAGTGAATGAGTGGAAAAAAACTAAAAAACACATACTGGTTCAGGAAAGGTGGGCGGAAATAATGATTTTCAACTGTCCAAAATGGCCATCCTGAGACTTATGGTAGGTTAAGTAGGAATAACCCTAACCTTAACAACCATGCACTCATCAATCGTAGGTCCTGAGACATCTTTCACCAGAGGATTTTGGCAACAAAATTTTATTTTATTTATTTATTAAAATTTTTTTGATGTTTTACTTATCTTTGAGAGACACAGAGAGAGAGAGAGAGGGAGAGCGAGCGAGCATGAGCACGGGAGGGTCAGAGAGAGAGGGAGATACAGAATCTGAAGCAGGCTCCAGTCTCTGAGCTGGCTGTCAGCACAGAGCCCGACGCGGGGCTTGAACCCACGAACCGCAAGATCATGACCTGAGCCGAATTCGGACGCTTAACTGACTGAGCCACCCAGGCACCCCAAAAAATTTTACTTTCCTAATTCTGAGCAGATACCAAGAATAACTTATTAATTTATCAATCTGTTTACCATACATTTATTAAACACTTCTTATGTCATAAGAATTGTGCCAGACATTGGGGGGCAGATAGTAAGAGCTTAAGGAAACAGTTTCAAATTTGTAGATCTATATATATTCAACCTGGGACACTCAATAACTTCTTTAATGTTCCTGGGTGAAGAGGTTATATGACTTTACATGATTGAAGGTCTCTGTTCCTTGCTAACTTGTTTATTTAAGAATTTTAAAAATGTTTACTTAGTTTTGAGAGAGAGAGAGGAGAGAGGGGAGAGAGAGAGAGAGAGAGAGAGAGAGAGAAGGGAAGAGACAGAGGGAGACACAGAATTGGAAGCAGCCTCCAGGCTCTGAGCTGTCAGCTTGGAGTCTGACATGGGACTCGAACTCACAAACCACAAGATTATGACCTGAGATGAAGTCGGTTGCTTAACTGGTTGAGCCACCCAGGCACTCCAACTAACTTATTTATTTTAATAAATTTCTCAGAAAGAGTTTTATGAATGGCATCAAAGCAATTAAGACTTCATTTTTATCCCCCATGGACAATGGAGGAGAAGAAGGGGGGAAATGGTGGGGGAAAGGGAGAGAGGCAAACCATGAGAGACTCTTGAATGCTGAGAAACAAACTGAGGACTGATGGATGTGGGGGGAGGTGGGAGATGGGCATGGAGGAGGGCACTTGTGGGGATGAGCACTGGGTGTTATATGGAAACCAATTTGACAATAAACTATTTGTAAAAAAAAAAAAAGATACAGAAACTAAAAAAAAAAAAAAGACTTCATTTTTAGGAAGAGCAACCTTATACGCACAGAAAACTACAGCCAATACATTACTTTGCTAGTCATTTGTTATAAATGATCCTCGAGAAAATTCTGTATGAGGACTCATGACACACCTGATATGGCTATGCTGTTATTTTTCATCCTCAACTGAACAGATGAGTTTCTTAAGCAGAGTAGACCAATCATGGTTGATGGACTTTTCCATGATTTGCAGAAAGTGAATGTACAACCTAAGTAAAACCTTGCTAGAAGCCTCTCTGTTTAAATACTTGTATCTCAAATAAGGGAAAATGGAAAGGAAATAAGTTATAATAATCTCACCAGTGGTTTACAATATTGCCTCAGACAACATAACAATAGGGTCAGAACAACCTTTCTCTTTGCTGGAACTGGGTCTGCATCTATAGACTTGGCTGTAGGGTGGCAGGTACTTTCTCTGTCATTTGATCCTAAATACCAGTGGAATAATTCCAGCTCAATGCTCAGGAATCACTAGTGAAGAGTCTCACTTTCAGCTAGAAGGTTGAAAGAGGTGGGAGCAATATCTAATACCATCTGGACATTGAATTTGATGGGATATAAAGGGTTTTCAGAACATGCTGGCTAGTTTCTTTGTGATTAAAAGAATCAAATATGGTCTGGCCAAGAAAGGAACAGTTGGTAATATTTGTTGCTGGTTTCCTAAGTAGGCTCAAGTTCCTCTGGTCAAATATTTTACATGAAGAGCAAATTAAAGGTGAGATTATCTTCAGTCCATACAATGTGTAGTAGTGAATACTCTATGGACTGCCTTTGAAATGATTAGGTTTTATGTTTTAGATTCTGTGTCTCCCCCTCTCTCTGCCTCTCCTCAGCCTGTGCTCTGTCTCTCTCTGTCTCAAAAAGAAATAAATGTTAAAATTTTTTTTAGAAATAATTAGGTTTTAGGCTATGGATTAGATTGAATAACTCAGTATAGATTTCTGTCACTTATATTTGAGAAACATATTTACTGATGATAACCTGAGAATGTTTTCATATACGGCAACATTTTGCTATATTGTTGTGAAATAAAGTGTGGAGAAAACTTGCCTAAATGTTAATCACAGTAAAGCAATATTATGTGTCATCTATCAACTGTGCCATTGTGCTGCTTTGTTATAAGTGTTACAAGTGCTGGTAACAAACCAGCTTAGATCTTTGCACTGAGGCTGTATGCTCTAATTTTATTTTCTTTAGAGATTCAGTATCTCAATCAGGATGATTCTGATTTTAGTGTATCTGATACAGTTAAAAAATAATAATTTAGTGGGCACCTGAGTGACTCAATTGGTTGGGTTGTCAATTCTTGATTTCAGCTCAGATCATGATCCCAGGGCCCTGGGATTGAGCCATGCATCAAGCTCTGTGTTGAGCATGGAGCCTGCTTAAGATTCTCTCTCTCTCTCTCTCTCTCTCTCTCTCTCTCTCTCTCCCTCTCTGAGGCAGGCAAACCATAGGAGACTCTTAAAGACGGAGAACAAACTGAGGGTTGCTGGAGGGGTGTTGTGTTTTTGTAGTTTTATTCTGTCTTTTGCTGAATTTTAAATCATCTGGAGCACCGGAGTCACCTGCGTGGCTCAGGCGGTTAAGCGTCTAACTCTTGATATCGGCTCAGTTCATGATCTCCTAGTCGAGATCAAGCCACATGCTCAGCTCAGAGCCTGCTTGGGGTTCCCTTTCTCCCTCCCTCTCTTGCTGTCCCTCCCTCCCTTGTGCACAAACTCACGCGCTCTCTCTCTCAAAATGAATAAACTTCTTTAAAAACCTGAAAAAAAGAAAAAGCCCATCTCATGGGCTAAATGAGTGAGATGGGCTTTAAGGAGGGCACTTATTGGGATAAGCACTGGATGTTATATGTAAGTGATGAATCACCAAATTCTACTCCTGAAACCATTACTATACTGTATGTTAACTAACTTGGATTTAAATAAAATAAAAAAAAAAATTCTTTCTCTCCCTCTGCCCCCTCCCCCACTTCTGCTCTCCCTTTCTCTCTCTCTCTCTCTTCCTCTCTAAAATAAAAATTAAAAAAAAAAGTAATTTAGAGTCACAGATGACTGCAAATAAGTCAATTAAAACTGTTTAACAACTGGAATAAAGGATATAAGGCATTAATAGGAAGCAATATTTGACAGCCAAGTCATCATAGTCATTGAGTATTTGGAAGAATCTAATGATATTCAAATTATCAAAACAAACACTCTAAAGAACTGCATCATATGAAATCCCTGACAAAAGGAATGTTTTGCACTGACATTATTCTGCACTTAAATATAATAAAAATACAATAATAAAGTGAAATAATAGCTTTGATATTTGGCTACAAGATCAAGGTAACTAAAACAACACTACATATTTTCAAAATAGGGACTAAATATTTTCTCAACGTAAGCTCTTCTCCAAAAACTTTATTTGCATGAGCTTTATATTAATGTCTAATTTTTTCTAACATAAAAGCCATTTTCACAAGTATCATGAGAACTGAGGGGAAAAGAACCTAAACATTCAAATGACTAATACTCATCTATACCTGAAAGATTTTGCCTAAAACTACGTTGAAGGGTTAAAATTATTCTTCTTAAAATAGAACTTATAGAATTCCATTATTCAAGAAGTGAGATTTGTTATCCTTGGTGGTACCATTGTGAAAAAACAGAAAAAGAATTGGGAAAGAATTATCAAATTGAAAATTGTTTTACTGCTGATGTAATCAAACATGCCTAGTATTTGTTATGGCTCAAAAGACTGTATTTTCTCTTTGAACATTTCTCCATCTTTTCTTTTTTTTATTTTTCCATTGTGGTAAAATATATGTAGCATAAAGTTTTTATTTTAGTCATTTTTAGGCATACAGTTCTGTGGCATTAAGCACCATCACATTGTTATGTAACCATCACCATCATCCATCTCCAGAACTTTTACTCCTTCCTGCACTGAAACTCTGAACCTACTAAACACCAGATCCCCATTTCCCCCCACTCAGTCCCTGGCACCCCCCATTCTACTTTCTGTTCCTATAAATTTGACTACTCTGAGTACCTCGTATAAATGGAACCATACAGTATTTGCACTCTTGTAACAGGCTTATTTCCTCTACCACTTTATTAACACGAAAGTATTTTATCTATTATTAATTTTATTTGGTAAGAACTTGAAATGTTGACAGCATTTTTGACTGATTGAATTACATTATAATTGACAAATATTGCTCAACTGTAAATGTTTTACTAAAATACGGAATGTGATGTTTAAATTAAAAACCTCAACAAACTATAACATTGGTCTTAATTGAAGTTTTTGTCATTTTTCCTTGTAGTCAATGATTACATTGTGCATTCATTAAATGAATTTATATGAAATGTATCATTTTTCCATCTACAGCAGAATTAATTGTTCATTATTATGATTCAGCACATAACAGTTATATACTATCCTAGGTTTGTTAAAAAATGAATGAATGATATAAAGGTATATAGTGTAGAAAGTTTTGTTAGGGTGTATTAGCAGGTTTGTTACAACATGGTTTTATCCAAATTTTGAAGATTGGTTAAATATAGGACATTGCAGGGAAGTATAGGGAAAGGGAGAGTGGAAGACAAAAAGTTGCTACCACATGCTACATATAAGAGCTACAAAAACATAGGGCTTAATACACTGTAATAATAGTGGCATAGTCAGTGAATATGAACAGGAGACATAAGCTAACATCTACTGATAGCTATGATGCCAGTAACTTTGTATAGGCTACATTTAATCCTTACGATAGTTCTCTGAAATATATAACATCTCCATTTTTTTCAGTGTCTAAAAAAGTGTCTGAAAGTCTGAGATGTTAAGAAATTTGCCCAGGTTACAAAACTATGAGTATCAGAAAATTCCAAGTCCAGATGGTTTCAAAGCTCATGTTTTTCCCATTATACCAAATTGTTAACATGTGTTTTATTGACTCTGAAGTTTTTTTTTTTTTCTTTTTTTTGTTTTGGTCTTAAAAATACAATATCTGAGGGAACTGGGGAAATTTTGGTCGAAGGATACAATATTGCATTTATGTAGGATGAATAAGCCTAGAGATTTAATTTTAGTGTACAGAATCATGACTATAGTTAATAATACTTTATTGAATGTTGGAAATTTGTGAAGAGAGATGATGCTCTCATTATACACAAAAAATGGTAACTATGTGAGGGGAAGATATGTTAGCTCAAGTGTAGTATTTGTATATAGCTATCAAATCATGTTGTATGGTTTAAATATATATAATATTTATTTATTTATTTATTTATTTATTTTCAATTCCATGTTTGCTGTTTATTATGGACAATATAATTTTAGGTTATAGAAACGTATGATATGGGACTTACGTTTTTGTGTAAAATAAATGGTCGCTGGTGTACCGGCACCCTTTGTGTAACACAAGGCTAGAGTATTCATTCTTAAGTTTTGTTGTTATCGGATTTCCCTTTCAATAGACACAATATAGTAGAATAGAAAGAACACTTTACAAGAAGTCAGAAGATCTGGGTTCTAGTCTTTCTCCATCCACCTAAACTTGGACATTTTATTCTCCCTATCTGAGCTAAATATATATAATATTTATAAAAAATAAAAACTACAGTATCAAAAAGAATTTATATGCTAATCTTATTGCCACTAGAAATTTACAAAGCATTTATTTTGAGAAGAGTTCAAAATATTTATAAAAGATATGAAAATTCAATTCCAGAACAGGAATCTTGTGAACAATTTTCATATTGTAGAGGATGGCTTTCAGGTGATGGTAAGAAACAGCTAAAGATTGTTTCTCACTTAGAGACTTCCTACAAGCATTGGCAATTTCTAGTAAAGTACGGGTCTTCTTTCACAAGAAAATCAAACTGGAGGTACTGTATAGGTGTAGTCAAATCATAGGAGTCATAATAAGGTATCACTACTTGCACCTCCCCGAAGAACTTTGAAATAAGGAAAATGAGATTGTCCAATAAGGGTGATATTTTATTATCAACCAAAATAGAGCAGAGTGGAATATAAAAGTTTCATTAAAGAGATAAAATAGCTGTAGGTTGATTGCTCATATGAATATATCAAAATCAATAACGTATCAATCAAAGTACATATGATAGTTGCTCTTTTGTCACATTCTGACTTCTTATTACCAAACTTTTAAATTTTTCTTAACCTGAAGAGTATGAAATCAACAGATACTGTTGTTTTAATTTACAGCTTTGTAATGACTAGTGATGTTAAGCACCTTTTCATAGATTTATCATTTGAGTATTCTCTTCTGTGAATTGAAAGTTCATACATTATGCAAATATCCACTCTATAATATCTGATCTTGTGGTGGTCTTCCAATAAATGTAAAAGTTTGTGTGGAGATTCTCTTGAACTTTCTGCACAGAAAGTATGGCAAGGAGACACTTAGGAAACTCATTTCCTTTTCTTCCCAGGCACATAGCTGTACCATACATTTCCCAGTTTCTTTTGTAGTTGTTCTGCCGTGTGGCTGAATTCTAGAAAATGTAATGTGGACAGAAATGGTGCTATACTGAGTCCACACAACTTCCCACATAGAAATATCCATTACCTTTTACCATTCGCCAGCTGATTGGAGGGGGCTTGTAGGCCCTAAAAGAGGTCTTCATCTGCCTCTAATATGGTATTTAAAAAAAAAACTAAATGATTAATGAAATTGGTTGATTGAAAAAGTAGATTGAGGGAATGAGTAAAAAAGAAAAACAATGAAAATAGTATGACCCTTTGAAAAAAGAGAAGACAACTTTTTCCTTATGTGCTTTGTAATTTTAGATTGTGAGCTCATAATTAGTTTTGAGCTCATCTGAAGTAATCCTATGTGTATGAGTCAGGAACTGATCAGGAAACAAAACTGAGTAATAGATTTATTGGTGAAATTACACCTTTTACATTTGAGGAGCTGGTTAAGAAGGGTCTGTAAGTCTATTGCTTTTGTGTGTGATGTTGGACCTGAGGTCACCAGAGATAGGTCAGCAAGAAAGGCAATTAGGAAGGAGAACTACATTTGAAGTAGAATAGAGCAAGGACAAACAGGAATCCACAAGGTCAGATTAGAATCCATGAGGACAAATTGGAACTTGATACTATCTCTCACCATCTCCAACTTTAATGATGCTGGTGACTTGCAAAAGGTACACCTTTCACCATAGAGTTGTCCACTCTTGACCCAGGACTCAGGGAAGCCAAAGAAGGAAATCCAGTGGGAACAGAAGAACTATGGACTCAGCTGGTCCTCAGCACCAAAAGGGTGAGTTAACAGATTAGCAACAACATGTGCAAATTGCCAATGTTTGGTGTCTTATACTGACTTTCAGAGTGTAATGGCTGCTCCTTCATTTGTGCCTTTTATTTCTCAAGTTCATTTTCCTAGTAGTTGACTACAACCCAAAAACACAAAGGGAAAGGAATTCTGAGAAATGTAGTTCTAACTAAGGTAAGTTGATGTGGTATAAAACCACTATGCTATGCTACTTTAGTTGAATATATGAACCCTCTGAGATATTTTGTTTATTTCCCTTAGCACCTTGAGGCATCTTTGGCCTTAGATCAATTTTTATGTAAATTTTTTCAGCTTAGAACTTTCTAGATTAGTAAGTCAAATTTAAAATGAAGTACTGGTTCATGGTTCTGGGTTCTCAAGTAAGACTGTAAATTCACTTACCCTGAACCTAGGCTGAGGAGACAAGCTACCTTGTTACCTCCTTATGCCAACAGGCAGATTGTTTTTGCTCCATATTTACAGTTTATTTTTGTTTCTCTTTTAATGTTTATTTATTTATTTTGAGAGGGAGAGAGAGAATGCAAGTGGGGAAGGGCAGAAAGAGAGAGAGAGTCCCAAGTAGGCTCCACACTATCAGCCCAGAGCCTGACACGGGGCTCGATCCCACAAACCATGAGATCCTGACCTGAGCAGAAACCATGAGTCAGACACTTAACCGACTGAGCCACTCAAGTGTCCCCATATTAATATTTTCAACAAGAGTGGAGTTCTTCTAGGGTCCAGACTATGTGGGTACTCAATTCCTACTACCTACCTCAAAGGGACAGCAGGCCTTTTCTCCTGACCCTCAGTGTAAGCCTGTAGATTACCTAAAGGGCACTCCCCTAGAGTAGGCACAGTCAGATCTGGGCTTTACTGATTTGATTTTCAGCTCTTTCCTAGACTCTGACCTCTGTAGTGCATTAAAAATACATATATATTGGGGCACCTGAGTGGCTCAGTCAGTTGAGTGCCCAACTCTTGATTTCAGCTCAGGTCATGATCCCAGGCCTTGGGATTAAGCCCCACATTGAGCTCTATGCTGAGCATGGAGACTGCTTAAGATTCTCTCTCCCTCTGCCTCTCTCCCCTGCTCATGCTCCCTCTCTCTTTCTCTAAAATGAAAAACATTAAAATATTTAAAAAGCCATATACATATTAATTTTTTAATGTTTATTTATTTTTGACAGGGAGACAGACAGAGTGTGAGTGGAGGAGGGGCAGAGAGAGAGAGGGAGACACAGAATCTGAGGCAGGCTCCAGGCTCCAAGCTGACAGCACAGAGTCTAATGTGGGGCTTGAACTCAGATCACGAGATCATGACCTGAGCTGAAGTTGGACACTTAACTAAGTCACTCAGGCACCCCCCATATATATTTATTTTATATTATTTAGAGTTTTAAAATATGATTTTTTTAGTAGATGTTTTCAGTCTAACTATTCTGCCATATCCCCTCAACTGGAAATCTGTTGTTTTGCAACCAAAAATTTAAATGCAGAGAACCTTTTTTACAAGTAAAAGATGTTTTAAGCAAATTCATATTTAAAGGCAAAAAATTTACAAATCTATAAACAGATCAATAAGGGGAATTAATTTACATAAGATCAATTACAAAGGATTCACAGAGGACTACTTAAAATAGCTTGGATCTCATAGTGTATTTAGAGCATTAAGTGGAATGTGTATTGTAAAAAGCTATCTATCTGGCTTGTCATTAAAGAAATGCTAGATGAATTCGTTTGTAAAGCAGAAGTCCTTTTTGTAATATGAATGATTACTCTCTAATTTACAAGCTTGTAAGTTTGAGTCTTTGTGTATCTGTTTTTTTTCATTTGGCTTTAATAATAGAGATCTCAAAAATATCATTTATATAGAGAGTTCAGTTTCAATTCTAAGCATGTTTTTTTATAGTAACATCAAATAATCAAAACATCCTGAACATTTAAAGAGTGGATGTTAAGGTACTTCAGACGTTTAATATATGCATTTCTATATAGTTTCCCATGGGTTTTGCTATTATAAATATGTTGAAGAAATATTTTCCACATAATGATTGATTTCTCTTGATGTATTTTACTTAAACACATAGTAAAAAACATCTTGACTGGTAACATAATTGCTATCTCACTGTTTTCAACATTATTTATTGAATTATTAATCATGAGTACTAAATGTTATTATGTTGTGTGTACATGGATTTCTTTCACTATCTTTTGGAAAACCAGTGTTATAAATGCTGAACAAAATTAAATTATTTTCCACTTCCATTTAAATTGAATATGTTGATTACAAAGCTCATCTCATTGTCTTCATTCTGCTTCTAGAGTTTTATTTTGATACATCATTAAATATTTTAATAGGGTAGCATATGTAGTATACAAGTTTTAAGGAAAACAGGCAGCTAATTTTATTCTACTGCTTGTCTGGTTAAAAAAATATATATAGCTTTGGTTGTCAGGCTTGGCTGTACTTTGGAATGACCAGGGGAACTTTCAAAAATATTGATGCCTGGCTCCTGTTCTAGAGATTTTGATGTAATTGTTCTGGGGTGCAGCCTTGCACTGATATTCTAATGTGTAGCCAGAGTTGAGAGCCACAAATAGAGTCAAACCTCAATTACTCAAACCCACTTAATCAGAACTCTTAGTAAACTGGCATTGAGGAAGGGGAATGATAGACTGGGTTGCAGAACTGAATTCTTTTTTCAGATGGGGTAAGTCCTTTTAAAATGTCATACTAGACATTTATTCTAAAACCTGCTTTTGAGAATGCTCTGAAGTGAGGTTCTATATATCCCAAACTCCTGCACTTACTATGCTAGACAAAGATAGTGCTATAGAACATTGACCTTGATGTACTACCATTATAGCTAAAACAGATTTAATTTTGTTTTAATCTACTTACTATGTTGTTGACTCATATATATGGGTATAAAATGAGTATATTGAACAGATGTGATTCATGGTTGTAATCACAAGGCAATTTTCTCCCCAACTATTACTTTAAACTTTTTTTCAGTGGGGCTAGTTGCTACCTGCTGCTGAATAAAAATTTGGGCAGTCTTACTTGCTCTGAGGTTAAGAAGCAATACTGTGACCATCTTAGACAGGAAAATGCAATTTCAGTTTATGTCATGAATGTTCATCCCATGTAATAATAAAAAACCCCAATCTTGATTTAAAGTTGAGACTTGTCCCCTTTCCACCTTGGACCACTGCAAGGGGAAGCCTCTAGTCAGGGGAGGTAAATGTAGTTGGTATCTTCTCTCTTTTCTTCACTCTCAGGACTTATTTACACTTTACATTTTAGCAATATTGAAAGCTTAGTGTTCCCTCAATACCCCAAACTGTTTTATATGTTTGTACACTTTGGAGACTCTTATTTGACCTTCACCACCAGCTTGGATATCTCTCCAGCTTTAATTCCCTCTTTATTTGGCTTTATTATTAGTAGCCAAAGAGACAGTAAGAAAAAAGTCAGAAATAATACAGTGGAATCTACTGAAGAATTATATGAAGGCTTCTATGTGCTGATCACACATAGTCACATAAGTCAGAAGTCCTTAGATATCATGTATCAAAACTGTTTATTTTCCAGATGAGCAACCTAGTGAGGTTTCATGGCTGCTTAGGGGACTGCAGGTTCGGGGCTCTTTTCACACATGTTATACTGCTTTCTTCAATTGAGTGGAAATACTCCACTAAATTAAAGAGGTTTTCAACTCCATGGATGCAAAATTTATGCCAAAGAACCATGATTCACTCCTATGGCGTGGTAGGCTGAGTTGCAGCATGATGCAGAGCACAGAGACATGGGATCAGACAGGCCTGTGTCTGTACTTCCTGCAGGGGCCTTAGGCAATTCCTTTAACTTCCCCTGAGCTACAGTTTCCTCATATGCAAAGCAGAAAATTAATACTCATCTAGTCTTAACTTAATGTCTTAAAAATATCCTGAAAGGGTATTGTTAGAAATGAATATGATTACATAAGAGATGTACTTTACTGTATAATTTCCAATGTACTTTTAATATGTCAATTATTATAATTATTGCTATAGCCACTCTACTATATGCATACACCAAAAGATTTATGGACTTCACAAATATTTTGCAGAATAATCAAGGAATTAGTTGTTAATCCTCTTTTCAGAAGCAATGAAGAAAAATCTAGACAATTTATTTTTAATTAAAAAAAAAAACTAAAAAGAAACAGATCCACAAATACAGAGAACAAATTGGTGGATGCCATAGGGGAGAGGGTGTGGAGATGGGGAGTGGGAAGTATAGGCTTGCAGTTATGAAATGAATGTAATGGGGATGAAAGGTACAGATAGGGAATATAGTCAATGGTATTGTAATAGCGATGTATGGTGACAGATGGTAGCTACACTTGAGCATAGCATAATGTTTAGAGTTTTCGAATAGTTACGTTGTACATCTGAAACTAATGTAATATTGTGTGCCAACTATACTTCAATTAAAAAAAGTTTTTTTATGATTTAGAACTATGTCCAATGTCATTTGCAAAACTTATCCTTATCTAAGTGGATTACTTAAATAATTAATAGATGATTAATATATGTAAAGGACCTAGAAGAGCAATTTGCACATACTAGAAGTTTGATAAACATTTATTACTTCTTGTATCCTCGTACTTTTTATTTTTCCTTTCACTGTTAAAGTTGAACACAACTTTCTAGACTCTGAATTTCATTTTCTGTTGCTTGAAATAAAAAAGATATGGGTGGCTAAAATGCAAATATTATTTTTGTTACTGGGAAGAACAAGGTGTTGCTTTAGGAAGTAAATGTATTTGGCAAGCATTGTTTATAACAACTGCTATAGCTTCAAAAGACAATGTGGTTTTTAAATGTACATATGTATTATACATTTATTCCCATTTAGCTTCTCTTACAAAAGTCCTGAGATATTCTATGGCTGTTATTCTGTTTATGGATTCATAGGTCAGGGAGATGATGAGACCAAAGTTTAGAGAGAAAATTTTGTTATTAAATTGAAAATTATAAGCCTTCTCCTACTGAATTATTTCATTCTTGAGTTTCAGAATATGGCCACATATGGAGATTATTGTACTTCAAAAATAAAAGAATTGCTGTATGAGGAAGATAATAACCATATCTGTACAAAAGGAAAACAGAATTTAAATCATGCATGAAAATTTACATATATTCTACAAATTACTTATTATGTAAGGCAGCTCAGAAGTAGGTAAATAGATCCCTGTCCATGGTCAGGATAGGAACTCTAGAATGATATACAGGTGTTTCAATATGAACTTCAATCGTTTTTTTAAAGAAAGAACAATTAGAAGAGGTGCAGCTTTGGGATTTTTATAACTCTTTTAACAAACACTAAATGATATTTTATCTTTAAAGGGGGCTGTGGGTACCTGTGATTGCAACTAAGTTCATTAAAATAAAAATTTTCATGCAGCAGATGGAAAGCAATATAAAGAAACAAGAGAAAATCCAAACTGGGAATTATAATTATTGTCTGTGCTCCATAAATCAAGTCTACTTGCAAATATGCATAATTATTTTTTAATAAAAAAGAAATTAAGAATTTTGCTGGCTTAACCAATGGTAGACAATTATACTACAAATGACATTAAAGTAAGCTACTGTGTACTGATTCATGCTGCTTCTCTTCTGAGGTAGGATTATCCAAATTGAAAAATAAAACCCCAATGTCCCTAGCAAGGTACAGATAGTACAAGACAGAAATCTGCTGTTGACATGGGAAATAGCCAATAAAACTACCTTTTCTTTTCATTTGCTCCCATCTTGAGCCACAGGCTGTGTATTAAATAAAGCACTCAACTTCGTTTCCACTGGGGAAGGGTATTACCACCCACTTGATCCCAGGGGAGAAGAGGGGGCGGTGATCATGTAGAGCAAGTGGCCAGGACTGGTTACCTAGGCAGGAAGGTAAATTGCTCATGGTTTGGAACCAGTTTCCTTTCTCCCCATGCACTCCTTCAACAACACAATCCACAGAGAAGTACATGCCAGGGTAAGTGGTGGGGAAGGCAATTATTCTACAGCAGGTAGAGTAAGAAACCATGGAGCAGCGGAAGGCTTTTCAACAGAAAACTAGCAAGACGCAAGAAGGATATTCTTTGAATCTTTGGCAAGAAACCCAGAAACGTGAGGTGTACTTATGTCTAACAGAAGTTCTGAAGAAGGCAACTTTAAACGTGATGTAGTTAAGTTGAAGAGAAGATTAACTATAGGGATGCTGAGGCTTTCTGGAAAGAGACTTGGATGCAGATAGACATGACTTGATTCTGGCTCTACCAGCTTCTAAATGTGTGAATGCCCCTTGGTGTCCCCTTGTACCTCCCCTTTCCTCTGAAATAAAATAGAAATGATAATACCTATCTCACTGGACAGTTCTGAGGAAATAGCCGTCTGAGATGTGTGAAAGCTTTGCCAATATAAAGCACTATTAAAATGTTTCTGGAAAGTAACGGGAATCTATCCTGACTTCCTGCTTCAGGGAACAGTGAAGTAACTGAAAGTTGTTTCAGTTCTTATGTTTTCTTCCCTCATGCTCAAATGGAGGGGCTTTTCTCTGGGTCTCATGATGACTAGCTTGCTTCTGTTTGGTGAGGTTGGGTGACCATGGTTGTCAGCCTGGGAATACTCCAAAGACACCATGTCATGTCTATGACTACAGTCACCATGCAGGCAGCCTTCTCAGCTCCACTGCTTCCTCTGTCGTTGCCCAGGGCAGGGTCCGAGAGAAGCTGGTGCAACTTTGTGTTGTCTCATGTTGCTCTGGCCATGGTGCTGGCGAGGCAGCTGGTGCTTTTGCATGTTGTTTCTGATGCTCCGCTTCTGGGTTCTTCTAGCGCATCAGGTCAACAGCCCACTGCCTTCCTTTTCTCCTCTCTCTACCCTGGCATCTTCTCCCAGCTCCTTCTGAGGAAGGAATTAAATTCCTATTGCAGCATTCAGCCTAGCTATAGCTTCCTCCCAACTGAGCACAATCTTCCTTTCTGCCTTCAAGTCCTGTAAGCCTCATCCAGGAAAACATTTCTAACCCTTGTCCTGCCCTAGGCTTGTTTCAAGGTCCATATTACATGTGTTCATATGCAGATCTTGAACATGGCACTTTTCACACAGTGTTGGACTTTTTCACCTCTCCACAATGTGAGCTCTTCAAAGGGAAGACCTTTGGAGTAAGTCTTACTGGTGTCTCTCCAGGACTTAGCTTAGTGCTTGATGGTAAAAGACTATGAAGTAGACTGATCAGACTCTGTCCTCTGCTAACTCTCACTGACTCACAAACTTGCAAAGAAGGGTCATTTTGAGGCCACGATGTAACCGAGATAAACATCTCTCTCCAGATTTCTGGCTTGTTTCTATCTGTATCCCTCTATCCTAGATCATTCATATGTTTGCAAGAAGGGTCAAGGAGAGAGCAAAATTAGTAGGACCAAAGTGGCACAAAATCAGCCACAAATAATTAAAGTATTCCTTCTTTGTTTTTTCAAAAAAAAAATTAAGGTTTATTTATTTTTTGGGGGGGGAGGGGCAGAGAGAGTGGGAGACACAGAATCTGAAGCAGGCTCCAGGCTCTGAACTGTCAGCACAGAGCCCGATGCGGGGCTTGAACCCAGGAACGGTGAGATCATGGCCTGAGCCAAAGTCAGACGCTTAACTGACTGAGCCACCAAGGTACCCCTCCTTCTTTGTTTTTTCATTTCTCTTCTGTCCTGACTTTCAAAAGGAATTTCAAGATTTCTCTTTTTCTGGTGTTCTTAATCTAAAATGCCTAATAGTCTCTACATGCATAAAAGATTGGGATATTTATTAAAGTTTGATGAGGTTATAGGGAAAGTTTGGAAATCATTTCATACCTTCTAGATATTCCAAGTCAAAATAATTAGAGAGATTTGTTTTTCTTCTTTAGTTCTATATCATTTACTCAAAAATTCAGGGTTTGAGGATTTTTTGCTCAATCCATATTATTGACAAGTAGGATTAGACTTTTCTAGAGTACCCACAGTTTTCTGAGAGTGGATTCTTAAGCTCCATGGCAGATACTGGGCAAAATTCATTTCAATTTTCTCTCCCTTACCTGCTTTCCCTTACAGAGCCTGGACATACTTTCTTAGCCTCCTTAAAGTTGGGCACTGACACAGGCACAGTCTGGCCATTGAGGTGTAAACCTGACTCTGCTGTAAAGTTTCTGGAAAAGCATTTGATTTCCTGATAGAAGGGAACACATATGTCTATCATTGCTCCCTTTCCTCTTCCCCCATCTGTGTGTGCAGGTGTAATGCCTGGAGCTGCTGTCGCCACCTTGCAACATGAGGTGAAAAACCAGGAAAGCGTGGGGGACATAGCACCATCACACTAAGGAAAGCAGAGCAAAAAGACAGAAAGGACTTGGCAAGTGCCTCTTACTGATCATTGCAATACATGTCAGAATTATTGAAACCACTATGGCTCAGCTTTCAGTTACTTGAAGCTGAAAACATTCCTGACTGATTCAAGCCACAAATAAGAGCATTACTATAATAATGAAACTGAGCTTGGTTACCTATGAAAAGCAGAAATATAGCTACCAAAATTAATCTCAAATATTTATCTTTATGCCCACAATCAGGTATGCCCCTCTCTGCATCTGGCTCCAATTCTTATAAGGCCTATATTTTCTACTTTGACCCAGCAATATGGTGAAGGGGAAGAGGTCATGTACCATCTGTCATCAGGATCGTTATTTACAGGTGACTGAGGACAGTCTCCATTTAACATATGCTCTATTGCTACTTGTACTTCCTTTAACAAATTCTGGGTCATAATATTTAAAACAGATACCATAGCTACTACTTCAAGAACATTATTGAATTCATTTCCTAAGGCTGCTTAGGAAATTACTACAAATTACCACAAAGTGGGTGGCTTAAAACAGATGTTTATTATCTCACAGTTCTGGAGGCCAGAGGTCTGAAATCAAGGTCTCAGCAGAGCCATTCTCCCTTGGAAGTCTTCAGGGGGGAGAATTGTTTTTTTCTTCTTCCAGCTCCGGGCATTTCTTGGCTTGTGGCAGCATCTCTACCTCATATTCACATGGTTTTCTCCTCTGTGTCTTCTCTTTTGTCTGTGTCTTCTTCTTATAAGGAAATTTATTTGATTAGAACTCACTCAGATAATCCAGGATTGTCTTTACCTTCATTACATCCCCAAAGACTCTTTTTCCAAATTTGCAGGTTCTGGGTGGACATGTCTTTTGGGGGGTCACAATTCAACCTACTACAATTATCGTCCTTCCTGCTCTAGAAATATTATTCTTTTGCCTTGCTTTTCTTTGTTGGATCTCTTTAGCTTTGAATTTTTCCAACCCATTTGAAGAAATCTTTATGATTTAAATCTTGGATTAGAATTTAAGGTTGTTTCTTGAAATATGTATAAGATTTCACATTTTATGAGACTGAGGACTCAGGACAATTTCATATTTTAAAGTAAAGAATTATATTCATTATTACATTCTACACTTTATTTCTTATGTTAAAGTACAAAATAGATGGCCTAAGATAGGTAAGTGTATCATGGCAGTAAAATATTTGCCAGATTTAATATCACCCGGGCAAAACATTTCTTGTGATTTTTTAACCACAATCTTTAACATAGACTGGATTATCATTTATTATTTTTAGGGCACAGGTTGCTTTCTACCCAGATCTGTGGTTTTTAACCTTGCTTATACATTATAATCAGCCAGGGACCTTTAGAAAATATATATGTAGGTCCCCCTTCAACTAGTTGAATATAAATATCAGGGGATGAGCCTTGACATCCACAGTTTTTAAAAGCCCCAAAGTGATTCTCATGCATAGGGAAGATTAAAAACTGACCTAGATTCTTGTTAATGGTTGCCTTCTTCAACACCATTCATTTATTCAATCAAGTAATCATTATGCACTTTCTAATGCATAAGTCTTTGTGGAAAATATAAGGATATATGAGACATGTTTCTTATTTGCAGGTTTATAGTTAAGTAGTCATAGTGTATGATATTTTATTTATTTATTTATTTATTTAAAAAAAATTTTAATGTTTTATTTATTTCTAGGAGAGAGAGAGAGAGAGACAGAGAGATAGCGTGAGCAGGGGAGGGTCAGAGAGAGAGGGAGTCACAGACTGAAACAGGCTCCAGGCTCTGAGCTGGCAGTCAGCACAGAGCCCGACGCGGGGCTCGAACCCATGAACGGCGAGATCATGACCTAAGCGAAAGTCGGTCGCTTAACCGACTAAGCCACCCAGGTGCCCCTATTTTATTTATTTTTTAATTCATGTGATGTTTCTTTATTTTCTTAAATAGTTTATTGTCAAGTTGGTTTCCATATACACCCAGTGCTCATCCCCATAAGTGCCCTCCTCCATGCCCATCATTCCCCTTCCCCTCTCTCCCACCTCCATCAGCCCTCAGTTTGTTCTCAGCATTCAAGAGTCTCTCATGGTTTGCCTCCCTCCCTTTCTCCAACTATTTTCCCCCCTTCTTCTCCCCCATGGTCTTCCGTTAAGTTCCTCCTAATCCTCCTATATGTGCAAACATATGATATTTGTCCTTCTCTGCCTGACTTATTTCGCTCAGCATAAAACCCTCAAGTTCCATCCATGTTGCTACACATGGCCAGATTTCATTCTTTCTCATTGCCATATAGTATTCCATTGTATAGATAAACCACATCTTCTTGATACATTCGTCCGTTGATGGGCATTTAGATTGTTTCCATGATTTGGTTATTGTTGAGAGTGCTGCTATGAACACTGGGGTACATGTGCCTCTATCCATCAGCACTCCTGTATCCCTTGGGTAAATTCATAGCAGTGCTACTGCTGGGTCATAGGGTAGTTCTATTGATAATTTTTTGAGGAACCTCCACACTGTTTTCCAGAGGGGCTGAACCAGTTTACATTCCCACCAACAGTGTAGGAGGGTGCCCATTTCTCCACATCCTCACCAGCATCTAGAGTCTCCTGGTTTGTTCATTTTAGCCACTCTGACTGGCATGAGGTGGTATCTCAGTGTGGTTTCGGAAGAGAGAGGGAAAGGCGCTTAAGGAGTCATAAAGTATGATATTTTAAATGTAATGTGCCATTTAAACTCCAGGGTCAAGGGGCCAAATGTCTGTAGAGAATGTACTTCCTGACCACTGGACAAAACTCAAATCTATTACTAAAGTAACTTGTATCATTACTGCTTTAACTCCCCTGCACATACATAGATGGCTAATAATGATTAGACCAAGAAAAGATTCCTATCCTTCACTTTCATCAGCTATAGCCTCTACAAAGTCAGGACCTTTTAATGTACCTTAGATTCTCCTTCCACAGAGTAGAAATCAATATAAACTTTAAAAAATCAGTACTGGTATTGATTCTTATTAGTAGGAAAAACTTCAGCATAAAGTTGTGAATGCCCTAGGAAAGTGCTAAGGATGGAAATTCTCCCAGGTTCCAGTTACTTGGGAAGACCCTTGGGGTGCTGAGTCCATTCGCAACTGCTGTGTCAACTCCTGTTAGACACCAATGCTGTTGCTGTCCATTTAGACATTCACAGACACCTCAGTAACAAACAGTTCACCAGAGTTGTGCACTCACACACAGCAGCAACAGGAAGAGAGAAGATGTTTGTCAGGAAGGCCCTGAAAATAAGATTGGGGCAGAGACCAGAGTAGATCTGGAGTCTACACCTGTGGGTCAGCTTTCAGGAAAGAATTAGACAATGTAATCTAAGGATTCATGGAGTCATGTAAGTGTGAGTTCTTGTTGATGAAACTTGGAAGGAGTGGACATGGAGAACAAGATAATAAATACTAAAAAAACCTACTGATGAGATAGGAATCAAGTTGAGTTTACTCATTCATACATCAATCAAATGTTTATTGAGCATCTTCTATGTGTTCCCGGTATTGGGGATGCAGAGGTGAACATATGTTCCAGTAATAGAAATGAGCCAATAGCAAATAGAAAAATGATTCAGGGCTATAAAAACAAACAGATAGACAGGCAGACAAACAAAGAAACATTCTGGATAATGCAAAGGAAACTGATGGAGGACGGGGAGAAATTAGTTTGAATGGTCAAAGAAGGCACTGATCCTAGGAGGTGACCTTTGAGCTGAGATGATGCAGAAGGAGAAAGATGTACATAAAGTGTTCAGAGAAAACAGCAACAATAATGGTCCTCAGGTGAGAACACATTTGGAGTTTGCAAAGAATCAGATGATATCTAGTCTGGAATCAGAGCCAGGGCATGTCAGGAAGAAGTGGAAAAAGCAACTGGGTTTGATGATGAGCAAGTGGCTGGGCTTCTAGAAAGGTCAGGCTGCAGGTCTTTATATTCTGGTCTGAAAGGGACTGAGATCCCTCTGGGAAAGCTACTCAGGGCTGTCCTGATACAGACAGCCTGTCAACTCTGACAGCAGCAATCCTATCCTCCTGGCTGTAATGAGGTACCACGTAGGTTTTGCAGTTGCCTTGCTTGGAGTATTCCAATCACACACAGCCTGTACCTCCATTCCGTAAGGGTGGTTTTGATACTTTCATTACGTGCACAGTGATTTTAAAGCAGGAGACACATGAGGAATTGCAGCAGCATAAGTCAGTGATGTCAATCCCTGACAAGTATCATGACCAAAAAAGTCAGATTCCTGAAGTGACTTTATTTATACTGCCACATCCTGACAGAATCTGAGGTCTTTCTTGGTAAATGAACACAATATCATCTCATATCTATGGAAATGAAAATGAATGGGAGATTTATTCCTAAGCAAAGAAAAATATTAACTCAATACCTATCTATGTTTTATTGATTGTGCACTCTTCCCACAATGCCTTGCTTATATCATATTTCACTGATTTTAAGACACACACAATTTCCCTCCTTTTGCCATCTCTGAACTGGTAATAAATATTACAATCAGTGGTGCCTCATAATTGCTGTGACATGACTGTCATCACCTGTGCACGCATACTTGGTCATAGCTATTCATATTGTCAATTGAGTCCACTTGCATTGTTATAACTATACATAGTGAGAATAATTAGCACTTAAGCTTTGTTAAAAAGGATTATACTATATTTTGGGATTAACATGAACACTTATTTGGTACCTAGAAAGGTACAAATGGGGGAGAAAGAGGATAATTTGATATTTGTGAAGCAAGTACCTTCACTGGAGAAGAGATATAATTACACACTTTCTCTAAAAACAGCAACCCTGGGCATTATGGAACTAAAGAAAGGAAGATATCTATAACTACATGAAGTTGTATTATGCTTTGTTACTGTGCTGCATGAAGAAAATCACCTATTACATGCTGAGGAGCTCAACACTCAGGAGAAATTGATGAAATCTTCTAATTGAAAGAAACAAAGCCGTACAAGGCTATTGCAGAGTTGTGTGTTGGACGGAATCACCATAAGGCACTGAGTCTTAGTTCAATTATCAGTATTAATTTTCTTTCTCAGGGACACATAAAATAATTGTGTATCTCATAATAAAAGGCATTTTAGATTATTTAGAAGAGAGCAGATGTTTTTCTGTTGCGATGATTAGTGCTGTGCAAACACTAGATCCCACTAACCTCATTGCGTTCAAAGTGTCCCTGCAGCCCATTTACACCTTAGCAGAGATCTGTCTACTTGAAAACTTGTAACTCACCATTGTGTCTCACATTTATGGTAGACTGAACAAAACATTCTCAGGGCAACTCGACAGCCTTGGTTAGTGAGCTGAATTTATTCAAGAACATCTAAGTACTTAGGTAAATGTGGGGCATAGACAGATGATTGTGAAAGAAATGGTCTTAATGAAAAATAACTTTGCTAAGGCAATCATTTAAAATTCAATTTAAGAAGGCCATTGTGTTTTAATGTCTGATTTTGAAAAGTCAGGGCTAAAGACCCTGAAGTTCTTTTTGCCTAATGGTGCTCTCAGATCAGTTCAAGAAGGCCAACTAGGAGGAGAGTCAGCTGGATAGCTAGGAAACAATTCACAGCCCCGCTGTGGGCAGGCTGTCAATCACTGCATGTGAAGTCTGTGCTGGGGTTTTTCTTTTGTGGGTGTTTTTTTTTTTTTTTTTGGTTGTTGTTTTAGAGTCCACAGTTATTCTCTTATTTCTACTCAAGGATACCATCTTAAAGATGTAGTCAAGTTACTTGACAAATAGCAGGCCAATAACTGAGGGCATGCCTCCTGGTGTGTGGGGGGGGCGGGGAAAGGTCATAGCCTGCTGCCCTGAACTCCAGGCTTAGTGTTTGTTGTAATAGCAGGTTCTAATGAGAGAAAACTTGGCCTCATGTAGGGGGCAGTGTGCAGACATGAGTTTTGGCCACACTTAGGTTTTTCTCAGGCACAGATCATAAATATATATTCCAAGTGTAAAGAAGAGCTGAAGTGTTACATATCCCTATAAATAAATAAATAAATAAATAAATGTATAATTTATATATTTAAGTATATTTTATATAACTATAAAATTGCTTCTGGACATTCTACTTGGAATGTGTGGTAGGTAGTTCAAACTTACCATGCTTGACAGAGCTCCTGATTTTTCCTCCCAAATTTTTCCTCCTAAATACTCCCAATTTTGGGAAACAGCTCAGGCTAAGGGCCCTTGGCTTATCCTCAATTCTCATTTCTTTTACAGTCAATGTCTAATTCACTGGCTCTGTCTCCATTGTACATTCTGATTTGTTGTCTTCACCACAACTTTGGTGCAAGGCACCATCATCTTGCTTCTGCTATTGGCAGAGTCTCTGAGGTAGATTTTCCTTCTCGTTTTGCTGAACCCCCCTGACCCTGGGTCTGTCCTTCCCACAGAAGTGAAATACGCCTTTAAGACATAAACCAAATCATGTCACACTCTCTTACTCTGAACCCCTCTGAAGGCTTCCACTTGTGCTTTAAATACAATTCAGTCCTTCTACATGACCCATGTGGCCAGGTCCTCCTTGGCATCATTTCCTACCAGGCTTTCCCTGTGCTCATACTATTACAGCCACACTGGCTTCCTCACTGGTCTTCAAACAGACCAAACATGGTTCTGCTGCAGGGTATTTGCATTTGCTCTTCCCTCGGTCTGGAATGCTGATCTTTTGCATGGCTTATTCCCACATTTCATTCAGATCTCTGCCCAAATGACACCTCCTTGAAGAAGACATTTCTGAGTAGCCTCTTTAAGATCTAGTCACTTTCTGTCCTCTTACCTTGCTTTATGTTTCTCCATGATATGTGCCACAAATGGTTACCTCTCCTAGGCCCCCTACCATTAAGTAAGTGAGCTTGGACTCTGACAGTTTTGCTTCCTGTGGCTCCTTCTGTCTCTTTCTCCCCCTGACTCTTCCCCTGGCAGCAATGTAGTCTGTACAGGAACTGTATTTTTACGTACCTGCTTTCTGAAGGGCATTGGGGGTAGATATGTAGCTGAGCCTACAGGTCCTCAAAGAGTTTGTGTCTGGCAGGGGTGGGGGTGATAAGAATGAACCCAAATAAATAAAAGGGTTATTACAAGGTTAAGTTTCTTGCCCCAGAGGAAATAAGGAACCAGAAGTTGAATTTTGGCCCATCTAGCTCTGAGTTTAGCCTCTGTTCCACTCTGCCACCCAAGCCTGCTTTCCTTCTGATACTTCCCCATATTTCTAAGTTTTCTATAAAGCTCTCTCCTCCCCTTCTCTGAACCCAAAGCACCAAATTCTGCACCTCTTGGTGAAGTTACATGTCAGCTGATGATCTGGTCACAGTAGTTCACAGCAAATGAGAATGACTATAGATTTGGCTCTCTTAGGTGATATTTGCATTGTAACTTGCTCTTCTCTGCTGCAGCCAGTCTCAAGGAGACATGTGGGAGGTCTAATCACTTTATTTTTGGAGGAGACTGTGTAGGAAAGGATACGACCTGGATTCTACTTATTTACTTTGAGTCTTTCCATCTTGTACTGCCTGTCTAGGCTTTCAAGGACCAATGCATGAAGTAGTTTGGGCAAAGGCTTTTCTTTAGTGCAATTTCTGAAGGAGAGTGGACAATTCCATTTTGACTTTTGGGAGGTAGTAAAAGAAGCATCACACCCTCTGTGTTCTCTCTCTCTCTCTCTCTCTCTGTAGCTGTGTGCACATGTGTATATAGTGGTGATATGGCAGTGTACCTCAGAAATTGTACCCATGTTCATTTTGAGCATGGCCTCCATAGGGAAAAAAGGGAGCTACATCAGGCAGCCATCATGGCTAACACTGTCGGAAAATTGCTCTGAGAACACTAGGGAAAATTCTTGTGGGTGTTCATTCTTGTGGGTGTTGTTAGATGCATCTCTGTTTCAAGACCAGCATAGTCCAGCTCCTTTCAGGGTACAAGACACTCATGAATGTAAAATAGAAAGGACTGGTGGCTTTTTCATCAAAACTCAACCAGTGCTTTTCTTACTACTTCATCTGAGTCATCTGAGGCTGTTGTAAAAAATTATCATAAAATGGATGGCATAAACAACATAAATGTATTTCTTGCTGAAGATCAGAGTGTGCCACGGTGGGGTTCTGGTGAGGACCCTCTTCTGGGTTGCAGACATGCCAGCTTCTTCTGTGACACCTTATATGGCCTCAAATCTCATTCATGAGGACTCCACTCTCATGACCTAATGATCTCCCAAAGCTTCTACCTCCAAATGCTTTGGGTTAGGGTTTCAACATATAAATTTAGCGGGGGGGACTCAAACATTCAGTTCACTGCAATCTGTTAAATGGGAGTGGCAATAGTGTGCAACTCATAGGGTAAAGGTGGGATGAAATGTGTCAGCATATGTTACTGATTAGAACCTTGCTTCATATATAAGCATCTTTAGCTCAGTTAGCAAATAATTATTTGTCACTACGGTGTGCTAGGCATTGTTCTAGGAGCTGGGGATAGAGGAGTAAACAAAATACCTCTATGCCCTGATAGAGCTTATGGTGGTTAACAATCATGTTAACAAAGACAGAGCCAAGATGAAAATCTTGCTGTTGAATCTAGTACCAGAGCCCACTGTCTCCTCCATGACTCCATAGAACCTCTTATTCACTGAGAGAGAGACAAGGTGAATAAGGAATTTGTGATGTTGTGTGAACCAAGAGCCAGGACTTCAGGAATAAAGCCATAGATGTGTGCCTGGCAGCCATCAACTTGAAGTCTTTCCATAGGTGATATTGTCAAAGAGTCTAGCATTGAAGAGAGGAGATCTGAGGACAAAACCTTGAGCAAGATTCACAAAGGGGAAGATGGAGGATAAGGTACTGAAAACTCTTACTACTGTACTATTATTATTGCTCTTACTCTTGTGTCTCTCTAGAGGAGTCAACAAACCTAAGGAACCACATTCAATTTAAAAAAAAGTTGTGGTTGCTAAAATATGGAAAGAGCCTAAGTGTCCATCAACAGACGAATGGATCCAGAAGATGTGGTTTATCTATACCATGGAATACTACATGGCAATGAGAAACAATGAAATCTGGCCATGTGTAGCAACACGGATGGACCTTGAGGGTGTCATGCCGAGTGAAATAAGTCAGGCAGAGAAGGACAAATATCATGTTTGCATGTATAGGAGGATTAGGAGGAATTTAACTGAGAAACAAGGGGGAGAAGAAGGGGGAAATGGTGGGGGAAAGGGAGAGGGGCAAACCATGAGAGACTCTTGAATGCTGGCAAAAACTGAGGACTGATGGATGTGGGGGGCAGGGGGGATGGGCATGGAGGAGGGCACTTGGGATGAGCACAGGGTGTTATCTGGAAACTAATTTGACAATAAACTATTTGTAAAAAAAAAAAAAAAAGTTGTGGTTGGGGCCCCTGGGTGGCTCAGTTGGTTAAGCATTGACTCTTGATTTTGGCTTTGGTCATGATTTCACGAATTGTGAGAGTGAGCCCTGTGTTGGGCTCTATGCTGCCAAAGTAGACACTGCTTAGAATTCTCTCTCTCCCTCTCTCTGCCTTTCCTCCACTCACATTCTCTCTTCTCTTAAAATATATAAATAAACTTAGAAAGTATTTATTGGTAAGGTAATCAAAGGACTGACATACCATCACCTTTGCCATATTCAATTGATTAAAAGCAAGTCAAGCTTGTTCTTGACAGAACACTTGCACTCAAGGGGCAGATGATTCTACAAGGATGGGGCTTATTAGGAATCGCTCCAGGGTGTGTTCATAAGTTCATAAATTTATCTGGTTGTCTATCTTTTATTAAATTTGAGGGTTCTGTATATATTCTAGAGGCATGTTTTTTAATTAAATATATAATTTTCTCCCTCCTCCACAATATTTGTTGCATACCCACTCTGAGCAAAGAGTTGGTATGCAACAAATATTTGAGTGAGGCATGAGAATTGTTTTCCATTAGACAAATATGTTAACATTTAATTTTCTAAAATAATTTAGCATAATGGATGATTAATTCACCAGTTTTTCAGCTTTTTATAGATCTAGCAAATCCATTATTATACAGTGTATTTATCATCTGAGTTACTATCCTCTACTTGTTAAATGTTGGGGAGGGGGTTCTTGTCTCCAAGTTTTCTATACATTTAAATCTTCTATCCATTAGTTCAGTACTTTATCCATTTTTCCCCTATGGGCCCCCACACTTTAGCACCGTTAATCATTTTAGATTTTCTGAGATGCATTTTTTAATTTTTTTTTTAATTTCTGAGAGAGAGAGAGAGAGAGAGGCGCAGCGTGAGCAGGAGAGGGTCAGAGAGAGAGGGGGACACAGAATCAGAAGCAGGCTCCAGGCTCTGAGCTAGCTGTCAGCACAGAGCCCGACGCGGGGCTCAAACCCACAAACTGTGATATTGTGACCTGAGCTGAAGTCGGACGCTGAGCCGACTGAGCCACCCAGGTGCCCCTGAGATGGTTTTGATTTGATGCATTCTGATTGGAGGCTTAGAAACAATTATAAGTCCATCCATACTTCTAAAATTCTGTTTTCTTGAATCAAAACTTCTCTTTTATGGTGGATTGATTGCACTAATAGTCTCAATTTTTTGTCCTGACTTGCATCCAAGCCATTTACTATGTGCATTTTCAGTTCATCCTGTCAAGAGGTGAATTATAGCCTCCCCTCTTAACTGAATCCTGAGTTGGTCATGTAACTTCCTTTGGCCAATTGTTAGGAGACAATATAAGCAGAGGTTTGAAAATATGCTTGCACATTTTCATTTCTTTCTCTCTGTCTTTACCATAGGACATGCCTGGGAGAGCATGTTAGAGGACGGGGCACATGGAGAAGAGTCAAGTTGCCCAGTTGTCTTAACTGACAGATTGGTAGACCAGAGCCAACTGCCAGATGTGAGGGAGCCAACTGAGATCAGAAGAAATTTCTAGCCAGGTCCAGCCTAAATTACTGACCCACAGACTCGTGAGCTAGACAAATGCTTATTGCTTTAAGCCACTGCATTTGCAGACAGATTGTTGCATAGCATTGCTGTGGCAATGGATAACTGATAATGTGTCCCATAAATCTTGGGAACTTGGGAGCTGCCCCTCCATTTGGCCTCCATGAAACAAAGATTGAATGCTTTCTATTTACAAAGCATTATACAAAATGCTCTACTAGGATATTTTAGTTAATCCTGACAACAATATTGCATAGAAGATAGGTAATATTATTCAAATTTTAGTGGCAAGGAAACTTTAGAGGCAAACTTAGAGAAGGTTAAGTGACTTGCGTTAGGTAGCTAAATGATAAGAAATAAAATGGTCAGTTAAACCCTGGAACATGGCTTTTAGAGCCTCTATGCTTTTATTGTTGATGCTTACTGCTTATGCTGCTGGTCCCCTCATGTTTTCTTCTGTCCATCTTCACCTTCCTCAGGAGAAGACCTTGTGTTCCAGTGTGGGATGGGAAACCACTTTTATATTTAGTTCCCTTTAATATTACTTTCTTACAGCTAGTGTAAATGGCCATTTTCCTCATTAGTCTGGAAGTTCTTTTGAGGGTAAAGTCTATAAAATACTTATTGTATTTTCTCCTACAGCTACTCTGAAATAGAATTTTTAAAAAGATAATGATCTCATTTAAGTTTTAGAAAACCTAATTATCTCCCAAAAGGAATTTATACTAAATTAGACTCTGAGGATATATATATTTATATGTTGAACACACACACACACACACACACACATACACACACACACACACATTTAAAAAGGCACTGTTATCCCAAATTTAATCTAATTGGTGGAATGCATAGTAGAGGTTTTTTCCCCCATTTTGCTGAACAGTTTTAGGTATACGGTATTTGAATTTGGTGTTTGATATCTACAAAAATAAAATCTTCCTGTTTCATGTTTTATTATGTTAGTATTTTAAACAAGGATTAATATAAACCTGGCATTGAATTTGCAATTAGTTTCTGTATTTAAGAAGTTGTTTTATGATCATCACTTGCCATGTACTTCAGGTATGCTGCCACCAGGTGGCGGCAGGGTGCCAGGCAGAAGGTCTGTACAGTAAGGAATGTACATGCTTTCTGAGGTTCAAGGTAATAGTTTTTTGCTTGAGTCCAAAAATAATTTGAGACTATAGATATTCAACTTAACATAATACATGTCTTTAGCAAAATAGACTGAAACTCTAAATCAACCTTAAACATCTTTAAAGCATATATAAATCCCAAGCTACAAATTCACCTACCTAATCTGTCTCCTTCTCAGCATTTTGGATCATTTCCATAATGGGCTGATTCTAACACAAATCTTATATACATACTTTACTAAAAATGTTAATCTTTATGATTTACTCTGAGTCCTTATTTATTGTCAATCTTTCATCATAGCTCATATGTCAGGGTTCAAAATTCTTAATATTCTTTTAACAAAGATACCTCTTTGGCTTCCATTTCCTCTAAGAAGATAGAGGCTTATCTTTTCTGTATGATCTCAGATCTCCTCCCAAGGAAGACCCAAAGCATTTCTCCATTAGGATAGCACGAAAAGTGTATTTGCATTTTATGGAGATTTTTTTTCCTTTTTATTTTCTGCACTATAGGAATAATTCATTAGAATTTTTCCCCTCTTAAAGCTCCACAGAGCCAGTTTACTGTATTTACCTATTTAACTGCAACATCCATGAATCTCCTTAGCAACAGGCTCTGCCCTAAATATCTCCAGAGAAGAGTTCTTAAAGAAACAAAAGTCCTCATACCATATTAGAAATCTGAGCAAAATGAAGATAGAAATTTGAGCAAAATGCAGAAAAAAGTTAATGGACTTCATTATAATTAATAATACTGTATATCTAAAAGGAGCAATTTCAATGTAGAGAAATACCAACTATTTAAAGCAGCAGTCAGAAGTTCCCACTCTTATGGATCATTACGCTGCAACTTTGGAACAGATTCTAGAGGGTTTATGATTATGGATGATACATTGAGAATGAGTACATCCCTATCCTCTGAGCCATTCTCCTGCTCTGTCCTACGGTGTTTTGTTTCAAGAATAAAGAGGACTGAGTAGCTGAGAGTCAAGTGTCAATGCTATGCAGTTCGGGGAGAAAACAAAAGAAACTAGCAATTCTGTAACTCCACAGGGTCAGGGGGAAAAAGAAAGTTGGAGGAAGATCCTCAGCAGCTTTATCCTGAATGTTGCTACATGAGCTGAGAGTCATTCCCCTTGACAGTTATCCACTTCTGGAGTGCAGATTTTGAACAGCGCTAAGCAGGTGAGGGTTTGGGAAAGATGCTATCTGTTGGGAGTGAGAAACTGAGAGGACAGCACAGCAGAAAGGGGCTGGAGTTGGGAAGGGGGTAAGAGAGAGGTTGAGCAGTTATTCTGAGAGATTGGACTTTACATATTAAATAGGGTTTTCTAGGTTCCAGCAGGTGAGTACTGATAGTGAGAAGCAAATGGCAAGCTGTGAATGCGTGCTCCCGGGAGCTGGCCAGCTCACAGCCTCTCTGGGAGATGGAGCTGGGGAACAGAGGAAGAGAAATTAAGGCAAAAGAAAATAAAAGAAAGAGGGAAGAGAAAGGGATGGGTGATTAAAAAAAAATCTCATGTGATTTTGAGTCTCACAGTAAACCTATGAAGCCAGTAGGTTGGATACTGTTATCTTCCATTTACCAATGAGAAACTGAGGCCCAGAGTTGGTAAGTGACTTAAGGTGGCACACTGAGTGGCAGATTCCAAGTTGAGGATTCCAAGTTGAGTGACCTGATTTCAAGATACAGATGAAAGAAGAGAGGGTGCCTTTGAAACACTGACACATACCGTATGTCCTACCTTTACTTTATAAACGGTAAGCAAATTTTTTACATAACCGGAGCTTAGCTTTTTAAGGGTCAAACTGAAAAGTTTTAACCACTATTGAAAAGCATTTCTGAAATATCTTCTATTTGTCCTAATCTTTGAATACTGACTATAATTTACCCTCTTCTTGATATGCAGGGATATAATGATGAAAATTGACTCTATATTTATGTATTTTCTTAAAAATTTTTTTAACGTTTATTTATTTTTGAGACAGAGAGAGACAGAGCACAAGCTCGGAAGGGGCAGAGAGAGAGGGAGACACAGAATCTGAAAGAGGCTCCAGGCTCTGAGCTGTCAGCACAGAGCCCAACGCAGGACTCAAACCCATGGACTGCGAGATCATGACCTGAGCTAAAATTGGCCACTTAACCGACTGAGCCACCCAGGTGCTCCTATGTATTTTCAATTGAGAGAGATTCCCAGGTTCTAAGGAGACATGCAGATTTTATTGCTGTCATGCCTAATACATTTGTGGCTCCAAATAGCTATACAGCAGAATCGGCTGACTCAGCTCCTTCCCTCCCAGTCAGTTCTTCTTGATTGTGTTGGCTTCTGGCCCCTGTCTACTCTTCTGATCATGTCATTCTACTGATTAAAATCCTTTTAATGGCTCCTCACTGATTATAGACATGGTTTTCAACCCAGGCAGCACATTAAAATCACCTGGGGAGCTTTTAAAAGACTCCCAGTGCCCAGATGACATCACCAATGATTTCAATTCGATTGTTTAGCTATGGGCCCTAGCCTATAGGGATTAACAAAAGTAGCATGGATTTGGGCTTCTGGACAAGATGGATTAACACGGACTGGATTTATCCCCACCCTGATTTCACCTGAAACAACTAAAAAAACCTGACAATATATGAAACATTGATTTTGACGATGTTGGAATGAGGCAATGAAAGGCCTTCATCCCTAAAAGATGAGAAACAAACAGAGTGAGAACTTGAGTTGCCCCAGTTTACCACCTTGAGAGAATTCCCAGGTGATGATGCAGGAGGAGGAGCCTAGGGAGCCTGAAAGACTCTTTGAATTGAGAGGATGGAGATGAGGGTCTAGGGAGACTGAAGTGGCTGCTGTGTTTGGGGCAGAGTACTAGAGAGGAGGAAGTACTGATCAGCACATGCATATGAGGAAACTATCTGAGGCCAAATTAAAAAGAAAATACCTGAAAGATTAATGGAAATAGTGCATAGGGTTCAAATGGGGTGGGTAATAGTTTGCAATATTCAGATTGGGAAATCTGGAAATTCACAGGGCATTGTTAGAATATTCAGAAGCATCTTGCCCCACTAATGGAAGTATTAGCCATGGACTAAATAAATGATGCTCTGGGCCTGCTTGACAAATATTCAAAGCAAGGCCTGAAAGGATCAGAGTATATCCATGGAGATTTTTTATGTCCCAGAACAAAGCTCAAGAATATTTATAAGAATACAAAAATATCCTACACCCAACAAAGTAAAATTAATAATGCCTGGCATGTAATAAAAATTACCAGGCATGCCAAGAACAATGAGAAGAAAAATCAATCAACTGAAACCAATCCTAAACTGACAGATATATTAGAGTTAGAAGAGGAAGGCATTAAAACAGTTATTGTAACTGCATTCCTTACGTTCAACATGTTAGAGGAAAGATTGAGCATGTTAAATAGACATATGAAAAAATATAAAAAAAGACTCATGTCTAGCTTCTGGAGATGAAAACTACAATCACTGAGATAAAAATACACTGGGTATTAATAATGGCAGATTAGTTACAAGAAGAAAAGATTAGTGAACTTGAAGTCATACAATAGAAATTATCCAAATGAATCACACAGAGAAAAAATATTGAAGAAAATGAACAGAGCTTTGGTGAGCTGTGGCCCAACTTCAAATCATCTAATATACATACAATTGGAGTTTCCAAAGCAGAGGAGAGAGAATGTGGGCCAGAAAAGAATATTTTAAGAAATAATGACCATGGTGCTGCCACTATGGAAAACATCATGGATGGTTTACAAAAATTTAAAAATAAAATTACTATATGGCCCAGCAATCCAACTTCTACGTATACATCCAAAAGAATTAAAAACAGGATCTCAAGGAGATATTAGCACACTAATGTTCACTGAGGCATTATCTGTAATATTCAAGAGGTGGAAGCAACCTAAATGTCTACCAACAGATGAATGGATAAATAAAATGTGGTATATCCATACAATGGAATATTATTCAGCTTTAAAAAGAAGAAAATCCTGTCATATGCCATAACACAGATGAACTTTGAGGACATTATGCTAAGGGAATTAATTAGTTACAAAAAGACAAATACTACATGATTCTACTTATGTGAGGTATCTAATATTGTAGTCAAACTCTTAGAAACAGATAATAGAGTCTATGGCCATGCCACCCTGAACACGCTTGATCTTGTCTGATCTCAGAAGCTAAGCAGGGTCGGGCTTGGTTAGTACTTGGATGGGAAACAGAAAATAGAATGGTGGTTGCAAGGCATGGGAAGAGGAGGAATAGGGGAATTTTTGTTCAATGGACATAGTTTCAGTTTCACAAGATGAAAAGTTCTAGAGATCTGTTATATAACAATGTGGATGGATACCTCTGTACTTACACTTAAAAATGGTTAACATGGCAAATTTTATATGTTTTTGACTACAGCAAAAATGACTATGGGGATGGTTGCATAATTCTATGAATATACTAAAAATGATAGAATTGTACACTGTAAATGAGGAAACTGTATGATATGTGGATTATATCTCAATAAAGCTGTAAAAACAAGTTCAGGGTATTACACAGCAATGAGAGAGAATAAACAGTCCCACAACTATGTGCCATGTGATGTAAACAAAAGAAGTTCATACAAAAACAAGCAAACTGAACCCTGCTGTTAAAAGTAAGGAGAGTAGTTGCTTTAGGGTGCTAGTTGCATGTGTGTAAATTTTTGGCAAAAACACAATGATATAGAGTACATGGATTTTTGTGTGTATGTTATGCTCCCATAAAAAACATTGTGAAAACTTGAAGGAAGAGGAGAAATATAAGAATTTAATGGGAAACCAAAAAAGTTAAAAAGAGAATGACCCCAAAATTTCCAAAGTTAATGAAAACTATAGATCTCATATCTACAAAGCTCAAAAAAAAAAACTTTACACAGAAGAAACATGAGAAAAATGACATCAAGGTATATCATAATTAAATTGTTCAAAACCAGTAATAAAGGGAACACCATCAAGTGCAGCCAGAGAGAAAAAAAAAAGACAAGTTATATACAGAGGAATAGCAACAACAACAAAACCAAAAAAAGAAAGGATAACAGCAGATGTCTGGTCACAAATAATGCAGGAGGGAGGATGGTGGGTCCACATCTCTAAAATACTGTTACTCTAGAATTCTATATTCAGCAAAAACAGTTCTTTAAAATAAAGGCAAAATAAAGTCTTTTTACCAGCAGTCCCACATTATAAAAAATGTTAAAGGAAGGTCTGTGGGTAGAAAGAGAGTGACAGCAGATGGAAATATGGTTATAAAACAAAGAAATGAAGATGGCTTCATGGGTGTGTGACCTAGGATTTTACACAAGGGCCTGCTCTTCCAAGGAGGGTGTGCTTGGCTTCATGTTCTGCCACCATTGTCTTTAAGAGTTTCAAATAAGTTTTGAACAATGGGCCCCATATTTTCACATTTTACAGGACCCCGAAATTATGAAGAATTAATAACAGTCCTAATGAAGAATAGTTTGCAGCCCATGGGAGTGGGGGAAAAGGCTGGATGCTGACCTTGGCTAGGTCCTATGTTCAGGCATGGAATGTGGAAGACTATACAGGAGGCTCCTTCAGAGGAAATTAGGGATGTTTTGATTTTAATCAGGAGAAGAGTGAGTGAAATCTGGGAAGGGATAAAAACCCAACAACAGCTGTACACTAAGATAATTTTTTTATGGTAGACATTTCTAGATAGAACATGATTTTCTTTTTGTACAAAGGTGGTTCATAAATGGCTATAATCAGAGGGTTTTAGTTCTTCATGAAATTCATTTGTTGCTGAGTGCTCTCTCAGACTCAAATACCTTGTTTAGTGTTGGTGATGTGTGTGTGTGTGTGTGTGTGTGGTACTAATTCTGACATCAACACTTCAGTAGTGCCTATTCCATAACATTGACCCTGAGGCACTGCAAGTATGTAAATTTACTTTGAATGCAAAAGAAAAGCTATATTGCTTCCAGTGAAGTTTTAATGTTTAAGTGTATTCTACTGTAGTATAATTCAATCTGAGTGTAGAGCAAGGCTCCAAAGTTGAGAGCAGCATAATAGGTACAGATATATGCAAAATATGCTGAAAGATAATGGAGACAATAATGCTGGCATAGCCCATCACCACCCCCAGGCCATATATGAAAGGGCTAAGAACCAACGGAAAGGGGGTATTTATTTGGGAGATATAAGGAAGGGAGAAGAGTGCTTTTTTGAAAACTTGAGCCAAATGAGGGAAGCTTCCAGAGAATTCCTAGAAGAGCTTGCAGTTTAGATGCAGGGAGTGAGAGTAATAGAATTCATGGGCTTTGCTCAATACAGACCTGATAAAGTCTGAAGCTCAGAGGTTGTGCCTAGCTGTTCCAAAGTTTTGTGAAGAGCCTGCTGTACCATATATGGGAGTAAGTGAAATGCTTAAATCCACGGAGAATTTTTAAAGTTTGTTCTACACTTGAATACTCATATCCAATTATTTAGTTTAAAGCCTTTGGCTTTGATTAAAGTTGTTAACATTTGAAGTGTTTAATGATGTAGCCTCCCTGGTGTGGAAGTATGAATATTTTTCTCATTTATTAACGTCCTATAGTGAAGACATAACCTTTTACTTAAAATAATTGGTTTGGAAATGGAATTATAACATTTATCTTCCCCTTCATCGTCTACAATTTATGAATTTGCTGATTATTCTTCTTCGTTGGGAGTATAAGTTACCATTTCCTTTACCCAATATGTGTATACGATACAAACACACACACTCACACGATGCACAAAAAGACTTTCAAAGAGTAAACTGAATTGCAGTTATAGCAATAAGGGGAGGGTAGAAAGGAGTGAGAGTTTATAATGTTGATCATCAGATAAAAACATCAAAGCAAGTAATGAGTCTAAATTTGATACTGATGGGACTATATAGCATTTAAAACAAAGTCACAAAAGTAAAGATTTAACAAAAAAACTAGAATATGAAATTTGAAAGATTCTTAGTACATCTCCAAGTGATCAGATTATCACAAATCAACAACACTACAACAAAAACAAAAACAAAAACCCAAAACCAAAAAACTGAAAAAACAAAAATCGACAGTCCTAAATAAAAGAGTGATGGAAGCATAGTTTCAGTAGCTGTCAGCTAAAAGGTAAATGATCTTCTAATCAATTTGCTGCTGCAAAAATAAGTCAAATGATTTTCAAGAGACACACATGAGTACTGCTACCTTAATTATATTGATTCTACCCAAAGGTATTTAAAACACAGCTACTGAGGTTAGATTTTTAAAGCTATTCTTGTACTTCTGAGCAAAGAATTAAAAATGCATGAAAGCTGAATTTTATTTTGTTTGATGGGCACTTTTTTTTTGATGGGTTCTTTGCTCATTATCAATATTGTAAGGTACCATAAGCGTGGGCTACAATTATTTCCTTAGTAAACAATGATAAAGCCAATGGGAAGAAATTAATTACATGTTCTACACTGAAATTCACACATTAATAAATTTAATTTTTAATTTTAATTTTTTTTGAGAGAGTGAGCATACACATGAGCAGGGGAGGGGCAGAGGGAGAGGGAGAGGGAAACTTAAGCAGGCTCCATGCCCATCATGGAGCCCTATGCAGGGCTTGATCTCACAACCCTTGAGACCATGACCTGAGCTAAAATCAAGAGCTAGACACTTAAACTACTGAGCCACCCAGGTGCCCATAAACATTAATAAATTGGGAAGTGTTAAAAATTTATTTCACCTAGCCAGATCTCCTACATAGGTGCATAGTTAGGTGTCCTTCGTAGGTGAAATAAGTTAACATTGTTTTTCATAATTGCAATACTTGTTTTGTTTAGGAAATGGATTAATTTCATAACTATCCATACATATTTCACGGAGAAAATATGTAGCCCTTTTGTCTAAAAATCCCCCTATGCAGAGTTGTTGAGGTTATCAATAACAGTAGGAACTATTGTGTACACTTGGTAATACTTTGTACAAGGCCTCAGTGACCTTCTGAGTGAAGAAAATTCATGTACTTATGTACTGTTAACTAGTTTTTAGCTCTCTTAACAAGCCTTTGGAGAGGACTATAATTCAAGGTAGAGGTTTATCCCACTAGCATCTGCAGAGGGAACAATTTTCCTGACAATCTCTCTCCATATATGCATAGAACACTAAAATATCAGTACAAAATTAAAAGTAGTATTAATGATGTTATTAATGATAGTAGCAGACACAGACAAAACAGAGCTATTAATCAAACAGCTTCTGAATAAGAAGCATAGATTAAGTAATGAAAGGAACAATTATTGGCATCTACTCAATTCTCTAAGTCTAGGCACACATGGGCCTATAAAACCTTATGTCTTAAAAGTTTCTTTGTGTTTGATTTCCACTGCAGAGAATGCTGATATTAAGAAACAAGATTTCTATGACTCTCCCTCATCCCTATGCTTTGGGTAGTGTTGTGACCAAAATCTTTTATAGATTATTCAAATAACCTTGTTTTTCAAAGGCAATAATGCATTCTGCCAAAAAAAAAGATTTTCAGGGCCTTTTTGAAAGGTTTCAAATTGTATTTGTACTTTTCAAATAGAAATTCTGTATAGTGTTCATTTCTTCATGGAAATACTTCAAATAAACATACTCACTGAGTTACTATTTTCAGATATCACACAGAAAACCATGTGACACTGGAGGCTTAATCAATACTATTTAATGATGCTGAAGGTATTTGTAATTATAGCAGTAGCCAGCCTCCTCTCCCTCTCATCTCTTCCTCTATACTAGCAGACTCTGTATCAAAGACAGCCCACCTTGCACTTTTCTCTTCACATTACATACAACAATAGTTATTGAAGCCATTTGGTTTCCTTAAAATGAACCACTCATTACAAAGTATCAGGATGTGAATTTCTCTAAAAAGCTTGCTTTAAGTCAAAGTAAATGCACATTCTCTTCAGGCTAGAAAACAACAAATTCTGGGTACTTAATATAGAATTACTAGGCCCATATATTATATATAAGATTATTTTATATTTGGGTGTCTTCTCTCATTGGTTGGGGTAAATTAAAGTCTTGAATTTGAGACTAAAGCTTTGTAAGCCAGAAGGCACACACTTTGCCCTTCCCTGAACAATCAAATAAACTACCTTGTAGCAGTGCCAGTAGGCATAAAAGTTTTGTTCTCTGATTTCCAAATCGAAAAGTACAGATTAATTTTTGTTTATAATGAAAATATCTATGGAATTAAATGGCTTGCACAGCCTCATCAAAAGTACGAATTTGCCGGTATAGATGTCACAAACCTTAAATTCCATCAGCTTAAGGAAAATATACTGGGTTTTGGTGTTAGATGCAAATGCACTCCAGGCCAGAGTAATTGGCCTCAAGAGCTAAGACACAGGGACTATGTTGTCCAACTCTGATACAATGCTTGTTATAGGCACTTCTGTCCAGATTGAAGTCAGGTTGTATTACAGCAAATGTAGCCAAAGGTAAAATGCTTAAAGACTCTGTATGGGTGGAAAAGGCTATTATTCTGTCTCAACTCAAAGCTGGCTGGTGTATGAGTGATGGTGGATCAGTCCCTGAGCCCTGACATCAAACCTGGGGTCTCAGAGCATCATTGACCTACAGTCATTATAGTCATCCACAGTGATTGAACAAGGATGCCTAGGCTGCTGGTACTCCCAGCTCTGGGAAAAGTGTGGGTCCAACCTCATGCCTTAAATGTTAGCCCCAGCATTTGGATTTTGAGAGACTTAGAGTCCTGCTTCAGTGATCCTTGCTTCTAAGAAAACATTTTATAATAGAGTTCTATTGGAATCCCTGCTTTTCAATGAAGGAATACTGCTAATGCCAGTTAAGTGAGTGACTCATGTGCTATCTAAGTATTTGTTCTTCAGTGGGGAACAATATTATTCAGAAGATGATAATATAGAGATATTTGTCAAGTTGTATCATTGACTACAATGTCTCTTAATTGGAAACATGTTTGTTTGATCTATGGAAGGTCCCCCTTTAACAAATGGCTAAGAGTAGTCATCAAATGAATATTGGATTCTCAGTGGAGAACTGAATCTCCTTGATGCAACTGAAATGCAATACAGTTTCTGTTAGTTCCACTGTGTTGCCACACAGACTAAGAACAAAATTAATCAGAGGCTTTTAGTCAGACAATGGGTTTCTTCTGAAATAATGATAGCTTTTGTGAGGGAGTAAAGACAGAAAGCAAAGAGGAGCTGATGGCAAATTAGAAGAAGGAGCCAAGAATTTGTCCATTTAAAGTGATTCTTGGTTTAAAGAATAATTTTTATGAGATGTTATAGAAAAGATATTATTTTTAAAACAGACTTTTAAAAAGCAAAGAATAATGGCCTGTTAAAATAATTAATGACATGAAATATGTGGAGACTGGACTTTTGGAGAGAAAGTGGTATAAAGAGTAGAAAAAAAATCTCTTTTGAATGAGCAGATTATTTGCTTTATCTTTCAGTTTATGAGTGCTTTTTTTTCAGTTTTAGAATATAAAATCTAAATCTAAGAAAATCTCTAAAAGACTAAATGATTTTTCACTGGCTTTAGAAAATAAATGTTCATGAAGCCAAATATAATGTGGAGGCAGGATAATTACATGTTACCTCTTCATTTCTTTCATTCCTTGATGCCATTAGAAATAAAAGAGCAGTAAAAATGAAATGAGTAAAGTATCAGCATTAAAACTATTTATGAAGACCTAGGTGCTCTCTTTGGGCTTGAATACATGGCAACATATGTTGGCCAGTTGTTATAGAAAATATTTGCCAAGTATATAAATAAAACAGAGACAACTTAAGATTAGATACAAGCTCTGGAAAATAAAATTTTTATAGTATAGCAGCTTATTTAACAAGAATGAAAGCAGTGTCTTCAAGAAGAATGGGGTTTATATATGCAGTCAAGGAATAGAGACAAGGAAACATAATAGAAAAACAAAACTAAAAATGATAACTCTAATCTTTAACAATGAATTATGAGCAAGATCAGGATGGGAGCCTATTTGTGATCATGTCCATATCTTAAAATGACTAAATTTTCTAAAATGGAAAGCCTCAAAATGCTTAGGAAGCTTTATGGATAATGCAAAACACCCCAAGAGTCTTCTTAATTCCCCACCTCAAAACTTTAAAAGACAGTGACTGTGAAGCTTGACTGGAACCAAGACAGACATATATTTAAAGCAGAAGGCATATCTGTGAATTCTTAACGAATGTCCAAACAGTAACAAAGAAAGAAAAAATTACCCACCTACAATAGGAATTTCAGTACAAAGATTGAATGGAGAAGGTGTCTTTAAGAGACCAACTTACGTTAATAAGTTCAACCTCCCAGATTTTTTTCAACAGGTCCATCGATGTGTAGCCATTGATTAGAAAGGCTTTGGTGTAATCACCTAGTTCAATGGAATCCAGCCACTCAGCGACAGAAGTGGGATGATAGCCATCATGGCCAATGGGTCTCATCTGTAATTTAAAAAATCACATTAGGATTAGGATTACTTTGTGTTCTGTCAAACAATAGATTTTGGCACTTGGAAGTTCATTTGATATGAAGCAACAGATCTTTTTGGATAAGAAAATAAGGAAAACCAAAATACTTTATGTACAACTCTAAGTCATTAATAATTTTCACGCTGAATTAGTTTTCACAAATGCACCCAGAAATTTCCAATTTAGTTGCTATATCCACTCCATATTTGAGAAAACAAAATATGTCAAGCTTCTGTTATAAACATTATTGACATTCTGTTGGATGGAATTTAAAATCATGTCAGTTGAGCAGTATTAAATTCAATGCTGAAGCCGCAAGAAACTGTTCCCAAAGTGTAGATGAATAATTCTTATATGTATAACATCAAAGCATGTGAAAATGACGCACGACTTAAACATCCAAAGGAATTCATGCTTATGCAAGACATGTATTATAGGTAGTGCAAATACGCTCGAGAAACATACTGCCGTGTGAAGCAGTGAAGAAGGGGCTTTTGGGTGTTTAAAGACCATGTGTTCTGCATAGACTCTACAGTATGTTAGACATGAATAGAGAACTTGCTGGCAGACAGGTTCCTATTTTTTGTCAGCTATATACAGATTTTTTTTTTCTTTAGGAGAACAAAGAAGTGTGACAGCAGCATAATGTTTCTCAGTTTAAATTGGAGTGTGAAAGTAATTTAAGCAAGAGAAACTTCTGGGTTTAAAATTTTGTATGATTATTCTAGTCTTTTAGCTTTTATTTGGAATTTTAGTTGAATTTGTGGTTCTTGGATTTTGAAGTAACTCACTTCTAAGGCTTAGCGTTGCTCTGTATGCCATGCCGTGTATCTCTTACTTCAGTTCTTACAGACAGGTGATGCTTCATCAACCAGATGTGATCCTTCAGTGAAATTCATGATGGGAATAGCAAAACTGGGCAAAATACATGGATAGTCCTATCTCTTTAGAGTCAAGGAGATAAATATCAATGGAAATCTAGATGATTCTGATTTGTGAGCAGAGAAAAGATTAGTCTGGCTGTCAGGGATTCTGATTTTAATCCTAAACATGGTAGCCTTTCTGTCACTATGCAGCATTCTCATTTTGGAGATTCTTCTTATTCTTCCATTTGTTTTTTTGGATTCAAGGTGTTCATGAGGGATCAACACCTGTGAAGGAGGGATGAGAAGCAGTGTTGTGCAGAAGAGGAGACGGATTGTGATGTGTTGTGGCGATGCTTCTGTGAACCCAGTGGGGAGCTCTGGCAAAGGTCATGTTATTGGAGGTCCCGTGCTGGGCAGCATGACTGGGCCTTTGTGCCCCATCACTCTTCGTTGCTGGATGTGGCTGCCATGGGAGAAGCATGACTCTAGCGTGCTCCTCTCTGTAGCAGAGGCAGACCCTGCAGATGCTGACAGCTGGAGGCTGTCTGCTGACCACTCCCCTGCTTCTGGGCAAGTCCTTCCTTGATGAGAGAGCCTGGAGGAGTTTCTCTGTGTCTTCCAGAATACTCTGGACTCAGATTCACCTAAGGTTAACCTTTTGTCACATTTGATTTCTACCTTTTTCTCTATACCCACTTCCTCATTCACATGCATACAACACACTTTTTGTTTTAGGTGAACCATTGGAAAGATGTTTTTTTTTCCCCTAAAACCATTTGCAGGCATATTGAAAACCCCTTGATGTTCCAGCATGCATCTTCCAAGAATAATGACATGTTCCTGCATAGCCATAGTAGCATCACACTCAAGAAATTTAACATTGATAGTTATATTACCTAATATACAGTCCAAGTTTAAATTCCCCACATATCTGCCAAATAGAATTTGTAACTTTTTTCCCCTTTTGGCTCAATCAAAGGTCAAGGCAATCATAATTTTAAGGATTTTTTTCTGCCCTTTTCTCTCTCTTTTATTCTCCTGGGAATATATTTACTCCTTCATTTGTAAATCACTTTTTCTCCTTTCTTCTTTCCTATTGTTCCCAATCTATTTTCCATTTGGAGGTTTAACTGTCCTCTATTGGGAGTTATGGTATAACTCATCATTTGCATTAGGGTCTGAACTACATCAGGCTTTTGTATGTTACTTGTACATTGGACTGACCCAGTTTAACTACTCGTTGAATGTTTGTTCAGTAACACTTAACACAATGTTTATTATGCAGTAGCTACAAATGTAAATGACAACTCAGGGTTTATAAAATGAAGTTTAGTGGCAGTTGTAAATAACTGAATGTTGTATATGTGTACAATTGAAGATTAGGATCCAAAGCAGAGGCACAAAGGTGTTAAGTACCTCATACTCTATAGAATCACAAATACATTGGGGCTAGGGAAAATCTCCTGGACTTATTAAGAGGTGGTTGACCCAGTGCTACAATCCTGATTGCTCATTGCAGCCTCAGGAAACTCACTGACTCTCGCAGTTGACAGAGTAAAATAACTAGAGAAAGGGCAAGAAGGAAGGAAGAGAGGCTCATTGGAGTTGAAATTAACAACAAAGGTCTTATTGTTAGCCATCCAGAACCTGATGACCCCAGTAGCAGATACAGGGGACAAGCTTAGGGAGTCTTGAATCAATATGGGGAAGACTCAGATGTCCCATACCGGAGAACTCTGTGTGCCCATGTGTGCATGCAAAGCACATGCATACACATGCATGCACACACACACACACACACACACACTACTCCTTTGAGAGAGTACTATTTGTCATCTGCTACACAGAGGTTGGCTGATGGTCAGAGTTGGCCAAAGAGTAGCTGTGGGATATCACTAGAACTCTTCAAAGCAAACCCTATTCGTATAAAAAGGTTTGGTTTCCTCCCTAATTCCTCCTTCTTGCCCCAGTGGCAGTAAGTTTAGAATCAGAAAAGAGAGAGGTACCAGTTTTTTGGGGGAAGCCGAAACTTGGGAAGGGGAAGGTCAAAGGGAATGATATTAGAGGCTTAAATGGATTGGAACTGAGTTTTCAATATTTTACATGACTGGAAAGTTATTGGATATGACTGAATGACATTAAAAATAGTGAAGAGAGAAGCAGTTGAACTTGGTTGAAGGCAGGATTGGAAAAGAAATCATATCAGTATCTGACTAAATGCAGTCTGCTAAGTAATCTGGTTACTCCTGTGAGACAAGTTCTCCCTGAGAAACCTTAAGGAGGTGAGAGGCAGGAACGTATTTGGTGGGAGGATGGGAAAAGGTAGAGAGTGAGAGCGAAGAGAACCTGGAGATGAACATGCTGACGTGTACAGGGGCAGTGTTGATCCAGCCACTGACTCAATAAATATTTAGTCAGTGTGTGTTCTCATAAATGTTGTGGAACAGTACAGAACAAAACAGTCATAGTCTCTCCCTCAGGGAAATTATAACTCTTAATTAGAAAGTATATAAACAGATGACCAACAAATTATGAAGGCTCTGCATACCTGAAGAGAGGAAAGCATTAGAGCCAAATGAAGTTACAAAATTAACTTGACACGTATTTAATGGTATGCAGAATGGTTACTGTGCTGCACAATAATTTCTTTAGAAGCAATTCTTCCATCTGTTCCTTCGTTTCTGTTCCTACTGTCACTACCCTGTTTAGGTTCTTGTTAGTGCTTACAAAAACTAATGCAAGAGGCTTCCACGTGGCCTCCCACTTTTCGTCCAGCTTATATCATGCTGCTGCATCAGTTTTCCAAAAAGCCAGGCTTTTAAGTCAGCGCTTGCACAAAAACCTATGGTGGCTCCTCGGTAAAAGTCCAAATGTCCTGTTCCAGAATTCCAGGACAAGTGAAATCAGGCACAAATCATCCCCATACTCCTCTGTCATGTGTACCCTAACTAGTGTGCTAAGTTGCTAGGTATGCCATGAACATGACGGTATGTGCAAGACGCTTTTGCATTTTTGCTAACATTATTTTCCATGCTTGGAATGCTTTGGCCTCTATTTCTATTGTGTCTCTCCAGGATTGGTTTCTCTTCTTTAGCTTTAAGATACAAATTTCCAAACATTTGTAAGATTCCTCACATAGATGGCCTATAGCTATCACACTAACACAAGTCAAAAATGTATCTACTTAAGCTCACAAACTGGCCATCCTTCTATGTTTCCAATATTAGTTAGTGGGAAAGTATTACATCATTTCCCAAATAGATGCTTTGGAGTCATCTTACTTTTTTCTTTCTGTTTTACTATCATATTTCATTAGGCAACAAGTTTCATAAATTTGATTTCAGTTCCCTACTTTCAAAGTGGACTTTGGAACCTGACAATAATATCTACTTCCAGTGTTGTTGTAAAGATTATATGATATAGGGCATGTAAATTGCTTAGCACAGTACTTTGAATATAATGTCTTCAATAGCTCAGTTTTGTTCCCTCACTACTGGTCTAAATTAGGCTCATGCTTATTTTTATTTGTTTATTTAGCCTCGGCTTTGAAACTGCATTACATTGAGTCTTTTAGCTGCTAATCAACTTCTAATCAAGATTCTTCTTTCCTCTTTCATCCCTCTTTCTCTTACTTCATTCCTTTTCCATCTTGTTTTAAAAAGGATTTATGCCTGCTAATCTCTTTATACTCTGCCTTTCCCCACCAGACAGCTACTTTTCAGAAATACATCTAATAAGGTCACTCAAGTAGACTGAATTGTCATTTACAATTCCTCACTTTCTTCCTTGGAATTGTGCCTTTGTGCCCTGTATTAGAATTATGCCTCTGTGTTGTATCAACTGTGATTGGAGTTACTTCTCCACCCAGTGATGTTGGCCACGTACTTGCTTGGCCAATGGTACAGGTAGAAGTATCGGTGTGGCAATTTATAGGTAAGGCTCTGTACTTCTGTGATCTATTCCTCCAAGTGTGTTTTTATGCTCTATTATAAGAATAACAAGTGGCGGAACAGTCACATAACTACTGGTCCCACGAGAAAGATGAAGACTTACGGAACAAACCTAAATGTAACCCAAAGCTTGGAGTCTACCCTGGATCACTGGACTTTGGGCAAATCAGGTTGAAGTTAAATGAACTATAGCTTCTCTGCAAACTCAAGAGTAAGAAAAATAAATATATTTTTCATTGCTGTAAAGCTTTGAAATTTTGACATGTAACGGAAAACTGACTAATAGAGTCATCTTTTAATTTCAAAATCCCTGGTATTTATATGAGTTAGGGTTCTCCAGAGAAATAGAGCTAACAGGATGTGTATACATGCATGCACAAGTTCGCAATCTGGCAAGTCTGAGATCTGCAGGGCAGGTTGGCAGGTTGGAGACCCAGGGAAGAGCTGATGTTGCAGCCTAAGCCTGAAAGCAGTCTGGAAGCAGAATTCCCTCTTTTTCTGTGGAAGACCTCGGTCTTGTTCTTGTAAGGCATTCAGCTGATTGGGTGCAGTCCATCCATATAACAGAGGGCAGTCTGCTTTACTCAGAGCCTACTGCTTTAAATGTTAATTTCACCTAACAAATCCCTTCATGCTGACATCTAGGCTGGAGTTTGACCAAACATCTGGGTATCATGGCCTAGCCAAGGTGATACATGAAGTGATCCATACTCTTTAATTTATAAGTCCAAAGGGGTCTCCAAGAGACTGAGAAAGACCAGGGATGCAGAGCTGAGTTAACATTAACATCCTTCCCAAGCTTTCTGGCTGCCATCTAGTAAACATCTATGTCCTGCATCCTCACTAATCCAAAATAGTAAGTCTGGATCTTAGGAGTATGATTTCTGGGGACATAATCCATGTTATAACTCGCACACCTCTGTACCATTGCCCAAGCCATTGCCTCTGCCAGGAATACTGTTTCTCCTCTGTTCTCTTGTTGAAATTCTATCCATTCTTAAAAGGTCTTATTTAAATATTGCTTCTTTTGTGAAGCCTTCTCCAATGCTACTCCTACTCCCAAGTCAAAATTAATCATATCTTCCCCGAGATTTTTGCAGTAATTTTCATATAATTCTATTATAGCTAGAGATGTGAGTATCCATCTTCTTCATTAGCTGTCACCCTTTTGATGAAGACACTAGGTCTTAGCCATCTTTGCATCTTTTATGTGCCCAGTGGAGCATCACATACATGGCAGGCATTTGCCAAATGTTTATTAAATTAAGTGATTTAATGATCACATGAAGATTAAGTGACAAATTAATTTTAGTGGCATGGAATCCACTTGTAAAGATTTGTATTTTGTACTACATATTATGAGGGCTATATTTATGCCTAACATTACTGTTGCATAAATACTTAAAATGGTTATAAACCAAGATCCAATTCCAGGTAGTACGTTGTGTTACAAAATGCACTGGGCTTTATTTCCATAGCCCAGCATCTCAAACCTACTATTAACAAGCTGTGTAACTGAGGGCAAATTACCTCACCTCTCCAAGCTTCAGCGTTCTCATCTGTAAAATGATGGTGTTGGGCCAATAATCTCTATTCCTAAATCTTGCAATTCTATATCTTGTAAGTTAATATCAAATTAGTGTCAGACTTATTTATCCAGTAAAGAAAAAAGAAGCCCAAAGGCAAAACTAGGGGGAAAAAAAAAGACAACACAGGACATTTAGGCTAAAGGTCAGATGGTATCCATACTTGTTTCAGGAGTCATCAGCAGCATCCACAAGGAGCACTGTGACTCTTCTCCCAGCAGGAACATCTGGCAGTCCAGAGCTAGACAGAGACAACCCCGGCAGCTGTCAGGCCTGCAGAACTGCTGAATGTGAATGGGAGTTAGGCACAGTGTGTAATCTGAGAGGCAGAATGGTGGGCAGGCAGTAGTCATTCCTAACAAAGGGTCACAACGAGGCCATCTGATTCAACTCATTGTATCCCAAAAGTGTGGGGAAAGCATAAGCTGGGACAGAAATTGGAGTTAGCAGTGAAAGAAGCTTCCAGGTCACCTTCAATCACCTTCAATCTCAAAGATAGGTTCCATTCTCTAGAGTTGCCCCCCCCCCTTTTTTTTTTGGTCTTCCCGTGAGCTGGAACATAAGTGTTTGCAGCCCAGCTTTGACTACCCAGGCAAGATAATATCCCAGAGTTTGGAAAATGTCTCTTAAACCTTAATGTACAAAAGAATCATGTGGGAAATCTTGTTAACATGCAGGTTCTAATTCAATAGGTTGGATGGAAAATTTGAGATTCTGTATTTCTAACAAGCTTCCGGTAATGCTAATGCTGTCAGTCCATGCACCATACTTTGAGTAGCAGTGCTTCAGATGATGACGGAGCAACAGATGGAAGGTCCTGGGTCCTTCCAGAATTGCATAAAGCAGAGCCAACTTGTAAACCTGGACTGCTTACTTCAAGATTGTTACGTGGGAGAAGTAAATGTTCTATTCTTTAAACCACTACATTATGGAGGTTTCTATTCTAGCAGCTTAGCCTTTCCTCTAATACAGACAGAATTGAAAATAAGGAAATTTCATACATAACATTTAAGGAAGCCTTTACTTCCATTTGACAGTATGTTGTACTGTTTCTTGTTTTGTGAAGCCATTAATTTTCACATCTGTTGCTATTAAAAGAAACCTCATTTGCTTTTACTGCATTTGTTGGCATCTTTTTGTCAATCACACTGTCATCCCTTTGTGATAAACTATGCAAGAGATAAGAGGGGGGAATTGTGGGAAAACCTCAAGTATCTAGCTTTGACACCTTGTATCTGAGTATATGGTGATGTTACTAGCTGAGAAAGAAGAGAAAATAGACTGAGGTGACATGCATGATTTTGAGATATGAGAAATTATAGGTGCTTTGGAATTATGCTTTAAATTTGGGGGAGAAGTCTATAGGTGGGTGTCTTGGCTCCTCCACTTATTAGCTGTATGACTTTGAATAAGCTACTCAATCTTTCCTAGCATCCGTTTTCTGATTAGTAATGTGAGAGATAAAATTAACATCTACCTCTGGGGGCAGTGATAGGCATTCAGCGAAACAATGCAAGTAGAGTTTAGCACCGTACTTGGCACACAGAAGCACTCAATAAATCTTAGTTATTTTTATCGTAAGTGGGAGCTGAAATCATGCATGGATGAGACTGCAGAGCGTGTGTAGTGTGAGAAGAGAAGTGGTGTGAGGACAAACCAACACTTGCAAAGTGAAAGATAAGAATTATACCCAGGAGACCAAAAAAGGAATAGTCAATATAAGAAGGGAAATAGGGGAAATTTAGTTTCAAAGAAGGTGTAGTCAGCAATGATGGAATGCTGCAGAGAGGTCTACTAAGATGAGGACAGAGAAGGGTTCATCTAGCCTGAGGCTACGCTGCCTTGGGTTGAGGTATAGTATATAGCGATGAGAAAGTAGAAAGTGCAAGCAGAGCTATTTGGATTATATAAATGGAGTTTGCATGGAAAGGGAAGCAACGAGATGGAAGGTTTGAGAAAGCACAAGGAAAAGGAATTGGAAAAAACTGAGAAATGAGGACTTGGGGTTGAGGAAGTTCTGAAATACAAGGGAATATGAGTCTAAGGGTACTATGGAGATTGAGACGATATAGAGGGCTTGTCTTTTCCTTTGGTATTTTGCTGGCCTTTCTTGGATATTATAGGATGAGAGGCATAGCTGGAGTAACTTTGGGGGTTAATAATCTTTGTATTAAAACAGTTGTTAGGGCTTGGACTTCGTGAGAGCTGGATCTTTGTATGTGAAATACTAGTAAACTTCCTCCCATGGGCAGGGGCAGCCATCCCTGGATACAAACACACAAACCTAACCATCATTTATGTAAACCTACTGGTTGCAACAGCCCTGATGGACCTGGCTCAGTGACTTAAACTTGCCTATGAAGCTGCAATGGACCATGGCTTCTCTTTTCCCACCTGGATGTACTCTGTGCTCCCAGTTTCCCTGATAGGACTTTTGTGATACAGACAGCTGATGCTGTCCGGTGCTTCACTCTATTCTTGTTCCTTGTTCTAGCCTCTTCTGCTCTGTCCTGCTGCTACCCAAGACTCGGACTAACAGCAGCCCCGAAAATAAACCAGGACAAGCAGTGCTAGTAGCTGTGTGCTGCCTAGTCCAAATGCAGGTCCATCAAGTAGTGTGAGGATCAGATCTCCTGTAGGCTTTGAGACCTGGGCTTAGACATCACTGTGCTGTTTCATCAGTGGCTCTTAAAAGACTGACTGAACATGAAAGAGAAAGGCAGATCCACTGACCACTGACCCAGAAAAAAAAAAGTCTATCCATCACCATCTAAGTGCTATTGCAGTTCAACTTTGCTGTGAGAGACACGTCTGCAAAATGGATAGGACTATTAATGGTAAGAATGTCACCTAACAATTATACAAGACTTTGAAGATGTCAAAGTGATCTCACATACATTATCTCATTTGTGAGGAGTTTTAGGTGATCTTTGGGAAAACATCCTTTACGGAGTCTGAGACTCTGGGTACCCGATGTCATGAGATTCTTTCTGTGGGAACCAAAAGGATTAAAACACTGTGACTACTGTTAGAAAATGAGGTGTGATAGGTCTCTGGTTATACATATGCAGCAGGGGAGGGAGACATGTAACATGTACAAATCTGTGGCTTGCAGTCCTTTTATTTAGAATCAGACTCTGTTATGGATACCATTTCTGTAAAAGAATAGGAAGAAACTTAAACCCTCAGAGGTAAGCAAATTGTGTTTGGATGCCATTATGGACTTAGAATTGCACATAATGGTAATGTTTGTATTTTTTTCCCATCAGCAACTGAGCCTTGCCAACATGGGGTCTCTTGAGTGTTCAGACAAGTGAAGACTCCCTGCTTTAGGTACAGGGCAGGAGCAGTGAAGGAGTAATATCTGGATATTACTTTGCACTACATTTTGGGGGAGTAAAGGTAAAGTAAAGTGCTTTGGACGGTCTCTTAACACCCTGTGATTTCTATCTCAGGGATAAAAGAAACAAACTGAAGTCTCTCCTAGAGAGGGCCTGAGGTCTCCCTTATTTTGACAAGCTTTAGACTGTGTACTAAACTGGAAGTAAAGCAATCAACAACAAAGTATGCATTATTAAGAAATGCTTTCAAGACACAGGGGTGATCAACATCCTGTAGTACAGAACAGTAGGCTGGTGAACTTCAGGGGGTGATGTTATTGGCCAGACTAGTCCTACCTCTAGCAATCAGGGTTAGGTGGCACCCCTTTTCTAAAAAAATGATGTTTATTTATTTTTGAGAGAGAAAGATAAGAGCACAAATGGAGGAGAAGCAGAGAGAGAGAGGGAGGCACAGAATCTGAAGCAGGCTCCAGGCTCTGAGCTATCAGCACAGAGCCCGACGTGGGGCTCAAACTCACGAACTTTGATATCATGACCTCAGCCAAAGTTGAACGATTATCTGACTGAGCCACCCAGGCACCACTACAGGTACCCCTTTTGATCAAAGTCACTGGGATGACCACAAGTTAAAGAAGTGAAGCTGCCCAAACACAGAAGCTCTATAAATCATGGTAGGAAAAAAATGGCAACAATAGCAACAACTACACAACTGTCTCTTTATCGCTTTGCAGGCAGTGTGAGCGTATGGCCAGCCAGAGATTGGCCTCATCACCTGCATCACTGCACACATGGAGTAACTGCTATCAGCAGCTTCACCGACAACCTGGCGATTATCTGCCAGATAAGATCTGTGGGATTGTGGTGAAGAGACTAACAGAGCCACCACTCAGTACACCATAAACATGATCACTGGAGTTGAATAATATTATTGAATTGTTTTATTGTACTTAACTCTGAAGTTTTCTGTAAAAGCTTTTTTTAAAAATTCGGTGAAAGGACATGTTTTTTAATTTTTAAACATCTTTTCATTTCTAAAATCTTCATGGAGATAATTTTGACCCTAGATACTTTGGTTAAACATCACTATTTATTTTGATGTATTTTCTTGCTGCAAAGCTCTTCTATGAAACAAGAGCTCAGATTAAAGATGAAGGAGATTTACTGCAACTAGATTAAGGTGCTGAACAATGCTCACCATCATTCACATTTTCAAGCTCCACCAGTGATATGAGTTATATTTCGAAAAAGATACAGGATGGTATTTTTTTTCATCTGATGGTACACATCTTCTGACATTCATGTAGACATTCAATGGTTATGTAGCACACTGCTTTCCTCTTAAAACAGAACTTTAAAATGCTACTATCAGTCAGGAAAACTGTTTGTATGTTATTAGTCTCAACAAAAAAAATTCTCCAAACTTGAGTCTTCAGAAAATGATGAATGTTCTGAATGCCAATTCTATTTATTTGATATTTAAAAACCATATCCTTTCTCAGAGCCTCCAGGCATATGCATAATAACATCACCCACTGAAGTACTTCAAACAGATAAATGTGCCATAAAACCAAAGTTAGCAGTATACAAATGAGTAACTTATGTTCTGCCTGGGTAAGGAAGTACAAAGGATATAATTCACATTGTGGCCAAAAATTAGTACAGGAATTACAAAATCGGGGACCTACCACACATTCATCCATCTGTCCATCCATCCATCCACTCATCTATTCATTTATTTATTCACTTAGATACTTAGAGCATCCATACTTAGAGCATATATTCTAGGTACTGTTCCAGATGCATCAGTGAACAAAAGTGCCAGCCCTTATGGAGCTTACCTTCTAATGGGGGAGAGAGATAATAATCAACACACATAATAAATAAGGAAATTAATCAAAAAGTGATGTGTTGTGAAACAAGAGAAAGTAGTGTAGGAGGATTGGATGTATTGGAGTGTCTGTGGAGTAGGGAAGGCGTGGAATTAAACAGGGTGGTTGGGGGAAGCTCCACTCAGAAGGATGGTAAAGTGGCTGTGCTGGCAACTAGGGGGAGAAGATTCCAAGTAGAGGGAACAGGTAAGGCAAAAACCTTCAGGAAGGAGTCAGACTGGTACCTGTTCAAAGAATAACAAGGAAATCTAAGGGGTTAGAGGAGCATGTACATGAAGAGAGGAGGGGGGGAGCAAATCAGAGAGGTAATCAGGGCCAGAGAAGATACAGCTCTGAAGGACTTGGAAAGCTTTGGCTTTCATTTGGAGAGAATCAGGGAGCCAGTCCAAGAATCTGAGCAGAAGCATGACATGGTCTAGCTTCTGTTTCAGTAGAGTCACTCTGGCTGCTTTGCTGAGAATAGTTCACAGGGAGGCATGCTTAGGAATAAGGAGATCTGCTTGAAAGCTGTGGAAGTAATGCAAGGGAGAGAGGCCATTGGCTTGGACAGGGAGCTGGACTTGAGGTGGTGAGAAGAAGTCAGATTCTGCATGATTTTCTGAAACACAAAATAAAATGTTCCTTGTTCTCTAACATAGACTGGGAATCTGTCAGCTTGATGACTATAGCCGTGTGACACGGATTTCAGTTCAAATAGGACTGTGGTCATCTATCATGTGTGGGAATGTATGGATAACTGGCAGAGCTGCTCTTGCATGGGTCTGTTTTCAATTAGGAATCCAGAGTCCTCAAAAGACTCTTCTGCTCAAAGAAGGTGGCCAATGCATATGTATTTGATTCAAAGGACAATAGTTAAGTGTCATAGGGAATGCGTGATTCTGAATGGATTTCAAAATCTGGCTCTCTGACTAGGCCCTGGCCTAGCTCCAATCGATCAGCCTTGAGAAGAAGCTTCAATAAAAAGGCTGCATCATGAAACATTTTTGGGACATTGGGAACAAAAGGAGTCAGCATAATTGGCACTGGCAACTTCATCAGCAAGCAGAGATGGTGCTATATTTTAGACATTGGTGCCCTCAACCATTGGGCTCCAGCCACTTGGTGGTGGTGCCCACATTGGCAGGCTTCAGTGGCACTGGCAGAACATTCAGTTGGCACTGGCTAAGGTGCTTTTGATGGGTAGATACTGGGCATTGTAGCCCAGCAGCATAAACATCAGTACCTTTGATATGTTGGGCACCTGCAGCTATGAAGAGGCCTTTGGCAGTCATTAATAGTGGATTTGGCACCCTCAGTGGGTATTAACAGCATTGAGAGCACTTTTGGTAAGTCCTGGTGGCACTACTTCAAGCTTTGGTGATGAGCTAGAGCAAGAGAGGCAGAAAAGAGCAGATGCCACATGGTCAGTGAGCAGTCTGGTTAATGGTGCACATGTGATGTGAGATACCCAGAATGAATCATTAAGAGAGATTTCAGAAAGGTTTAGAATACAGAGAAGCATAACCCCACTTTGAAACCCTGGCTGGAGCTGCTGATTACACCTTCTATATTTATAGTGAGGGAATAATCTAAGAACTATTTCACTGCAGTTGAGGTGAAAACAGTCACAAAAAACAATATCCTGGCCCTTATTAAAATGTTCCCAGCCTCATTGTCTGGGATATTTTTGGTCAGTTTAGAATTTTTAATTACCCCAGACACTGGAGTGACTTAAAATTTTCAGGTGTACTCATGTGAATCCCCAGTAGTGAGTCAGCTTTTAACAATAGTTTTAATAGTTATTATTTATTTAATTCAATAAGAATTTTTAAGCACAAAATATATATGTCACATCATCCGAGGCATTATAAAAATGTAAAAGGGTCTAAGGCTCCTTCTCTCCAGGAATATATAATTTCCCTGGGTATATATTTGAATATAAGGAAATAATTAAGTGCCAATGTTTTTATAAGCTACAGAAAAGAAAAGGAACTTGAGTGGATGGGAGAAATTTGGGAAGTGTCTCTTCTATAAATTCTCTTGGAGTTAATATATGGGGAAGGTAGTGAATGCCTCTCTCTCTGCCTGTCTTTGTCTCTGTGTGTATGTGTGTGTATGAGTGAAAGTGAGCATGCATGCACAAGAGAGAGAGACACATAGACAAAGAGACAGAGATGTAGTGAAAGATAGAGAGTGCATGAATATGGGCATCCATTTCTCCTTACTGTCTCTAGACCAAGCAGGAACACGGGCAGCATCTTCTGTCTGAAGTGACACCCTCAATACTCTATTTTGCTAAAAATACTAATTCTTTGAGATTCAGCTCAAGCATCATCTACCTATCCAGAAAACTTTCCTTGGCCCTCATGTACTTAGCTTTACCCTCCTCTGTAGTAGGATTTTCCCCCCTTTCAAACCGTAGTTTAGTTTTATACATATTTATCTGTGTCCAAAATGTAGGTAGAACTCCTTGAGGCAGGGAGTTATCCATTTTTGTCTCCTTATCTCTGAAGCTAGCACCGGGCCAAAATGAACTGACTGATTGTATGGATGTATGAATCATGATTCACTGATGAACATCTGGGCATGTGGGTGTTTGCAGACATTATGTGTCTGGAGTTGCCCTAGACCTCTTTCATCTGGCTCCAGTCCTATTGGGGATACTAAGAAGTAAGGTCAATTGTTACTTTGCATCTGTAAAGTGCTCTGTCAAAAGTAGACACCAGAAATGTTGATAGATGATGACGACATTGAGTCCTAGAGGTAAAAGGTAGGGAAATAATCTTCTTTATCTATGCAATAACTTCTTGTACATTTGTGGAGGGAATTTCACATTCAAAAATTGCTATATGTTTACCTCTTATTATTAGGAAAACTATAAATACAACCTTTCTCCAACAAGCAGTAGCCTCTAAGTAAAGAAAGAATCGAGGTTTAAATCTGGTGATGCCTTGAAGTATAGGCTTTTAATGTGTTGGGACTCTTTGGCTTACAAATTATAAGCTTAAAGATCATTTAAAGTATATCTATTTCCCATTTATACCATTATGAATTTATAGAACAAATAAAGCTAAACTCTATTTTCTCTTGAAGACATGAAAGAAGGAATCTAGTTGTTTCTTGAGTACTCATTTTCTCTGATGAGAACAGTAGTTATCTGTTAACTTAAAAAAAAATAGCTGAACCTTTACTTATTAAAATAGAAGACGCTAGATCTGTGGGAGATAGTGAAAACAGCCAGTCATTTTTCCAAAGGTGAAGACAGTGATAGGCTATTCGCAGAGCACAGACATGTGATATTCTGGTGATAGAAGCAGTAAAGGAAGGTGGTTAAGAGCATAGACTCTGGACCCAGGCTGCTTAGTTCAAATCCAGACTCTGCCACTTACTAACTGTGTGACCTTAGGAATGTTACTTAACTTCTCTCTGTGTTAGTTTCTTAAACCGTAAGATAGAGAATTAATTTTAAGATTTAAATGAGTTAATGTATAGTTAATCTAACAGTACCTAGAACAGTGCCTGGCACATAGAAAATTTGTGTTTAAGTGCTGGCTGTTAACATAGGTGTTTGCCTGTGGTGTCTTTCTGAGCATGTTCAGAAAATCCCAGGGGAATGTGGATTCTTATGGAGTTCTACCATGGTCACTGTGGATCTACAGATCAAACTAAAGTCAAAAGACAGAAATCTAAAATCCCATTTACCACCAAAAAAGAAATGTTCACAAAGAAATACCAGGTAATTAAAAAGTGCTTAGCTTAGGGCAGGAGAATATTAACTCTGTCACTAGTTAGCCTGCTCCATTGAAGCTGACTACAGATATCTGTTAGGGTTCGAAGTAGTATTTGACTTATTATGGCTTGAAGGGCAAAGTGATGGATGAATTTCATAGCTGGATTGATGGCACTGGTTATATTTCAGAGGCTGGTTCTTACAAATGAGAAACAAATAGCATCTGACTGAACAAGTAAGCAAATGCTTTGGGTCACTTTCTGCTCCAAATACCATAAGCTATCTCAAAACTACTCACAGTAAAGAGTTTTTAAGATGCATAGGAATTTTTGGTTTTTGGTTCATCTGCCTCCTCCTCCAGGAACCCTCTCCTGATTTCTTGTACATGAGAGACCTGCCCTTATATTTAATATTCAGAACACGTATTTTTACTTCTGTTATAGCTTATTCGAGCTCTGCTTTGCATTAAAATCACTTGAATATTGGTTCAACCTCCTTTGCTAGATTGTAGTCTCTTTGAAGGCAAATACTGTGTAATCTCAACTTTTTTCTCCTTGCCCTGTGTCTGAGACATAAGTAGGTGCTCACTGCATTTGCAGACATAAATTGAACACAGACTTCTCACTTGAGTGCCATTGATCAAAAATAAGAAATAGAGCCAAATTATATTCAACTATTAAGTTAGCACTTATTTCGATTATATGGTAAGGTGGGGGGGAATGGCTTATTCAAAATGGTGGATATGTTCTTTTAGATCTCATCTGTAAATTTACATAGTTCTGTTTTTCTATGAAATCACAATGCCTTTAGCATTAATGGAACTGCATTGTCAAGTTCCACCCACTCAGCTTCTCAGTTCACTTCCGTGCTGTTCTATGCCACATACCTTTATTGAGCTCTTACTGTTCCAGGTACTCTCCATATGTACTCCTCTGCCACTTTCCACATAGTGCTGGGAACTGATTACATTACTTCTAAGAGATGCATTCAGGATGCCCTCTCAGTTCTATGTTTGTTCATTTAATTTCTTAAATAGGAAGGCCCTGGTTATGACGTTAAACACCTTTTCTTCTAGTTCCTGATGGGTTAAACAATAATCCTAAATGTGGTAAAAATTAATTTAGTGGATAATGATCAGATTTGAAAGTTTTGCTTTCTTCTTAACTAGAAAATGAATAATCTGCCCTATGAGAAATCCATAAGAATGGGAAGCTCACTATGCAATGCAGTTATAGGCATTTTTAGGCATAAACTTATATCAAGAAATGAGTCCATTTTGTTACTGTATGGTCCCAGGCAAGAACAATGGCAAAAATTCATTGAGCTTTGTTAATTTAATGAGCATTACCAAACAAATACAAGTGGCTATAACTAGTATTAATTTAGTGCCTCTAAATGCCAGGCACTTCATAAGGAGTTTTAAATTTGCAGCTCACAATAACCCAATGTGGTAGGTTCTGCTATCATTCCCATTTCACTGATGAGGAAACTGACTGGAGAATTTAATAATTTGCCCAAGTGGCACAAGTAGTAGGTGGCTAAACTAAGATTAAATTAGGTTACATCAAAAGCTTCCAAGAATATATTTTTGCCAAATTCCAAGGTCCTTGAAGGTGCCTTGGACTTAGGCTGTTTAGCTTGGTCATTTCAATATCCCCTTAGTACCCTTATTCTGCTTTGAAATATAGCATTTAGACAACACAGTGAGGGGGTAAAGAACCTCAGGTAATCTGCCTAGGTGTGAATTGTCCATTTAAAACTAAAATCGCATTTGTACATCCTCTTCACTCTGTCTACTCCCTGTTTAATATTTCTCAATAGCACTTAACATTACTTGAAATTATGTATGTTTACCTCTTTTTGTCTGCATCCCCCCTCTAGACAGTAAGCTGAAGGGGACAGTGACCTTGTAGGTTTTGTTTCCTAACATCAAATCCTCAACTTCTAGAATAGTACCTGGTATGCAGTAGGTATTTCATACTGTATCTATTGAATGAATGAAAGGAGATTCACTTTGCTTGTTGTGTATTCCTGGACTATTAATTTTTGGAGACAATTAACAGCATGAAAGAACCTCACCTTTTCCTTGGTTTACCCTTAATCTTTTAAAAATTTTGTTTAGTAAACATAAATATAGCACATATGATACTCTAGGCTCCACTTAAAGTACTTTATAAATGTTGACTCATGTAAGTCTTACAAATCCCCTGTGAAGTAGGTAAAATCAAACTTGGGGAGTCTGGCTATGTTCCCAACCATGACACCATGTGGCTTCCTGGCTGATTCTTATAAAAATGTCATCTCCATGGAGCTTAATGCTCTAAACATGTGTCTTCATTGCTCCTGGAGAGTGCCCTTCCATCCTGCCCATCTTTCTTTCCTTTCTACCCAGATTAAGGAATAAAATAAAGATTAAAGATTATTTTATTTTATTCTATTATGCTTTTTCTTCTTGGAAACAGCAATGCTTACTGTTAGTAAAACTTTTCTAAGGTCATCTTCAAGGGTAAAACAAGTGGTTTGACTCCCAGGGACCACTGGACAGTGGACATGGTCTGTCTGCCTTTCTTCTTTTCCATGTCTGTCTTCTTCCTGCTTTTCTAGGGCTTTTGGAGCCCTGGCACGATATTTCCCTTCCAGCCTTGAAAAGGGAGCTTAGTGATGTATGGATGTTGCAAAAACTACCTTTTAAACGTGAAACTTAAAAAAAAAAAAAGCCCAATATTATAAGCAATTCCTTTTCTTACATTTAGTCATTTGGTCCTTTCATGTCCTTTTACAGTTTCTCTCCCAAATGCGCAAATATCCTCAGAGCCCTGGGTCTCTACTAAGAGAGCACAGTAGTCACCCAGGAGACAATTGTCATGAGTACAGACACTTGGGATTTGGTGCACTTCTGTCACTTAGAAACAATCTGCTTCAGGGTAAGTCATTTAATACCACCCAGACTTGGTTTCCTCACCTGTGAAAGGCTCAGGAGAGATATTGAGCTGGATGTTTTAAGGTCTTTTGCAGCTCTAATTTGCGATCTTCTTGGAAGAATTACATAAGGAAGAGAAAGTGCTCAGATATCAGAGTTTCTCTTCTATTACTACTGATTTTGACATTACTCCGAGGGAGCCATTGTTCTTTATTAAATGGGGGTGAACTTCTCAAAATTGAAGGATGACAGCTGCTGGGGATGGCAATAGATCAAAACCTATTTACTTACAAAATTCCTCCCCTATTTCTCTGTAAATATCGGGGGGCGGGCGGATTATGAGTAAAAATGGTATTTCGGCTTTGTGGTCTACATAATGAACTATTCCAAGATAGATTCATTGAAAAGAGAATGTTAAAAGACCTCCTTCCTTTAGCTTAGGAAGACTGCAGTCGTCATCTTGCTTTCTGAAACTGCAGGAGGATGTTGGTGTCGGTAAATATGTTAGAATCATACTTCTCTCACATTCAGCTTCTCTGGATATCTGTCCAGCCAAACAGCTCTAGCTATTTGTACTCTGTATGTACTGGGCTTTGTCATTTGAGAGGTCCCAGAGAACTCGAGGAACATCAGGCATGCCTTCTCCCAATGTACCCCTGAAGGACAGAGTAGTTAATGGGCCCCACTTATGATCAGAAGGCATGAGGCATGAGGGAAGAGGTCACTCTAGGAAAATGCAAGCCATCAGAGTTGCTGGACTAAGAGATAATAGAAAAGATCTGAATGATTTGTTCTTGCTTTAAGACTTATATACTAAAAATTACCTAAGTTTTTCACTTTAAAGTCCATTAGTTTTTCTTCCTTCCCTATTCTCCAATGGCACCAACACTTCTCCTGAGAAATAAGTAAGCTCTTACTTAGACCTAAGTGAGCATATCTGTTTGTCCCAGAATTATAAGACATTTGCAGAACTAAATGGAACTTGAAAAGACTCTTCAGAACACCACAGTTTGTCTCACCAAGGACCAGATGTAAAGGAAGGAGAATACCCTAGACTGTGGGTCCAACTGTGTATTAACTTTAAGATAGGACCCTTAATGTTAATGGTGCATATATGTGTGTGGGATTTTGTTAAAGAGTGTATCTTCAGCCTTATGTTCATAGGCTGGTAGGTCAACACTGGGTGGCACAAAATTTAAAATACAAGCTGGCAAAAGCAAAGAAGTGCAAGTAAAAAGAAGGGGGTAGATGGAAAGTGAGTGATGGCATTGGAGAATGAAAAGTTACCCTGTCAAAGGTACCTTGAGAGCTTCTGTGCCTGCAGCCTACATTTTGTCATTGCCCTTCTGAAAAATACCAGAAGAAAGAGGAATGAATGTCTGTCATTTTTCTAAGCGACAGGGAAATAAGACTGAACCTTCCATTTTAGACTTTTAAAGAAATTACATTGGTAAAACACTTTTTCCCTAAAGCTTATACACATCTTCATCAACCATCAACACTAGAATTAACATACATCTGAATTTTTAAAAATGTTTTTATTTGTTTCTGAGAGAGAGAGAGAGAGAGAGAGAGAGAGACAGCCAGCATGAGCAGGGGAGGGTCAGAGAGAGAGGGAGACACAGAATCTGAAACAGGCTCCAGGCTCTGAGCTGGCTGTCAGCACAGAGAACAACGTGGGGCTCGAACCCATGAATGGTGAGATCACGACCTGAGCTGAAGTCGGACACTTAACTGACTGAGCCACCCAGGCGCCCCTACACATCTGAATTTTAAGGAACTTGAAAGAACTAGAGTGTTTAAGAGCACAGTTTTGGACAGGAAGCCAAACTGAGATAATGTCACATCCATAATACTCCTCTTGAGCTCTGAAATAATCTGTGAATCCACTGTAACAGCTCTAACTAACTTTGGTCCCCAGTGCTTTGTTTTATTAATAAAGCATGTGTGTGGGGGGAAACCTACTATGGGGGGGGGGGCAGGGCTTGTGTTCTCCAGTTCACCAGTTTCTACTACTCCCTATTGTCCTGTCCTTAAAAGTGTTTGAATTCTCAGTCCCTGCCAGTTTATCTCTATAGTCCTACTCACAAGCTGTTTTTTGGGTCAACTGCTCCCTTTATCTATTTGTTCTGATCAGGCTTAAGGTTAAAAGGTCCCTTTTAATTCTAGGTCTGGTTGTTTTTAAAAATGTGGGGCACCTGGGTGGCTCAGTCAGTTGAACATCCAGCTCTTGATTTCAGCTCAGGTCATGCATGATCTCACAGATCTGGAAATCAAACACTGCACTGGGCTCTGCGCTGAGAGTCTGCTTGGGCTTCTCTCCTCTCTCTCCCCTACTCTGCTCACTGGCGTGCTCTTTCTCTCTCAAAATAAATTTTTAAAACTGTGTTTGCTAACATCCTTAATGTCTTGTCCAATAGATTCTGGCCAATTCACTTGCCTAATATAGGTGGAATATGCTCCTTTCAGTAGTGAAGCACCTTGTAAAGATTAAACATGTTTTGAAAATTTATGTTTGGTGGGATTGCTGATTTGTGTGTTATCACTTAGATTAGTGATGTTTAGATAGTGAAGTCTTTATGTGTATTTGTTTCATTTCCAAGGTCTCTGATTTGTCTATGATTGTATGATGCTATTTCACACCTGATTCTACAGACCAGAGACACATGCCTCTTTTTTTGAGAGGCGATTGCAAATGTGACTTCTAAATCATTTAATTCTGAATATCACAGTCCCATGAAGATAAATTATATTAAAAAATAAAAAAATAAACATTTAATAAACAAAGAAACAAATAATAATGATAATAAAAGATGGCCCATGAAAATAAAATAAGTTTCTTCATTGTTATTGCTGGTGGGTTATTCCACTTTAACCACAAATGTAGACATGGAAACTAGAATGTAAAGTGGGCCATTATAAAGTATATTTGCAGTGAACAGACTTCTGATGTGGTCCCCCTGATCTCACCTCCAGGTATTTACAGCATCTGTCAAAACCTCCTCTTGTATGTGGGCTTAATCTAGTGACTTGGTTCTCATGAATAGATTGGGGCAAAAGGATGGCATGTTCCAAAAACTATGACTTCCATTGTCCTAGCCCTTTCTTGTCCTTTTACTTGTTGTGCTCTTGGAACCAGATGCCTATTGTGAGATACTTTATGGTGAGTCCTATATGAAAAGAAATTGACAGGGGCCTTCAGCCAACAGCTTGTAAAGTGTTAAGTCCTTGGTCCAAAAACCCCTGAGGAACAGAAACCTGCCTACAACCACCCACTGCTAGGCAATGGGTCCCTCTCACTTGGGTCTTGAGATGACTGCAGCCCTGTGAAAGACCAAGAACCAAGGACCCAGGTAAGCTTCTCCTGGATACTTGGCCCACAGAAAATTTGAAATAAAGGTTTTTATACACCACTAAGGTTGGGGGTAATTTGTTATATAGCAATATATAACTAGCATAGAATCTTGTTTTTCTATTGAAATAACAGATTTTTAACCAAAATCTGAAACTAAGAATAAGAAAGGGGGGTTATTTAGTCCAACCAGAAGCACTCAGTGTCATTTGTGAAAAAGTAATTGAAAATATGTAGCCCAACAGATACTGGTTAAATTGAACTGAACTTAGAGATAATGAGCAGCTGAAATGTTAAGTGTTCATTATGCAGGAAAGTAGGAATAGGCTAGCAATAATGGACCAATGGATATCAGAAGCTGTACTGTGATCAAGAGTCCTGTGATAGCAATGTTCACTAGTCACTAAATATTGTTGATTTGGGAGTTTTGAGGAACTCCAACATTTAACTGTGGAAAAGGAATAGGAGAGGAGAGGGAGCATCAGAGAGGTATGAAGATACCCAGATATTGAGAAAGCCAAAAGACAACAATATTGACAGTTGACATGAGTATCAGAATCTACTGTAGCTGAATCAAGTGAAGGTATAAAGGGGTATATGGACTTTCTTCCCTGCTGGTTACCGGTAACCTTGGCACTGGTTATGTGCAGTGGTAGCAGAGGAACTAGTTAGACCCAAGTAGGTTGAAGAATGAATAGGAGCAAAAAAAAAAAAAGGGGGGGGGGATAGTGAGTATAAACAACTACTCAAAGAATCCAAAATATAAAAAAAAAAAACATAAAAATATCAGGAAAGGAAATATTGAAAAAGAAGTGAGCATGTGACATAAAAGTTGCTAGTGTGCCAAAAATAAATTCGATTCAAGATGACAGAGATTAAGAGAGCACACACAATGTGGGCTTTGACACAGTCTTGCAAACCTTTAAAATGAAAATGTTTTGAATTCCTGAAGTCCAAGTGTTATATTGTCAAAGGACAAAAGACATTATGCCTTTTTCAAAGGTTTTTTAGAGGATTATCCAAATACTCGGCCACATGGAATTCTTACCTGGAAAAAGATAAATTATGGGTTGCAAATAATCAGATAATTCTCTCAAGTCTAGGGGACAGAAAAAGTCCAATATGCTTACGTTTTTAGGAGAGTAAAAACCAAGCCACATTCTCATGTTATGGTTCCTTTCTTAAAAAGAGGAAAAGAGTGAAATTCTATTTTCAAAAGTCCTGAGAAACTTTTAGACCTAAGAAAAGACTGAGCTGGGGTTGGTGAGGAAAGTGGATATTGTGTGAAACTGGATAATTAAGTTTTGCTACTAAAGGTCAAGCATTATAAAAGACAGAGGGAAATAATGCAATGAAGACAGGGATTCATGTGGTTACTGTTCTTATATGTCTGTGCTTAGAACACGTGAAATACATTCCATGTGTTTCATGTATCAAATGTACTCGAGAACATGCAGACCTTTGCACTGGCCAATATTTCAATGTTAAAAAGGGCAGAGTAAAGAAAAATCATTCTTACCAGAAGAATAAACTTTTGTCTTTGAAACTTGAAGCAACAAATACAAATAAAACGTGAAAAACATGGTTTGAAGTGTGCTAACAGATCAAGATTGCACGTAGCAAGCCACCTTTTCTCTGTTTAGGAACAATCTCACAGATTCCAAAACACAATATGTTAATTAAAGGATTTCAGGTAGCAATCATGGAATATTTTTCGTGACAGATGAAGAACACAGATACTCTGAAGATTAAAATTGCATAAACACAACAAAGAGACATTGTGTCCCTCTTGCAGCAGCACAAAGTTAGAATGAATGCAAATGAATGTGCTGGCAGTAAAATTACACTATTAACCATCTGAAGATTGGGCTCATTACCTAAGAAGGCAAAGCATCAATTTGTAGCATTATAACATTCTGTTTGGGCTGCTGAACACGTGTGTGGATGTTTTTACATATTCTCTACTCATTTGGGTGCATGGTAAGCACTTTCGCATCAGCCTCTTGATAAAAGCTTAATTTTGTATTGTTTCAGTTACATTGTTTTCTCTAATAGGAATGATATTCTGTCTTAAACACTCCATTTTTCTCCAAATAATTCTGAGTTCAGGTTCTTCTGTTTCTCATTAACAAATGGCATGTACACAATTACAAATATATCTTAAAATTGAGGCACACTGATTTTAAAAAATGTATATTTGAACAACCTGAGAAAAATATTCATTCATTCAGTCAGTCATTCTTTCATTCTGCTAATGCACATGTATTGGGCTAAGAATGCTGAGAAATTCAAGGATGGATGTGATACTGTGTCTGCCTTCAGGGCGTTTCTAATGTCAGAAGTGGTAGAGTGTTATTAGCACCTTCAGACCAGGCATAGAGCTATTGAATCTCGAGGAAAGAGACAGTAGTGTATCCCTGCCTTATACATTTTTTTTGACCACTAGCTGTGATTGGCATTGTTCTAGGAGCTGGGTATATAGAAGGGAAGAAGATAGTCAAGGTCCCTAAGCTCATGGGCCCTGAATCTTGGGAGAGAGATGAAAAATAAGGGAAAAACAAACAAATAAATAATATAACTTTGGGTAGCCATAAGTGCCATGGAGAAACTAACACAGGGCAATGGGAAGGACAGTGATAGTATATGTGGAGAGTGACTCTGAGGTCATGAAAACCTCGGTAAGGAGATCGCAGCAGAGTAGAGGAGCAAGTGTGAAAATCTGAATAAAAGGCTTCCCAGACACAGACCAGTATGGAAATGACTTGAGGGGAAAATCAGCTTGATATTCTGGAACAAGAAGAAACCACATAACTAGAGTTTAGGAAAATGGGAGAGTGAGAGATGAGGTCATAGAGGTTGGAAGGCACCAGATCCTACTGACTTCTGTAGGCTATGATAAAGATTTTATTCTAAGTGAGAAGGGAATCCATTGGATATTTTAAACAGGGTGCGGCATAATCTGATTTACATTTGAGAAGGATCCTTCTGGATACTATGTGGAAATTCAAATGTAGAGTGAAAAGAAAGGTAACTAGGACAGAGATTAGGTATCTATGAATTAATTATCTAAGCTAGAGAGAACCAATGAGAAATTGACTCCAATAGTCTAACCTAGACATGATAGATTAGAACCCATCATGGTAGTCCAGTTAGAGGTGGTTGGTTTGGACTATGGTGATAAAGACCAATGTGAGAGGAGTGGTTCCCTTTTAGGGGAAGCTTCACAAAGGAAGTGATATGGAACTTTAAATGAGGGGTAACATTGTGACAAGGGGGTAGTCACTTAGTTGACTGAGTGCCTACAATGGGCTGCACACTGGACGGGGTGTAGTGCAGAAGTCCTTGTAGAGAATGAGGAGTAAATTTGCTGAGGAAGTAATATTTTAAGATATAAAAGTAGTGAGGTAAACAATACGGTTGTAAGAATTACTTCTTGAATTAGTTCTAAGGTCGCTTTATAATTTTCCTTTTAATGTAGAATATTGTGTGTTCAAACTCCCCTTGTATTCTTAACTCTCCTTGAACTTACAAAAGTGTTAAGTTTCTAACAGTAGAAACTTAGTTCACTGTCAGTTGTCAAATATCATCTGATCACTTCCTTAGAAACAGTGGTTAATATTTATCTTTCTCATTCTGAGAAAAAATTATAGCCTCATTAGGAAGGAAAAGAGCAGAGGAGAATACAAAACATATGATAAGTTCCTATATCTAGGTGTAAGTATTACTGTTCATCTGCTCTCAGTTTTGCCCCCTGAATCTTTTCCCAGATGGTTGACCCTAATTCAACTTTCCCTCCTTCTAATTCCTGTTGTGTACTGTCTCCAAAATTGACTGGCCTAAAGTAGTCCGGTCATGTCTGTTCCCCAGTGCCTAAAAACAAATTTCAAATTCCTTAGCCTGACACAAACTGACCCAACCTACTTTTTTGGCTTTATCTCTGACTATACTCTCTACTCTCTAATTGTTTTAATCACATTGGATTTTTTAAATTTTTTTTTAATTATTAAACTGTGATGAAATAATAAAACATAAAATTTACCACCTTAACCATTTTTAAGTGTATGATTTAGTGGCAATGATTGAGGACATTCACATTACTGTGCAAATTCCACTACATTTTATTTTATTTTATTTTATTTTATTTTATTTTATTTTATTTTTTTAAATGCTTTATTTATTTCTAGGAGAGACAGAGAGACAGCGTGAGCAGGGGAGGGTCAGAGAGAGAGGGAGTCACAGACTGAAACAGGCTCCAGGCTCTGAGCTGGCAGTCAGCACAGAGCCCGACGCGGGGCTCGAACCCACGAACCGCGAGATCATGACCTAAGCGAAAGTCGGACGCTTAACCGACTAAGCCACCCAGGCGCCCCTCCACTGCATTTTAAATCACACAGTATCACTACCCTCTAATACTCCTGGCAATTTATATTTATATTTATATGATTTCTGTTGACCCCTGAAACGCTTTCCCTTTCCTTATCAGTTAAAGTCCTACATATCTTGAAGGCCAGTGCTAGGATCCTACCTCTTGCTTTAGGCTCCTATGAAAGCTTATCTGGAAACTGAAGGTCAATTCTGTTGCTAGGTAACATAGTGCTGACAGTTAAAATGCCACCTTGGTTGGCAAATTGCATCTAGACTGGGAGGATTTATCCATGAACTATAAATACCTGATAGAGATGTGATACTTGGTCTTCCTTGAGTGATGACTCTTATAATTAAGCAGATTCCTTGCCCGTGGAGGCTAAGTTCATGGAATTGTACAAGAGATACTGTCTCTTATGAGACATGACACTTAATCCAGGACCATTCTCACACTCATCCAATATTGATCTTGTCTTCTTGTACCTGAGCTGTCACTTGAGGGGCCTGGACTGATGTTTGTACCAATATAAGGACTCCCACTGAAGAGAAACTCTTAAGGTGCCTTGCTGGTCAGTGGTGTTTCCTCTGTGACATCCTTCTGGTAAACCTAAAGCCAAGCATGGCCCATACTAGTCTTGTGAGTCTGAATGTTTGCCTGGACCCAAGAAGAACTGCTTTTGGGAGTTGCATCAATATGCAGAAATGTTGTCCTAAATACTAATAATCCTTGCACATCTGGACTGAAAACTATTGTATGGAGGGCCAGGGTAAGAAAGCATTGCTTACCTTTGGAAGGAGCTGGATTGCCTGTAGAATTCTTTGTCTGTGCCCAGAATTAAGAATTCCAATTTCCAACAAATCCTGATCTTCCATAACATTGCTTCCCTGAAACAAATCCAGAAATGTTACAAGTTAATTTAGCCATTTTTACTATTGGTAAATAATGATTTATTTAATGCAGAGAAAAATAGCCAACACGTGATCTCATTTCTACAAACAAAAACAGAATCATTCTTCTGTGAGGGTAAGGGTAAGTAAGAGGTCATCTATCTGACTGAGTTGAAGGTTCTGGGGAAACTTCCTTCCCCTCAGAAATGCTCTCGTGGTTTACTAATTATGGGTGGGTTATCTGCATTGGGGATTCATTCCTGTGACTTAAAACTCTCTTCCAGGAAAAATGTAAATGCTTCTAGGAACAACTGCTGTTTAGGATCATCAGTGATCTACCTATATGTTGATAAGAATGAATCAGTTTTGTCTTCCCCTAAAAATAGATTTTGAGGGGTGCCTGGGTGACTCAGTTGGTTAAATGTCCAACTTGGCCCAGGTCATGACCTTGTAGTTCTTGAGTTTGAGCCCCACATTGGGTTTGTCTGCTGTTGGCACAGAGCTGACTTCAGATCCTCTGCCCCCGTCTCTTTGTCCCCCCCCCCATTTATGCACGTGCTCTCTCTTTCTCTCTCAAAAAATATATAAATATTAGAAATAATTCTTTTAAAATAGATTTTGAGAAGAGAACTGATTAAAAAATTATAGTATACTAGTCAGCTTAAAAGTGGGAATTAATAATTAATTTTAAAACACTGAATGCCAGACATCTGATCAAGATATAGGGATACAACAATGAATAATTTGCAGGCTCCTGTCTTTATTCTTTCCAGTCCAGGCATGGAAATGAATTTTCAAAGGCAGTTAGGATGCTGTGAATATGCTATGGTCATGGCACATGCTTGGGGGCCCTGAGGGGGTCTGGGATGTGTTTTAAGAGTAGATGATGTCTGAAGCATGGTTCGGACTTAGCACTGAAAAGAAGAAGGACAAAAGTGGAATTATGTGCAATGTCCTGTGGGTGAGAAAGAACATGGTGCATTTGGAAGCACTGGCTTCTTGGCTGAGTTGGAGAGAGGAACAAAAGGTAAGCCTGGCAAGGTAAGCCAAAGCAGACACTACAGACGTTGTATGCCAGGCTGAGAATTCAGACTTCATCCTGACCATAACAGGAAACCATGGACAGATTTTAAGAACAGGAGTTACATGATGATATTTCAAATTTGGAAAGATCAATTTTAGATTCTGTGGCTGGGCCTCTGTTTCCTTACCTATAAATTGACAAAGTTGAGCCACATGGTCTCCAAGCACCAATCTAATCCTGAAATTCTCTGATTTCAATGATATTTTAGGCCTTAGATTAATATTCTAATACAAAAATTTATAAATTGCTTATTTTGTCCCTAAATTTTAGTCTTTTGTAGTTAGAGCTTTTGTAGTCTTTTGTAGCTAGAGCTTTCCTTTAAATTGAGGGGTTTATAGAGAAGCTCAGAATTTGGATCATTCCTTTTCTGAACAAATCAAACATTCTTATTAATGTGTTAACACAAAAACATTTATGAGTAGAAGTTACAGAACACATATTTATGGAGAGTGATGGTGCTGATAGTTATTTAAAGCAAAAGAGAATGAATTGCAAAGGGCAATCCTTGGAGCACGGAGACTATTAGAAGGCTACTGAAGTTGTTCTAGAGACGAGGAGGGTTTAGACCAAGGCAGTGATCATGGGAGAGAGAAAGAAATGGGTGGGTTTGAAAACTATCAAGAAGTTTGATTCAGTGACTGAATATATGGAATGATGGAGAAATGCAGAATACACAACAGTTCAAGTCTTGGGCAATGGGGATGGATCATGATGCCTTTTCCTGAGATAATAAGGGGGATGGGCCAGTCTTGTGTGGTACAAAGTGAAACTAATATCTTTCTCTATTCAGGGACAGGACAGATGGATGTAAACTATTTAATATCAGACTACATTATAATGGATAATTAACTGTTATTAGATTAAAGCCATAAGAATGGTACCATAGCTAGAGATTTAAAATGGGCATTCACTGGACACAAACATTCCACCTACTCATGGTATCATTCCTCTGCTTAAGCTACCCTGGCCTTCTCTGAGGGGGCAGAATGAGCCAGGTATACAGCAGCATGATAATGAAAAGCCTAATGAAAAACAAATAAAGCCAGTCTTGGCAAAATGCCAGAGGAAACATTGTTCTCTCAAGAAATTACTCTGTGCACACAATAGAGCATGGTTAAGAATATAAATGGCTTCATTTTGAGAAAGCATTTTTATTTTCAGAAATAGACTAGCATGTCATGAGTAGGATATATGATACCATTCTGTATTTGACTTTTAGTCTTTACTAAAGGGTTTTCCAAAAGGAGTTAAAAGGATCTTAAAAAACAAAAATAGAAGAAAAAACAAGAAAGAAAAAACTTTGTCCATCTATGTGTTAGACCACTACCAGGTTTTTCATGGGCTAAATTACTAGGCTGAAACTTCATCTCATACAAAATGTACTGGTTTCTTTGTACATACACAAGACATACCAGAATTCTGATACATCTTGTGTTTGTCTTCTGTGTCTTCTGTTTCAGTAAAGATAGATACCTAGTATCTATAGGTAACCCTGAGAATTTGATTTGTGTGATAGTGTTTGAATACTGAAATAATTTGAAGAATTAAATCCTTAAAACCATGGTTGTTCTTCTAAAGTACTGATATACTGTCTTCTCTATCTTCAGTAAGAAGAATCTTTTTGAAAAATTGTACGGAAGTTAGACATCTTGTCTTTGGGGCAAATTTCCTAGCATATGGAATAATTACCAAACACTTTTGAAAAATGAGTGAAAATTTGGGAAGCACAGTGAAAATGGTGAGAATGTGCCCAAGGGGAAAATGGTACTAATTTTGGAAAAATAAAGAAAAGGATTCACTGTCCCCAATGAGGCATGCTGTTAGAAATTTTCTATTTTCTCTCTTAATGTAATATATAGAGATACCAGAAATATCCTGGTGCATCATCTAGCCAGTCTTTTTTTTTTTTTTTTTTTTTTTGAAACACCACTAGGCTTGGAGTCTAAAGATCTGAGTCCAGATCTTGTTTGGGTAAATTTGGTTAAGTTATGTATTATTTCTAGGCCTCATGGTCCTCACCCATAAAATGTAGTTCAATGAATACTCATTCAGTTCTAAAGTGGTATGGTTTCAGTCATGTCCAACTTTCGATTAGTGAGTGTCCTTGTATATAAATATAGATTGTATAATTTAAAGTTACATTTACATTTACATTGCAATTACATTTTAGTGTTTCAGAACTTGCAACCTAAAGATAGATTTAAGTACAGTTGACTCTCAAGCATGAGTTTGAACTGCAAGGGTCCACTTACACCTTGATTTTTAAAACAAATACAGTACAGTACTGCAGATCTACTTGCTCTTCCTTATGACTTTCTTAATAACATTTTCTTTTCTCTGGTTTACTTTGTTATAAGAATACAGTATATGATACACATAATATACAAAATATATGTAAATTGACTGTTAATGTTATTAGTAAGGATTTCTGTCAACAGTAGGTGTTAGTAGTTAAATTTGGGGGGAATCAAAAGTTATATGCAGATTTTCAGCTGCACAGCACAGGGGGCTTGGTGTGGTTAGCACCCTGAACCCCTGCATTGTTCAAGGGTCAACAGTAATTATAGAGAAGTGCAAGAATGCCCTTTTTTTCTTGACAAATTAATCTCAGGACTAGGTAGGAACTTACAACAGTTTTTATTAAAAGAAATGATAGAATACTTTAGTTTTGTAATATCATGGATTCTTACAGTTTTATGCAGAAAAATCAAATATTTCATATCTTGCAAGTAACCATTTCATTTGCACTTGGGTAACAGATGTGCCATCAAGGACAATAAACATTTCCATTCTTCCTGGGGAGCTGGAATTTATTCTCATGTTACCACCTGTCTTTACTAAATGTTAGAAATATCCTAGCTTTTTTTCTTCTCAATAATAGCTGAACATAAACTCTAGCTTTCTCCCTCCTCTATTCATTTTTCACATGGCTGCTAGATCAATGGTTTTTGGAGTAGAGCTTCATTATATGTGTCTTCTGCTTAGTCATCTACTAGAGTGCACTCTACCTCCTCATGCCCAGTATGCATGCTGTGTATACTTCATCTCCCATTTACTACTCAACCCAGCACAATAAGCTTTTACCCCCCACTAACTCCATAGAATTTCTCTGCTAAATGTTAAGAAAGACTTCTCAACTGCCATATCTAGTTGATTCTTTTCAAACCTTATTTCAAAAAAATGCATTGGCCACACATAGCTGGTGGCTACGCTACTGGACAAAAGAAATAGAGAATTTTTCTGTTATCTTAGAAAATTCTACTAGACAGTACTTCTCCACAATTAGAGATATTTAAACTATGGTTGAATCAGATGGGGCAAAAATGGGGACTAAAAGGGAATCAGAACAGGGAGTCAGAAATAGTCATAAGTCATCCTTAAGATTTGCTTCTTAGTCAAATTGATGTGCTTCTTAGTCAAAGTTCATGAACATAAAATTTAGGATGTTTAGCAAATTTTCTTCTGATTACTAGCCATTCTATTTTCATTAGAGTTTCTTTTTATGGGGCTAGAAATCTATGCTATCAAAATGAGAAGTCCAATTGAAGAGTAATTTATTATTTTGTTTGCACGAAACAAGGCACATTGCACAAGGTGCTTAGGGAATAATAATCAGTAGATAAAGTTGCTTAGTTAATGACTTAATAGAAGGATCAAAGGCAGCTATTTTAGAATAGCTGTTCCTTTACTGACAAGAAATATCTAATCCAGGGGTCTTTATTGCTTTCTTAATCCATGGGGTGAGAAAAAATAATATATTTTATGCACTGAAAACAGAAATTTCTCTGACCCTGGGGAGAATATTTTACATACTTTTTTCAGTAGTGATAAACCAAGAAGATGACCAAGTAGAATAAAAAGAGTGTTTTGTACTTAATTCTCCATAAGAAACAGAACAGCTATTTATTGAAATCATCTCTCAAAATATATCTAAACTAATCGTTTCTGTCTCTCAGAGCTCCAGCTTGAAAAGTCCTCTTATTTTCATAACCTCAATATCATATCATATTCATTTAGCAAACTTCCCTTCACATTGCACATTACATATAATAAGTCCCTACAAATGCCAGGGAAACATATTTAAGGACTATAGGGAATTGTTTCTTCTTAATATAGGGTTAAGTTGGATGTTATTTATTCTTTCTATTCAGTCTAAGACTGAAAACCTCAAGAGGATGCTGTCAACTGGAAAAAATTTCTTTTGCTCTATAATTAACTAGAATCTTCTCCACTATTTGTGTGGCCTAAAATATTTAAGACAGAATATATGCATAATAGAATGATAGTAAGATCTTGCAAACTCACACATGGAGAGGCACATATTGTAGTTTATTTTTAATAGTTTTTAGAGCACAAATGATGTGGTGGCATAAAACTGTATGTAATATTCTTGGAAATGATACCTCTTAGCTTCTATAATGGCTTTAAGTTAATTTGATATAAACTTACAAGCAAACCCAATGCATGTCTTTTCTGCATGATTAGGATGGAAACTATTGGGATAAGTCCCAGATTTATAATTCCTCTATGAGTGTTGGAACAAAGCTTTATTTTGTTTATCAGACAGAAATATGGGTTACCATAAGTGATCAGATAATGGATTATGTGTTTCTTCCAAATTTAATTTATTTTTAAAAATTTAAAAATTGTGTGTACATATGCGTCTTCCAATTTCAATTCCCACTCTTACATGAATGAAATGGCAGTGAAGGAAAATAGTATAAATTTTTTTTACCTCTCTACCTTAGCCCTCCAGAAAATATTCTGGTTACTGCAAGGGAATGTCTTGTTCAAAATTTAACTAAGTCTTTACATTCTTATCTTAGGAAGAGAAGATTTTAGATTCTTTAGACCACATGGATTGTGATTCAAGTAAATGTCACATCACTGAGCAATAAGTTAGAAAGCATCTTATATACGTAAGGTATGTATTTTAATGAATAAGTTATATCTTAGAATTAGTTTTTAACATCAGTATTTAATAGCTAACATGATGATACTCTGGTTTCTTTTCAGATCGTATAAATCTTTCACCTTTTAATAGCTAACATAATTACAATGAGTTTTATACTACTAGTTTTCCCCCTCTTTATCTTTCAAGCCTATTTCCTCTTTGAAACATCTGTTCTGACACTATGGAAAGAGAGAGGGGAAAGGAATTTAATCAGGTATTTATTTTTAAAGTATTGAGCAAGGTTTGATGATATCATAAGTTACAATTCTAATTCCCTTGAGACATGTGCTCATGTAGATTTTAGAATTGTGCATATATATGAAAGACTTCAAAGTCATTTATACAGTAACTTATATTGTCTTGGTCAAAAGTTTCACAGATGCAAGAGGAAGAATATTCATTTTTAAGTATGTTAATCCACAAGTCCCACTTGAAGAAACGCTGATGTGAACAAAATGTATTTTTATGCTCTTACTTTTTTCCAGATACATTCATATGAAAATATAAAGCTTATGAACACCTACTATCGTCTTTCGATTTTCACACTAATAGCAGTTGGTGTAAGCATATAGTAAATTACACACTTACTGAGTTCTTATTCTGTGCCAGGCACTCTTCTAATGCCTTAGACATATTGCTGTATTTAATTCTCACCATAGATCTCTGAGGTAGGCACTTAACTTGCTCCCATAGCTAATAGGAGCCTTTCTCATAACTATTACCTGGGACCACCTCCAGTGTAGTTAGTGTAGGAGAGAAATGGTTCAGTACAAAAAAGTGGCTAGACCAAAACCATTTGCATTTTGCTTTAGAGCCATTTGAAATTCACATTTGAATGCAAGTGTTCCAACATAGTTTACGTTTGATTTCACAACGTTTGAGCAACAATGAATTTTTCTTTATAGAACAGGATTTGGAAAGCTGTCTGACCTATTCTTCCCTCCTCTGCTCCAGTCCTTTCTGTTCACTGAATCATGGAATCAGGGTTGGCAGGGACCTGGGGGGTTTTCTAGTCTAACGTTCCCTCACTAACAGCAAAGCTTTAACTTCCCTCTCTCTTTTGAAGCGTGGTGTCTAGCTGGGTTACACCATTCCCAAAGGGGTAGGGCGGATATTAAATGCTTTAAATGGTCTTTCCCAATAGCTGAATCTGAGCAGGGGGTGGGGATGGGGTTGGAGGGCCACCTCAGTCCTACTCTTTTAGTTCCCACTGCACTGCAGACTGAGTGTGACAGGAGAGCTATTAGAAGAACATGCCAAAAGTAGAGATGAAAACAGTTAGCAGCTGTCCTGTGTCCTTTTCCAATCACAAGCTGTGAAGTTTAAAAAAATTTTTTTCCTTGGATAGACTGTACATAATCTTGGCAGGTATCTGAGTTTTGTTCTTCCATCTAATATGCTGAACATTTCCTAGTGCCTCACAAGAGAAAAATGAGCAGCAATTAGGTTAGTTTGGACACCTTGCACTTAACAGAAGAGGAACATGTCACCTTCATATTTACAATAGGCTCCTCTTGAAAGCGATCTTTCACTGGTGATACAGAGCCCTAAAAGGAAGGCTTCTCTCTGGTGAAACAACAAGAATTTGGTCCTGAGTATAACCAACACAGCCACACAGTATGAAGCAGAAAAAGGTGCTTAAAATGATTAATGTTAACTAGCAGCCATTGAACATTCACTGAGTACCAGGTACTTTGTCCACCTTATTTAGAACCTTTACTACAGCATTATAAGATAGGACTCAATACTTTAATATCATAGACAAAGAAACTGAGTCCCAGAGGTGTGAAACCTGAAAGAGGCTCTGGGCTGACAACAGAGAGCCTGATGTGGGGCTTGAATTCACAGACTGCAAGATCATGACCTCAGCTGAAGTCGGACACTTAACTGACTGAGCCACTCAGACACTCTGAACTGTGAAACCATTTAGCAAGTTCACACAATTAGTATATGATGGTTCTGGGATCAATGTCTTACTCTTTCAGACTGTGATGCTCATAGTTCCTTTACTACGAAAAAAGAACCAAATATTCCATAGAGGACACTTTCTAGATGGAGATTCCAGTCAAAAATGTGTAACACTGCCAAGAAGTAATTCCCATGATGCTATTTTCAGCCACAGCATGCAGATATATATATATATATATACAGACCACTGGGAGTGACTGACATGGTTTCTCCAACACATTTTATTTCAAATAAATTATTTACCTTCTGAAAGGTTAAGCAGTTAGTTCTTCTTCCAACTGCCTTAGTGTAATCTAGAGCCAAGTATGTTAATTAATATAAGTGATCGAGTCTGGCTAAAGCACCAAGTAACTTGCCATGTTCTGAGCCAGGACGATGGTGGGAAGTGGTAAATAACATCATGGCATCAATTTGGCATTTCTCAGCTCTTCTGTAGAGCCTTGTCAAATTATCTGGCTGGTCAACCAGGAAAGGCCATGTTCGGATTTCTTTTCTTTAGGTCTCTTTCAAAGCCAAGATTTAGGAAGGGGGATTTCTGAAAATCAACCAATAAGGTAGAAAATGTCTGGGGATGTGTTAAGGACATTTGTGTCCCTAACTTAAAATGTTCTGAATCTGGAAAAAAGATAGTCTGTTGTAGTCTCCTGAGAAGCTACCCAGGCTAAAGGAGCCTGGGATGGTGAAGGTGGATAATTTATTCCTCTGGGAATTGGTAGACTTATTATGAAAATGACTTATTAATCCATCAAAGAAATGGTTGTCCTCAAGGAACAGGTATCTCCAGATGTAAGGATGATGAGGTCACTTGACATTGAGAACTATATTCAGAAATAGTCAAATAAACTGAGAATGAGAGAGGAGCAAAGAGGAAGAGAAAGGGGGAGGGAGGGAAGAACGGAGAGAGGGAGAGTGAGAGAGAGAGAGAGGAAGAAAGAATTGCTTGTTAAGGGTGAAGGCGGTAGTGAGGACCTCAGGGTTTTCAGATGGAACACAGAAATTCCAATTTATCTAGCATTTTATATTTTTATTTATTTAATCTGGCAGTCTCAGAGAGGAGGCTACTGAACACTGGAAATGAGCCACTGAAGTCCAGTCCATAATTAAAATAACATATATTTGTTGACCTAATATTTTGTGAGCACTTACTATGTGCCAGACACTGGGCTAGGTCCTGAGACACACTGAGAGAAGAGCAGACAGGCTCCCTTTGCTTTTAGAGCTTATAATGTAGTGGGGAAAACTGGAAAATAAAAAATAAAAAATAACACAAGTAATTATTATTTAGCAGAGTTTTATATAGGCCAAGAACTATTAAGGGCTTTATTCTGTTTATTGCTTACAATAACCCCTGTGGTGGTACAATTATTACCCTTAGTTACAAATAAAGAATTGAAGGCACAGAGAAGGTAATAATTTTCCTAAGTGTACATGCTTAGTAAAAACTGCTTTAAGAGAAATTAATACAGTGCTGTGGTAAAAAAATCACAAGGAGACTTATGTTAGAAAGAATCGTCAGGAAAACCTCTGAGAAAGTGAAATGTAAAGTAACACATGAGGGGTTAAAAGGAGCAACCCAACCATGAGAAGAGCCATTAGACAGGCATTGTAGATGGAATAGCGGGTGCAAAGGCACTGATGTGGGAAAAGAGCCAGGTAGATTCTAGGAACAGACAGAAGGCTAGTAAGACTAAATTTAGTGACTGAGGATGAAGAGGACCTTGGAGGGGGGAAATAACACATTAGAAGGGCATAGATAACACAGATCCTAACAAGGGCTTTGATTTTATTCTAAGCTTAATGGAAAATGTTGAAGGACATAAACTCACTTACATTTTTTACTATTCTCTGGCTATGGTGTGAAGAATGGATACAGGAATTGGGCGACATGGAACTTGAGTTCATTAGCTTGTATTGAAATAATGGCCTGGAGACACTGAAATCTGAGGAAACTGTGATGAGTATGATCTGTTGGAGAGTCATAGGAACTGGTCTCACTGGAGAGTCAAATTTCCAAACTAAATACAATCTTTCATTTGAATCAAAAAGAAAAGCCGGATGGTAAAGATAAAAGTCAGAATTGTCTTTGACATAGGGTCTAAATTGATATAACCATGGATAGAGATTGAATAATACCAATTAAAATGTAAACATCTATACTCCATGGACTCAGCATTTCTATTACTAGGTTGTGGTAGACATTGTTGGTAGGCTAATCCCCTGCTTTGCTATCTTCTACTATGGAGGTTGGACAAATTAAAGGTTTCAGCCTCCCTTGAAGCTATGGGTGGGCATGTGACAAAATTTGCCCATTGAGGAACTTCTGGAAAAGCTTTTGCTTTTATGATTTAGGAAGAAATTCACCTGGTATCCTTGTGTGTCCATAAGAAACTGGCTGTGGACTTCCCCACAATAAGTGGGGTCAATTGTTCATATAAAGTGACAGAGATGGGTTCATAGTCAGTTAACCACCCAAACCAAATAAGCCTATTGCTATCTGTAAGCAGGCAAGCATGAATTATGGGAAAGCTAGTCCCTAAATAAGAAAGGTTATTTAAAGTTGTCTCCAAATTTGCATAAAGTTGCTCTGGACAGTATTGATCTGTTGTTGTGAAAATAATGACAAAGATGTGGGCTCTGGCATGTAATAGAGGTCATAATGGAGACAGCAGGGTATTCACAATTTATTTTAGACAGTCTTGGTGTGATAATCACAAAGAAGAACAGAGAAGGATATTAGAAAGAATGAAAGTTATAAGAACAAAATTGGGAGGGTGTGTGTGTGTCAATCTATAGAACTGCCTGTTCTAATTTTGACTTAAAATTATGAAATCTCACAGAAATAATTACTTGAAGGGATTTACTTCCTATGGATTTTGGTTTCTGTTCACATTCAGTGAATGTGAAATTACCAAAGTGTTCATGGGGTTGACAGATTTTAAATCTGGGAGTGGCTTTTAGCTTCTAATTGAAGATGACAGGCATCCAGAGATTGTATAGTCATCGTGGTTCTAAAGGAAGCACATTTTTACATAAATTTGATTTTTTATAGGAACGAATTTTAACACTTAAAACTTGAACACATTATAATCTTAACAGAGCAGAAACAGTGAGAACATTTGCGGGTATGGCCTCAGTGTGTGGCTTTTCCCTGAACTCTTGAGATGTCATAGTTTGTGGTCAGGTCCTTCGTAACTTGGAACGCAGTGAATGGTGATTACTCTGTTGAAACAGTTGACCAGAATAATCCTAACTTTTCTCCACATTTATTTTTGGTTTTAGTTTTGGGTTTGAAGACATTTTTCTTGAAATGTTTTTAGTAGAAATATTTGTTTCCCCCATGAAAACTTTGTTTTGGCTTGCTTTATTAAAAAAAAAAAAAAAAAAGTGTGGTTGAGGGCGCCTAGGTGGCTATCGGTTGAGTGTCTGGCTCTTAACTTCAGCTCAAGTCATGATGTCATGGTTCATGGGTTTGAGCCCCACATTAGGCTCTGTGCTGCCAGCTTGGGATTCTCTCTCCTTCTCTGTCATTGCCCCTCCCTCACTTGTGTGCTCGTTTTTCTCTCTCTCTCTTAAAATGAATAAACTTAGAAAAGTAATAAAATAATAAAACAAAAAATGTGGTGCTGGGAAAACTCACTGAATGTTTGCATTCCCTGCCCCCTCAAATTCATATGTTGAAACCTAATTCCCAGTGTGATGGTGTCTGGAGGTGGGGACTTTGGGAGGTGCTACGTCTTGAGGGTGGAGCCCCTTTTAATGGAATTAGTGCCATATAAAAGGGGCTTCAGAGAGTACCCTGGCTCTTTCTGCCCTTTTAGGAAATAAGAGATGGCCTTCTGTGAACTAGGAAGTGGGTCCTTATTAATCACCAAATCTCCCTTGATCTTGGTCTGCCAGCCTCCAGAACTGTGAGAAATAAATTGCTGCTGTATGAGCCAAGCAGTTTCTGGTATTTTGTTATAGCACTCTGAATGGACTACATGCAGCAACACTGGAATTAAGTATGAGGAGATGGTCACTCTGGGTTAGACAGGCAGGAGGCTAACCCAACCAAGGTGCTAGAGAAAGCTGAGTAAGATCACAACTAAGAAGAGTCCTCTGGGCTGTCACAGAGCTATCTAGCTCCATCATTTGGCCTTGGATTGAATACAAAAGGAAAATTTGTGCAAGGGACACAGGCACCTGTGTTTATTGTTTGGCATCTATACCATGAAGAATACTCTTTCCTAATTTTCTCCCACCATTTTCTTCACTAAACACTACTACTTGACAAGAACAAGAGATGAGAGAAAGAAAAGGGAGACAGTCCTTCTCATGATGAACATTATTAAATGTCCTCTTGTCTAATTTGCCTAATTAAAGAGAGAAGTTTTGGGGTTTTATTTCCAAAATATTCAATTGGTACCACAACCATTACAAATTCCTTCATATTAACTTGAGTATTATTAAAAATGGACCCATTTTGTATACATTAAAGCAGATGCTAAATGGGCCATAGAATTTCTTATTTCTTTCTATTTGGTGTTACCTGTCCTGTATTCCTTACTTAATAGCAAAATTTTTGAGAGAAATGATCATGCTTTAAGCATCTTTGCACTGCCCTTATTAACTAAAATTTGCCAAACTTTTGAATAAAATAAAAACTTGAAAGAATGAATGCTAATTAGAAATATGAACCATAAATTTATAAAAATATACAGTCTAAAGATCATTAAGTTTGTAGCAAAAGGGTTGAAAAGTTTGAACTGAAAATTCTAATATTCAGGATGTCTGATTTTTTTCCTAATTGAAGGAAAGATAAAGATGGAATTTCCGGTACATGATAACACCAAAATGTTCTTAATTTTTTTTCAGTTTTGCAAATTCTTATGATTTGACTTTCATCCAGGACTGTCAGTTGAGACATCTGATAATCTAAAAGCATTCAGAGAATTAGGATCCCATATGGCTCAAAAATATTTCCTCTCCGACAGGGAAAAAGAGAACACACTGTGAAAATAATACTGGTATATCCTTTGGTTTATGTGTACAAGGAACACAAATGAATTTAAATCATTATCCATGGCATGATAATCATTTTAATGATCATCAGAGTCAATTACAATGAATAAAATAAGAAGAATACACAGTTCCCATACACATGTTACATTATGAAAAAGCAGAGGTATACTTCAGAGCAATGATAGCAAAGAGTTATGTTTCATTGTGTGGAAGCAACACTCATTGGAAATAAGCACTGAGTTAGTAGCCCTGACTTGTCACTAATTCATTGTGTAAACCTGGAAAAGTCTTTGAACTTCCTCGGGACTTAATTTTCTCAGCTGAACAATGATAAAACTGGACCAGATGTTCCTTTTCAACACAGCATCTGTTCTGGAGGTTCTAGCTGGGAGTAAATCTACTTATGTACCCATATTGTTTGAAGAATATTTCTCCTTGGGGGGACTCTTTGAAGGGAGTCATTTCCTTTAAATGGGTGTTGAGTATTAAACGTTCATTTATAAAATGATGACAGAGGACAGAGACTATTTGGGCCCAGCCAATTACACCCACTTAATTAGTAATAATAGCAACAGTAACAACAACAACAACAACAACAACAACAACGACTCAACATTCATTGAGTATAGACTATGGGCCAGACACTGCTTAAACTTCAGAAAAATTCCATGAGATAGATATCACTATTAATATCTCCATTTTACAGATGACAAAGCTGAGGTTTAGAGATAACTAGAAACTTGACTGAGATCTCACAGGAAGTGGTAGAGTTGCTGTGGCAACTGAGGTGGCAATAAAGGGGATGATGGAAGCAGGTAACTGGATGCCCCCTCATCCCCTATGTGTCCAGACTAGTGTCTTCCTCATGGAATCACCTCGCAGCTATCAGATGGGGAAAGTCTCTCCTTACTAGTCTCGTGGTCTGCATTAGCCCTCTTTCCTACAGTCTCTACTAAGGAATTAGATATTAATAAAGAGAATGGAATTTGGAGCTCCTAGGTTTGCATTACAGTTTTGCTTTTTAATAGCTGAGTGACTCTGGGCAAGTAAACTTCCTTTCTTTGTCTGTAAAATGGAGGTAACAATGACACCTACCTTTTAGGGATGTGGTACATAATGTTTATGAAATTGCTTTATAAACTATAAAGTAATATTGCTAAAAATAAAGCATGCCTGCTAGGAACTACTTTTTTCCCCATTTTTTTCGTTAAGAACATAGAGCTATAAATCTAGCTTCATGTTGTTTTTGCCAGAAATAGTCTATTCTGAAAGAGGCAGCATGTGTGGTGGAAAAAAATGTAGGTTTTATTCCTAGCTCTGCCATTTACTTAGCTTTGTGGCCATGGGCAAGTTGCTTAATTGGGCATCCCACCGGGCCCCAGGCTCAAAAGGGTCCTGCGCTTGGGGTTTTAATGCTCTGTGGCTGCTGCTTAAAATTCTTCTATTTTTTTCTTTGAATTTGTATTTTGCAAGTGAAGCACTGATGGGATAATGGAGTATGTGTTAGGGTTTCTCACTACTTCTCAGAGATGGGTTCTACAGAAAACCTCTCTACTGTTTCCTCGTCTCACTGGCCCTGGGCCCTACTTGCCTGGCCCCCTTCTCCACCTGGTCCTAAAATGTCTGCTGCTCTGCTCTCTATCCCCAGCATGGTTGTGGGCATCCACAGGGGAGTTAAGATTAGTCATTCATACTCTATAGCACCTCGGGGTAGGGTATGGTATTTCTAATTCCCCCAATGGCTGGCAGTACCATGGCATGTCTGGTGGGTGGTGAACCAAAGTTTACCCTTGATCCAGGTACCAAACATGTTCTGACACAGAGATTTAAAAATTTGGGGGGGTTCCTTGTCTCCCATAGGCTCAAGTGATGGGGCCATAGGAAAGGAAGATGCCTGGCTTGACTCCCCCAGACTCTGTACAGTTCAAGGTGCTGGGCATTGGTGAGGACTGTTGGAAGGCAGGGATCAGCAGGTATCAGGCTCTGCAATGAGACACTTAGATCTGCATTAGGAGGCAGGGTCCTAGGTGCCTATGATCCCTACAAGTGTCTTGTGCCTGGAAACGCTCCCTTGGCTGGTTTTATGTCTGGAAACCTTCCTCCTTCCTTCCAACCTTTAACTTTCTTGGGTTTGGCTTGTATTTGTCTCCTTTAGCCAGCTCAACAACCCTTTGGATTAAAGCTATGAAAAAGAAGCTGTGTGATTTTGGTGATTCTGTAAATGAATTAAATGCTTTGATATTTGTGTTTAAAATTGGCATGTCACAATATAAAAACAAATGGCAAAACTCATGCTAATAACATAAAATTTTATTTTTTCTTTACTCAGAATAGTAAATAAAAAACACCATGGCAAGTTTAGAAAAATATACAAGGAAGAAAGGAAAAAGGCTTTGTATAATCTTAATGGCACTTTTACTCCTGCTTTCTAAATAAGGGGACCTACATTTTCATTTTGCACTGGATCCCACAAATTATGTAGTTGGGTATGCTTTTAGTACGGAAGCTCGGCAGTATCACCTGGCCCCTGCATCACTCCACAGTCATAACTGTAGTGCCTGTAAGCTCAAGTTAGGGAGCATTGTTGGGCTGATCCATGAACAGCTCACTCTCTATCCAGTTCTCTGTGGCTTTATCTTTACCTTTTCAAAAATATAGAGAAGGAGAAATGGAGACCATTACCTTTGAGACTATGGAGGTCATTTATCCTTACCAAGAATGATGCTTCACTACACATTAACTAGATATAATTTCCATTTATAGTTCTGGGAATTGGCTTAAAAGTTATGAAAATAATTATAATTTGCTTGGTCTTCTGGGGCTCATTCATTCATTCACTCACTTATTCTCTCATTCATTTATACTGTCATTTTATAACATGTGCTGCACACACTTTGTTAGGCACTGAGAATTCATTTAAAAATTTTTTACATTTATTTATTTTTGAGAGACAGAGTGAGACAGAGTGTGAGCAGGGGAGGGGCAGGGAGAGAAGGAGACACAGAATCTGAAACAGGTTCCAGGCTCTGAGCTGTCAGCACAGAGTCTGACATGGGGCTTGAACCCACAAACTGTGAGATCATGACCTGAGTTGAAGTCCAATGCTTAACCAACTGAGCCATCCAGCTGCCCCAAGGCACTGAAAATTCAAAAGTGATTAAGATGCTTTCTCTCTTAAAGGAGTACAGTCAATGAGGGTGGGGGCAGGGAGGAAGACAACACACAAATAGGTATTATTTTCTGTGACAGGAAGTGCAATAATTATGGCTATACCAAAAAAAAAAAAAAAAAAAGATTTCTGAATGGCATAGGCATCAAGGAAGACATTTTGGGGCAGGTGACATCTCTGTTACCTACTATGTGATTTTATAAAAGTTAGCCAGGATATAGAAAAATGGGAGAGGCAGGGAGGAGAGGGCATTGCATGGATGGGTTGTAGCATGAACAAAGGCACTGAGACAACAAAGAGTGTAGTGAGAGTGAAAACCAGCAAGCAGGTTACCTTTATCAGGGAAAGACCAAGTAGCAACCTTTGTAAACTATGATACTAAGTGGGCTTCATCCTGCAGGTCTGGGAAATTGGTGAATGAATGCTTTTATACCTAGAAATAAGATGGTTGGATTTACAATTTAGAAAGCATACTGTAGTGGCTATTTGAAGTGTGGATTTGAAGGGATAAAATTAGAGGTTAGAAGTTGAAGCCAGTTTAAAAAGCTCTTACAGCAATAATACAAGAGACAATGAAGGTCTAAGCTGGGGTAGTAGTAGCAAGGATGCTTCTGAAATAAATAAATATTAGAGTTAAAACTGGGTGGACTTGATTATTGGTTAAAAATAGGAGTGAGTGGAAGGTAGGAGCAACGATTATTGTCAGGCCTCTTGCTTGGGGTGATGATTAAGGGCTCAGGGGAGAATGACTTCAGAAAGAGGTAAAGACTTCAGAAGTAGAGTGGGGAAGAAGGGTGTGTTCTGTTTGGATGTGGTTAGGGGCTAAGATGCTGAAAGCTGTAGGCATTTAGAGGCATTTAGGCACAGCTGAAGTTTGGGGAGAGGTTTGGACTGGAGTTGTAGATTTGGAGATGACCAGAGTCTAGATGGTAACTATGAGATGGATAAAAACACCCATTGGAGACACCATGAAAGAGAGAATAAGAAGACAAAGGAGGAATGAGGAAATAGAGAGTAGGTTACCACAGAAACTAAAAGGGTAAAGAATGTCACAAATGAGGACATGAAACAGCTGTTAAATATGGCAAAGAAATCCTCGTGGGGAGGATTAAATATGGCAAAGAGGACCTCGTGGGAAGGCTGGGAGCGGGCGCTAAAGGAGGGCGCGGGGACGGCCAGCCATGGGTGCCCCCGTTCACCGTGACGACGGCATCAGACTGAGAAGCAGCAGCACCCGTCTGTTCTTACAAATGACTCTTGCTCTGTGGTCAAAGCGTCCCTTGGCCCTTGAAGTGTGCGTGTTAGACACATCCCACAGCCACTTCATGTCCAAAGAAAGGATCATGAATACAGCACTGATGGGAAAATGAAAAAAAAAAAAAAAAAGCGGGGGAGGGGGGGCGCCTGCGTGGCTTAGTCGGTTGAGCGTCCAACTTTCGCTTAGGTCATGATATCACGGTTCGTGGGTTCGAGCCCCGCGTTGGGCTCTGTGCTGACTGCCAGCTCAGAGCCTGGAGCCTGTTTCACAGTCTGTGTCTCCCTCTCTCTCTGACCCTCCCCTGCTCACGCTGTCTCTCTCTCTCTCTCTCCTAGAAATAAATAAAACATTAAAAAAATTTTAAAAAAATCAAAATTTCCTTTGATTTGGCAAAATAGAGCAGCTCATGAGGGATCACAGGAGGAGGCTTTTCAGGACAACTATCGGAACAAAAGCCAGATCTGACAGGATTGTGAAGTAAAAGAAGTAGAGACAGTTAATATAGACTACTCTTTTGAGAAGTCTGAATGAGTAAGGGAGGAGAAATTTGGAGCATGGCTGGGAAAGGAGCAAGATCAAGGGAGAATTGCTTTGCTTTCTTCTTTCTTTTTTCTCCTAAGGGCACTCCTTAAGTGTCCAAGAAGAAGGAAGAAAATACTAGTGGGGAACATAGGTTTGAGATGCAGGAGAGAAGGAGGAAAACTAAAGGTGGTGAGTAGGCCTGGAGTAAGATGGCGCGTCCTTGGCACCTGCAGGAAAAGATGTGAAGGCGGATGAGGACCCTGCAGGCCTGCGCTGCTGGTAACTTCTTTTTTTTTTTTTTTTTTTTAAATTTATTTTTTAAATTTATGTTTTATTTATTTCTAGGAGAGAGAGAGACAGTGTGAGCAGGGGAGGGTCAGAGAGAGAGGGAGACACAGACTGTGAAACAGGCTCCAGGCTCTGAGCTGGCAGTCAGCACAGAGCCCGACTCGGGGCTCGAACCCACGAACCGCGAGATCATGACCTGAGCGAAAGTCGGACGCTTAACCGACTGAGCCACCCAGGCGCCCCACTGCTGGTAACTTCTGCCATCACCGACACGTATCAATTCCCCAGGCTGTCTTTACTACTTAAACTGAGCTTCAGAACTGTTGGGAAAAGTTAGGCAACTGTTTGAATGAGTTTTCTACGGATTCACATCATTTAACTACTGATAGACAGTTCTTGCATGGGAATTCTTTCTCTTGGGGGTTCCTACAAAAATTCCTTGGTGATGATCCTCCAAGTCTCCAAACTTACCTTTCTATCCCTCAGTCTTACCACACTCTCTGTTATTGTAAGTGGTCTGAGGTTATCTGTCATGAATGCCTTCAGCATCTCCTTTCTTTCTCAATTTCTTATGTCCTCACCTTCATCTCAAATTTTTCCTTATAATGTTCAAAATTCTATTTATCTTTCAAGGTCTAACTCATGTGATATCCCTTATCTCTGTTTTACTTTCATCTTACATATACATTTTTAAGTTATTTGATGTCTTTTATGTTATTTTATAAGCTATTTTAATTTTTTTTTTTATTTACTTCTGAGAGAGAGAGAGAGAGAGAGACAGTGTGAGCAGGGTACGGTCAGACAGAGAGAGAGACACAGAATCCGAAACAGGCTCCAGGTTCTGAGCTGTCAGCACAGAGCCCGACGCAGAGCTTGAACCCACGAACTGTGAGACCATGACCTGAGCTGAAGTCGGACGATTAACTGCCTGAGCCACCTAGGCGCCCCTTATAAGCTATTTTAAATAGTTTTTAGAACAAGAAAGGGATTCAATCAACCAATTGCCCTGATGCCTTTTTTAAAGAAAGTTTGTCTTCTTTTTACCTTCTTTGTCTCTTTGACTCATTCATATCATTCTTCTACTAAGCTATTAAATCCCTGAAGGATGGGTGAATTTTTCTTTTTCTATTTTTGGTTATCTGTTCAAGCAGTGACAATGCACTGTAAATAATAGGTAGCTACTGCAATTAATGGATTGTAAGTTCCTGGAGGATTGATAGATGATAGACAGATGAATATATATATATATATATGCACATATATATGATAGATATACATATATATATTCTCTAAAGTACATCAACTTCATCCAATACATTTTAGACATTTACTTGTAAGGAATTAAGCAATTTCATGAAGATAAAACAGTCTCTGTCTTCCAAGGATGCAAAATCCAGTAGGGCATTCTAATATGTATGTAGGTGTGATTAACACTAGTACATAAGCACTAATAAATATTAGGAATGGGCTTTTAGTGGGAATAGGATTTTAACAGGAAGAAGGCACAAATCTATGGCAGATCATGGCCTGAAGGAAGAGTGAAATGGGCAGAGTGCAAAGCTGGAAATGAAGGCTGGTACCAGAGAATGAGAGAGCTTGAATGACACACTGATGAAAGTGCATTTACTCCATAGGAAACCTGGCAGCTCTTAAAGGTATTTAGGCAGAGAATATTATTAAATATGTACTTTTAAAAGATTACTGACAGCAGGATGGAGGGTGAATTTGAAAAGAAGATTCGAGGTCAGTAGATCTATGAAAAAGCTTTTTTTTTTCTTGAGGTAAAATTGACAAATAACATATTAGCTTCAGGTGTACAACATAATGATTCAATATTTGTACGTATTACAAAATGATCACCACCATAAATCTAGTTAACATCAGTCACCGTACATGGTTTCAAAAATTTTTTTTGTGATGAAAACTTCTAAGACGTATTCTGTTAGCAACTTTGAAATATGCAATACAGTATTATTAACTATAGTCACCATGCTGAAACTCACATCCCCAAGACTTTTTATTTTGTAGCTGGAGGTTTGCGATAGTTTAGGTGAGAGATGATAAAGGTTAAACAAGGGCAACTAGGTTACAGATTAAGTATGAGCATTTGTGTGGGTGTGTGTGTGTTGATGGGAGGAGGTAGTGAGCACAGTTAAGTACATGTCTGTGGGGAATAAGCTTAGGAACCCCCAGGCTTACACCAATGGGTTAACAAGGCATAAAGAAGTACAAAGCCATAGGATGCTCTCACTGGAGTTTGGGAAACAAGATTAGCACTCCAGAATAGGGAGGTGCAGAGGCACCCCAGAATAGAGAGGGAACGCAGAGCCCCTAGAATAGAGAGGAAGGGGCAAAGGCCCCATAAAAGAGAGTGGTGCAAAGGTACCGAATGCAAAAATATATGAAATAAATATAATTAGGCATTCAGGGCAAAGCGCCCCCCAATTGAGTACTATAGCAGAAAGTTGCTTTCATAGGAAGAAAGGACCAAGTTAGGTAAACAGGTAAATTGGGCTATAGATCAATGCACTGCAGGTGAAGCAGCCCTGAGCAGAGATGATTAGCAAAAGAAAAGGTGCCTTGTCAGTTCTGAGGTTATTTCCCCTATCTGTCTCATCCCCCAGGCTAGCTAAGATAAACAGAGGTGGTGCCTCAAATTCACTGTAAACAACCTTCCTCCTGACTAGGCACCAAGATTTTGTTTTGTATTAACCCAAACCCCTAACCCCGAATATCTTCAAGATCCCCTTTCCCTCATGTCCACAAGTTAATGTTCACAGATTCATTGTCTCTTTGTGCATGTCCATTGCCATGTTTGTAAGCCTTCTGTCCTAGTAAAAACAGGGCAAGGACCCTTATTATTCAAGGCCCTTGTCTTTTCCCGGACATTAGCCATCCCGCTCCTATTTTCATCCTGCATCTGCTCTCTCACTGGCCAAGAGAGAACTTTAAACTTAGAGTCTATGACACATGTCCAGAAATTGTTGATTTTACTTTTTAATAGACATTAAATGGCAAACAACAATAATGAGTATAATTTATTGGATATTCAGTAACACATTTCTCTAGAATCAGCCCCAGGCAATATCGATATTTCTTCTTCACCACATATTATCCTCTAGGCCAGATTTTGGCAACCTGTGCTATATGATTGAGTTTTCTTAATACTTCAGATCTTAAGTTTTGAGCACCCTATGAACTCATATATCCTTTAGGGAAAGATGCATATTAGCATGCATCTTTTATACTTTTCATGGTACTTGGCAGAGGGTTTGGCAAATAGTGGATACCAAATAAATAGTTATTATATTGAATTAAATGGTATCGCCTGAGGCTTACTGAAAGTTGTATGTCCTCACACTCTTTGGCCCTGTGCTGCCTTCTGTGCCTAGAACCTTTTCTCTCTTTCTCTTCACTCTCCCTCTACCATCTTTACCTAGTTTTGCTTAACTAGTTCCTTTTCATCACTTCCTCTAGGATTTCTTGATTGATTTGATTCCTCTGGGTCAAATACTTTTGCCAAGTAGCATCATCTACTAACTTATTTGTCTCTCTGTTAGCTCCATAATGGCAGAGCACCCTTTGGTAATTTGCTCATCATTTTATCCCCAGCATGAGCACAGTGCCTGGCATACAGTGATGGCTCAGCAAATATTTGTTAAATAAACATGGCTTTGTGTGGTTTTTATTTGTGAATCTGGACACTTTGATATTTTAATATTAAGTAGCTGGGGGCAAAGCCCAAGATTCATCATGCAAAAAAGTGATGGGAGATCATCTAGAAAATATTTTTATTCTTTATGCTCTTAAATTAAGTTAGTAGAAATCAATTAGATATTCTTACATTTTTGAGGACTTTATGCAATTAGAATTCTGGAAGGAAAACACTAAGACAGCTCAAGGGTCACCTCTCTATACTATCCCCCAGGAGCATACAAAATATCTGCTTGGTTGCCTATTTTCTCATGTATACACACTACCATTTTTAGTTTGTAAGTTTCTCTGGGGATAGAAATCATTTTAGCATTAGGAAACAAATGTGACAGCAAAATACAAAGAAATCAGAAAGCCAGATTCCATTTTAGAAAGTCTTAGAGGTGTAGCGTTAGTGTTCTGCCGACAATTCAAGATCACAGGCAATACAATCCTTTGCTCTGGGGCATTTATTTCAGTCATACAATAAAACTTCACTTTCTACTGCCTGGTGCCATTTTTGGCCTTGGAGACAGAGGTGTTAAGAAAATCAGGCATGGCTCTTGTTCTCATAGAACTTAGTGTCCAGGAATGAAAGAATTGATGGTGACCTGATTTTGAAGAGGTTGGCTCACATCAGGACCCAGTTTTGAAACTGGTCACCAATAAGATGAATGGTTTCTGAGAATATATCTCTGTACAAACATATTTGTCCCTATCTCAGGGGTAGGCTGTGAGACAGGCTGTGACTTGGGGTGAGGAATTTTCTCTAACAGATCCATTACCAGGAGTCTCTGTAAGATTCAGATCTTTACTTCAATACAGATACTTCTTGTTATTTTCCCAATAGGTACTTCAAGGAGATCAATTACTACTGGTAGCCTTATTTCCCAGGTGATGAAATTTCCCATTATTCTAGTTTCTCCAAAAATCTACTATGTCTTTTTTAGCATCATCAACAAATATCATGGTGTAATGGAAAATACATCCTGGAATAGCTAAATAGAACTAGATTAAAAGTAGGGTGGGAAAAAAAAGAGAGAGAGGAAAACAAACCATAAGAGACTCCTAACAATAGAGAGCAAACTGAAGATTGATGGAGGGAAGTGGATGGAAGATGGGCTACGTAAGTCATGGCTATTAAGGAGGGTATTTGTTGTGATGGGTGTTGTATGTAAGTGATGAATCACTGAATTCTACTCCTGAAACCAATATTGCACTGTATGTTAACTAACTAAAGTTAAAAAAAAATGTACTCACAGCTTATATGCCACTATGTGCTCCAAAGTCTAATTGTGAAACTGACTGAGAGGTTACTGGCTCATTGTTAAAAATCTAAGACTGGGACAAGATTTCTCATCCTTCTACATTTGAGTAGCCTAAAGCAGTGTATGCTTCTAAGTCACAGTTTGGCTTATGTCTTAACAGATAATATTTTAAAAGTGCTGAGCCCGTGTAATTAGACAACAGAAATAGTATGTATGGTAGGGCTGGTTAAGAGTGCATTTAAAGTTGTTGCTGGTTTCTAAAGTGTCTTTAGATTGTTAGAACTTAATGACTCATTGACAATAATAGTCAGAATCATAACTTATATTCTCTAGAGCATTTTCCAATTCAGCCTTCAGTTATATTATGTCACTGGGTAGCAAAGAACAATAAGTTAACTGGCTTGGCCCTGATTATCTTAAGAACAACTATTAGAGCAAAGATAGTGATCCAGATACCTGCTCTTGCTGTAGTGTTCCTTCCACCTTCACTACACCATAGTGATAGAGACTGTAGCTAAAAAATTTAAACTCAAGATGTTAAAATAAATTAATAAGTTGTACGATATAATGAATAGTAACTCTATCTCCCCACTTTTAGACATGTTTGTCAGGAGTCATTTCTTATTTTTGAGGGGTAGTTGCTACACCCTAACTATATGAGTAATGATTTTCTATAAAAGTGATATGAATGGGAAACTGGCATATTCCTGCACAGAGAAGCCAATTGTAATAATTGATGATAAGTTAGCAATCTTGACCACATTGCTTGAGACTTCTAAATGAAGTAAACATTAAAACATTAGCTAGATGTTCTTGGCAACTCCTAACTTCACAAGCTCTGTCTTTTGGGTATCTGTTATAGAAAGAACACCTGGCATTCCTTTCTGTAGTATTAGACCAAACTATTGGATAATGAAAAAAGAAATGCCTTATACAATGTTAATACTCTTCATACTCAGAAGGTTCAACTGAAGCTAGTGACTAGATAGGATTTGCCTTGCATCAAGACTGAGCCTGCCAGGCCTGGCTTGTAGACTAGAACATTTAAGTGAATTCTAACACAGGCTCACTTGCAGGCTAGCCATTTGCTTGGTACTCAGTTTCTTCCTCTCTGAGTCCACCATAAAAAATGAATTCCTGCAAGAAGGTACTTCAAGAAAGGCACAGAGAGGTCTGAGTAGATAAACAACATAGATATCTAGATCACAGAAGCTAGAAGAAGAAAAATGAAAATATAATAGACTTAAATATACATTAACTATAGAGACATTAAATTTAATTATCCTTTAGGATCCAGGATATCTCTATCTCTATCTCCATATCTCTGTCTCAGTGACACTTTCTCTAGGCCTCCCAGGAAAAATAGAGAGAATAAAGAATTGGTTCATTCCCTTACAGATGAGATGTGAGGCTCAGCAAGGTCATTAACTGCATAGCCATAAACTGCAAGAGCAGCATTTTATAATCCCTATGACTTATACTCCAATATTTTTTTCATCATACCATCATGGTAGATGATAATTCTGAAATAGCTACAGTAGGTTCAGCTTGTGAAGATAACTCATTATGACAGAATATGCACTTTGTGCAAGCTTCCATGTACTGATCACAATGCATTTTAGCCAGTGTCCAAGTTTCTATCTCTCCAACAGGACTGTGTGCCTTGGGGGCAGAAACTGTCTTAGTCTATTCAACATCCCCAGTGGTTAGCACAGTAACCAACATATAGCATATACTCCATAAATATTGAATAATGAATAAATGAGTGACTGAAAGTATGATCTAATCTGGAAAATTTGCTTTCATGGATTGGGCTCTGAAGAAAAGAGTGAGGTGCATGCAAAAGAATATAGAAAAATGTGGAACAATCATAGTCATTGAGTTGGGCACTAATACTGGAAAAATGAAATAGATCAGAGACCATAAGACAGATTATAAGTAGAAAAAAAGAAGTAATGTTCATTTTGTTTTGTTTGTTTTTCCTTCCAAAATCTACAATTTTATCTACAAATGTTGCAATTGGATTTGAGCTAAAAAAAGAACAGGTAAGAAGGTAGGTTAGTAGAGGAATGGTTGATGAGACAAAAGTAGGTAGCAGAGTTTAAAACATAAAGAAAAGATAAGAAAGGAATTGAAAAGATATTTGACAGGGAAAGGAGTAAGAATAATTTTTCAGTAGGGCATTCTGTGGGCACTACTCTAGGGAATTTCAGAAGTTGAGAGCAAAGGGGAGAGATTAGTCATGGAATGGACAAAAGGGATGGGAATGTGAGATGTATGGCAATGATCAGTTGTAGGGAAATAAGAATGGAAGAAAATGCCCTCAAAATGGATATGCCTGTCATCAAGCAAGAAATTCCTTCTGTCATGGTCATAGAAATCCAGGCCAAACTGTGAACGAGTGGTCTGTCTTCAGCTTCCTCCTCTTACTTTGATACCTGCTCTAAGTGCTGCTTCCTGAGGGGCGAGGCTGTAAGAATTTTCCCAAGCTCTGAGCCTTACATTTTTTCAACCATCAGAACTTTCCCAGTCTCTGTCTTATTCTCCCAGGACACCTGTTTCTACAAAAAGACAAAGAAAGCTAACTGGTTCAAGTAAAGGAATTCCTATTGCAGGCTTAGCTAACTTACTGTTTACCTTGCCTAGTGCAATGAAATTAACATAAAGTAAATTAACAGGTGGAATTCCTTGTGTTCCAAGCCCTAAGCTAGATGTAGCAAAATATGGTAAGGTAGCACGTGGACGTTGGAGGCAGACACACCAAAGACAGAGGTCCAACCCACAACTTACTGTCTATGTGCCTATGGGAATTATCCTCTCCTCTCTGGATGTTGAATTCTTTATCTGATTATTTGTACGTAAATGATTTTTTATCCTTCGTGAAACAGAGATAATATTGCGTATGTTGTGGGGTTGTTTTTAGGATTCAAAACATGTGTAAATGTTAATAATGCTATATACTGTTTATTCATTTCTTAATCTGTGTACCCTCTCTTTTATAAAGGGAAAACTGAGGCACAGAGAGGTAAGGTGGCATGACTAAGTTCACACAATTGGGAAATTCCAGAGCCCACATTTAAGTCTAGACAATTGTCTTTTTTTTTTTTTAAGAGAGAGAGACAGAGCGTGGGTGGCGGAGGGCCAGAGAGAGAGAGGGAGACACAGAATCTGAAGCAGGCTCCAAGCTCTGAGCTAGCAGCATAGAGCCCGATGCGGCGCTTGAACTCATGAACTGCAAGATCATGACCTGAGCCAAAGTTGGATGCTTAACTGAGCCACTCAGGTGCCCCTTGTCTTTATATTCTTAACCAACACACTTAGTCATCCAGGTGAACATATGCTTCCACCTATAGTGACACAACTGTGCCCATTTGTAGAGCCCCTCAGAGTGGTGAAACACTTCAATACTCATGAATCTCATTTAACCCTCACAGCAACTCTGTGGTAGCATTAGGTGAGGAAAATTAAGCCCAAAGAAAGTAACTCATTGGCCAAAACCCAAATAACTGATTAATGGCAGAACTTGAAGTCCCATGCAGCATTTATGACCATGAATATAAACATAAGAAAGAGAGTCAGCCCTGAGTCCAAGATAGGTGCCCACATCATCATTGTTTATCTAGGTGGTCTTTTTCATTGCTTTTATTTATTTATTTTAAAAATGTTTTTTTAATTTATTTTCTGAGAGACAGAGAGAGAGTGAAAAGGGGAGAGTCAGAGAGAGAAAGGGAGATACAGAATCTGAAGACAGGCCCCAGGCTCTGAGCTAGCTGTCAGCACAGAGCCCGATGCAGGGCTCAAACCCATGAACTGTGAGATCATAACCTGAGCCCAAGTTGGACACTTAACCGACTGAGCCACCAGGAGACCCTTCATTGCTTTTAAAGTTCCCTGATAGCAAAGCTGAAACTTGGCCAGGTATCTTTAGATAGATGAGAAACTGAAAGTGAAGGCCCTGAGTTCATGAGTAGATTTTAACTCCTTACCACAGGGGTACTGGTCAATTATCTCTTACTGAGTGGTGCTATGAGCCCAGGTTAAAACAAATTGGATTTTTAAGAAGGTGTAAAATTGCCACTATAAAATCAAATAAGCCTACTGCAGTTGGGAATAAATTCTATCATAGAAATACATCCTGCCTGATATCAAAGGCAGCCAAGAAACCATGCCAAGAGTTTCTTGGATGAAAACTGACATTTTCTGCTGTAGAGACAGAAGTGGAAGCACTGATTGGAGAATTATATTATGAAGAGTTCTAAAATATTTATCATCATTCTAGGCCATTTATTCATTTACCCTTTTAATGCTCATTTCTTTTGTGCCACTAGGTCGAGCTTCAAAGCAAGAATAAAAATTCATTTTGTTTTTATACATTAATATAAAGAAGGAAGTGTCTCTGCTTTTTGGTTTGAAAAATAATAGCATTTCTGACAAGTATCAGAACACTAAATTTTTTTTTCCAGAAATATGAGTTTTGTCATTAAATAAGGATGCTAGATTTACCTAAGGAGGTTATGGATTTTTACTTTTTGGGGGGCAGCTTTCTGCAAATTGAGTATTTCAAGAAGGTCAAAAATGATAAAAAACATCGCTTCACTGTGCTGATTACCACATTATGCTGCTTCCTTCTAGATTCGACTTAGGCATCTCCTTCTCTAAAAGTGGTCTTTTTTTGACTCTGCATTGGAATTGAGATGTCCTTCTATGCTCCAGGAGCACTCTGCACAAACTGTCATCCATCACTGCCCGCTGCACACCACACGGAAGCTCTCTGCCTGCACATCTGTGCCCTCAGAAGATGAACAGGACAAGAATCATGCCTTATATTCACCTGTTGTCCTCAGCACTTGGCTCATAGCCAGAGCTAGGAAAATGTTGACTAAACAACACTGAATTTTAAAGTGACAACCTTAGTATAGAAATACTCCCTCCACCCACATAACATTCATTATTTCAAATGTATCAAGTATATTAAAAATGCCATTTTCTAGTGTTATCAAAGGCTTGTAAATGAAAGAAAAAAGTAAGATGAATGTCAGCTCTACTTCAATAATAATTTTTTTTAATCATGATAAAAAAAGAAAGAAAAAAGGGAGTCTTTATTTTCCAGGTCTTCACTATTTGGCTTATATAATATTAAAAAGTATTTCTTTAAAGTATCATTTCTATTTCTCAGGCTGGAAGGATACTTTTGCTAGTGTCCTCATAGCTTTCTATTTTGGCTCTGAATCCAGAGACATGAAAGAGGCTTGACTCAGCCGCCGCTTAATACTGCACAAGCTTGAGAGAGAAGACTATTATATAAGCTAATGTGTATTTTAAGTTTTTTTTTTTTTTTTTTTTTTATAGCCAGTACCTAAATGCCACCTTCCAACCTTTATGAAAGTGCTGGAACCCAGTGTGTGGGAAAGTGAAGACCCCTACTTGTTCTGTATTCCTTATAAGCATATAAAAAAAAAAAAGCAGTTGATTAAGGGTTAGCGATTTTCTTTTCTTTCTTTACACGTACTTGTAATTCATTTAATGCAGGAAGTGGGCTGAATTTTCTTGTTCTTTCCAATTCAACTGTCAGGGAGCTTTCTTGCCAGCCTGCTATGGTTACCAGGGCAACAAGATGATGGTGGCTGTAATATGATCTCATGTGCCTCGTGTCAATAGCATCAGATCATCATGCTTGGGGATAATTTTGACAATAGGTTTAGTTATAGATTTAGGATTTATTAGCATTTGATTGATTTATTGGAAATATTGAACAATTATAGCTCTAAACTGGTGATAAAAGCATGTTCACAAAGGTTAGTATTTTTCCCTACAATGACATAGTTTATGGCATTCTAGAATTTGTAAAATGCTTTCATATCATATCACTTTGATTTTCATTAGGCACAACAGACATTACTAACCCCATTTTATGGAGGAGGAAATAGAGGCTCATGCAATATGCTTGTGCAAGGGAGCAAAACAATTCTGCAATGGAGCTAAAAGTTCAACCTGGGGCTTCTGGCATCAGAATCACAATTTTCCTCATGCCATGTTGAGAAATGATGGGTATTAGGAAAATGTTCTTAGGTACACTGGTTAGACACTGAAGCATCTGAATTAAAATAGTTAAAGTGTGTGTGTGATCACAACTACATGTAGTTTGAAAATACAACTATTTTACATTTGGGTGATGCCTCGTACTTTTTATATCTCCCATGGCAACTTCTCTCTTAAGGTTTTTCTGATACTGTCTACATAAATAGATGTGTTTGCTTCCCTTTGCCTACTGACCATAGCCTTGTTTTTTATAAATTATTATTAGTTGCACATATTTTCCCATTGTGAGCTCCTTGAAAGCAGGAATTATATTTATCTTGGAAGGTCCTCATTCCTGGCATACTACCTTGTACATAATGTATGCACCATTAATGCTTGTCACTTGTTAAAGTTAACTCATCTGACTCTCACACAGTCCCAGGAGGTAGGTAAAGTAGGTATTATAATCAAGCATTTTAAGAATGATAAATGGGGGTCATATACATAATGACAGGAAAATTAATTCTCCCACCACAGCCATGTGTTCTTTCTATATCATCCTGTTTGCTTTATTCCTTCTTTTATTTATTCATTTAGTCTTTCCTCCATTCATCAAACATTTGTTGGTTGCACCATATATACCAGCACTGTCATAGATGCTTGGATACAAAAATAAGACACATTTCTCACCATCACAGGACTCAGAGATACTACAGATAATTTTTTGCCTGGGTAAGTAGGTAAAATACAACCTTATATGAAACCCTGAGTATTCATCAGATTATTTCCCTTTAAAAAAGTATCACCAGAGTATATTTTAAACCTCCCTTTAATATAAGGTTTTAGAACCAGACATGCCTTGAGCCATCACCAGTATAGGATCAAGTACTAGTTCTGTCTGTTGATTTTTTTCCTTGAGTGTGAAATCACCATTTACAACTTACCACAGAATCCTCAAACTTAGTATGTCTGAAGTGAAACCTAGTATCCGCCCTACACAGCCGGGGTATAGTAGAAGTAGGCGGATGAATAGTTGGACTCCTGACTCTCCTGACTCTGTGTGATATGTCAACTTGGGATAGTTACCTACACTCTCTAGGCATGTCTTCATTTATACCTGACACAAAACACAGTGCTCAAAATATTTCCAAAATGAACAGATTAGTGAAAAAAACTGTCAATAAGGATGAAAAATGATAGACATAATATTAATACTTGGAATAGTGCTAGCATTAGGAAGTACTCAATAACTATTTGTTAAGTGAATGAGTGGCCTAAATAAATATGATTAGACTCCTTTTCTGCAACATACTCTATTGCCAAGACAAAACTTCTGAATGTCTTTACTTCTCTTTCCTCAAGCTCCACACCATGGAGTCAGGTGTATTTTACCTCTATAACATCTTGGACTTGTTCCTTTCTCTCCATCCAATGACATGCTTTGTTCCAGCTGCCATTCTTTTTCAACTAGACTTTCATAGGAGGTTCTTGGTTGAACTTCTCTCTTTCCATGTTCTCCCATTCCAAATTATTGCCTGAACTGTTATTTTTTAAGCATAAATAAGAAGGTATATCTCTTCTGGTCAGAAGGTTTGGATTTATACTCATAGTCTAATTAAGAAATCTTTTACCATGGCAATTGGGATCCTTCAAAAGGGGACCTTCCATTTCATTTATAATCATCCCCCTTATAGACTCTAAGTTTTAGCTTTCCAATTCCCTAAACACACTTTGGGCCTTCTAAAGCTTTTGCCATTATGCCTAGTTAGCGAAATGATAATAGTTCTATAATACTCTCCAAAGTTTTGCAATTTGTAAAGAATTCACTTATGTATATGTTGAAACTTCATAATAGTCCTGTGGTAGGTAGGTATCATTTCATTTCACTGATTGGGAAATTAAAAATCAGAGTGGTTAAATGATTCATCATAACCTTTAAAAGAATTATGTTGGAAAATATTTTTGTCTGTGATAATTGCTGAATAAAAGAATAATTAAATCAACATATTTAAAATAACAACTGTGACTTCAAAATGTTAATGTTGAACATTTGTTCAGCTCTTTATCATGGAGCTAACACTGACTGCTCTGGAACCAAACTGCCTTGGTGGGAATCCTGGCTCTATTCTTTCCTAGCTGTGTGGCCTTGGATAAGTTACTTGATCTCTTTGTCTTTCAATTTATTTATTATTATAATGGGGATACTAATAGTCTCTATTGTACAGAATTGCCCTAAGGGTGAATGAGTTTAATAAATGTGGTCTTAGAATTATCACACACATAATAAGTATTCCTAAATGTTCTTACTGTTGGTTGCTTCAAGTATACAGCATAAGAACTTCTTTTTTAGAGTATTTCATGGTCTCAAGAAGCAAAACTAATTGCTTCCTTATTGGTGAGCCAGTAGCTCTTTTTTGTATCTTCTGTGTAGTGGACACTACAGCTGCTTGAAGGTATTGGCTCAGGATCAAAGTAGAGAGTTTACATCTACTCCTTATTAGGACCAGTCACAGTTCACCATGTGGGAACACCAAGGTAATGATAGTGTTTATGTAAAAGGGTTGTGGCGATTGTACTATTAGTGCACATAAGGCCCTCAGTGATTAGAATAGAGCAAGTGCTCAATAAAATTTAGCTAATATTACTATTGTTCATAGAAATACTTCACCCATGATATTTTGAAATTCTTCTGGTTAGAATCTGTCTTTTTATTTTTTTGTTATCTTTATTCTTATCTTTATTCTTCCTATGCAGTGGAGTTTTAAAACTAAACATTCAGATACAGGAATTTTTAAATAAACTTGATTTAAGTAGAAAAATGTAACTTAATCTTTGTAGAGAACCCCCCAAATTCTAAATTGATATATAGTAGGATTCAAAAGAACAGCATTAAATTCTAGGAAAAGCCATCTTTTAAGATATCTATTCTAATTATTACACAATATAGACCTAGTGATAAATGCATATAATATGCACACAGTTTATAACAGATCAAGTTTAGATTACAAAATTTCTATTATCTTGTCCAAAACGGAAGCAAAAGTATTCAGATGACTTTCTCACACTAAAAAGTTTGAGAATTTTCTTCTGTAAGTTGGCATATCTCAGTAAGGAGTGAAGTTGGTTATACTGCATATGAGAACATTTTAATGCAGTAATTTTTTATTATGCAGCTTTATATAGCACCCTTCCCTGAAAGAGTGACTATACAGTGCCTAGTGCTAAATTCAGTAGCTAACTCAAATCTTTTCAGTTTCATAAAGAGGTTTCAGAAATGAAGTTAATATTCTACTTAGCAAATTAAAATATAATATTATGTGTTTCAGTGTTGTGTGCCCACCCACCTATCAGGCTGCTGATGAGCTGTTATTCATATGTTCAGATTAAGTACTATGAATATTTCTAGTTCACTATCAAAAGTGACGGCACATACACACAAAGAAAGGGTAGAAGAAAATGAATGAGCTGCTAAAAATGATTACAGTCAAGTTTAGTAATACTAAATCAGACATTTTGGACAAATACTCAATTTGGAACTAACTAATCTCTTACTATTAGGGCTCAAGGGTTGGCAGGAGTGAAGAATTTCCTGGAACTCTCATTTTTGTCCAGAAGTGTTGGATCATAGTTTTTGGTTCAGGATAACAGTCGCAGTAACAAAAAAATAACAGCAACCACAATTCACTGGGCATTGACTTTAAGCCAGCACTTATATAAGGCTTCAGCTTCTACAGTAGACTGAACAATGGCTCTCAAAAGTATCAGGTCCCAATCCTTAGAGTATACAAATACTACCTTATTTGGAAAAAAGATGTTGTAGATGTGATTGAGTTACGGGATGGGGAGATTATCCTGGATTATCTGGCTGGCCCTGCATATCACATATATCCTTATAGAGGCAGAAGGATATTTGACAAATGGAAGAGTAGTAGGCAATGTGGCCACACAGTGAAAAACTGGAGTGATGAAGCCACAAATCAAAAAATGCCAATAGGAACCAGAAGCTAGAAGAGATAAGGACAGATTCTCCTCTAGAGCCTCCAGCAAGAGAGAAGTCCTGTCCATGCCTTGATTTTGGCCAAGTGATACTGGTTGCAGACTCCTGGCTTCCAGTACCTTAAGTAAATAAATTGTTTCTGTTTTAATCCCCACCCCCCAGTTTGTGGTAATTTGTTATAGCAGCCAGAAGAAACTAATAGAGATTTTAAGGATCCAACCTTGGAATTAATATCAGAATACTGCTGATATTCCTTCACCAGACTCCCAAACTCTTGATGTTTTTTTTTTTTTTTTTTTTTTTTTTGTTCTGTGGGGGCTGCTGCAGGTAAGAATAGAGCTATTAAAGCATCCTTCCAATGTTAAGCATCACTTGCTGACATTTTTGTAAAATCTCTTCCATTGTCAGCTCTACCTACTTATAAGCTGGAATTGACACAGAGGTACAATGATTCAAAGTCTGACGTAAATGCCTTGTTTTTTTCCCCAAGTACATTTTCTTAAATGTAGCATCACAAATGTTTTTATTTCAATGTTTCTTGTTTAATTTCATTCACTCATACATTTTTAATCTAATAATTAAAAAATAACAATATCTGTAAGCATAAGAATACATAAGAAATGGGTTTATCATTTCTTTTTACCAGCAAAGTTGAAAAGCCTGTATGTGTAAGGCTTGATTTAGGCCCTAGAGATACATTTTTTGGTGGGGGAAGACAGAGACAGAGAGAGAGAACATGAATGGGAGAAGGACAAGGGAGAGGAAGGGAGAGAATCTTAAGCAGGCTCCATGCTCAGTGCAGAGCCTGATGAAGGGCTTGATGCAGGGCCTGATTTTACAACAGTGAGATTATGACCTGGGTTGAAATCAAGAGTTGGGCGCTTAACTAACTAAACCACCCAAGGCCCTAGAGATTTAATGGTGAAGAAGACACATTTCCTGGCCTCACTTAACATTCTTCCTGAGATTTAAAAAAAAAAAAATATCACACAAATAGTAAAAAGCAGAGTGTGGAAATACCATGAGGAGAGAACGGAGACAAGGTTAACATTTGGGTTCCTGGCTTGGATAACTGAAAAAAAAATAGTAGTGCCATTCACTGACATGGAAACTGCAGAAGAAGTAGATTTTGGAAAAGTGATGGGTTTGAAGTACCTGTAGGAACATGCACATGGAAAAACTGGATCTGGTTTGAAGAAGACAGATTTGGTACAAAGTTATAGATTTGGGAATTATCTGAACAGTGGTGGTAATTTAAGTCCTAGGAGTGGAACTGATTGTCCCTGGACATTGTGTTCAATGTACACGCTCATAAAGCATGTACAGGCTTATCAAGGGATGGTAACTAAGTGAACTTGAGATAAAGGGGTCTGATATATCAACTGAAAAAGCCTGTCCAATATGGATGGCCATAAATGCCAGACTCAAAGTTTAGACTTTTTTTTCATAAGTAATGAATAATAAATAGGTGTTTTCATTAGGGAAAATGATAGGATTATAGCTATGCTTTATAAGGTGAACCCTTATAAAGGAAGGATGGATGCTGGAGAGAAAAGACTGAAGGTGAGGAGTTTAGTCAGAAGGTTAATTTGATGATATATGATAAGAGATACTGAGGTCCTGGGATAAGTCCCAAATGTACTAAATAAAACTGGTATCAAAGGCACATCTTTGAATGTTTATTTTTGCATTAAAGGGCTTGCATTTTCTATAAATGTGGAAAGAGAGAAGAGTGACATGTCATGAGGAAAACTTTGGTGTATGGCATGACCCAGTTTATTTACGAGAACTTTGTGGAAGCAGGATCAGTGGGATGTGCGGTGCTGTACTTTGGCAGTTGAGAGGAAAGATAATAATAACCATCTCCACAGGATGGATGGCGCTGTTCACTGAGCATGTTGCTTAGGGCTCGTAAGAAGTGAATGAAAATAATATTCCTTCATTCCCTTTATGGAGATGCTGACAAATGAAGCATGCTTAACTCAATGAACCACGAAGTCCAAGGGTAACTAATAGCTTTACTTGGTGATTTGCTTTCCGAGGTCACTGCTGAGCTGGTATGGGTAGTGGGCATTGTTCACTTGATCCTGGAGTTTTTTTTTTTTTTTTTTTTAATTTTTTAAAAATGTTTTATTTATTTCTAGGAGAGAGAGAGACAGCGTGAGCAGGGGAGGGTCAGAGAGAGAGGGAGTCACAGACTCTGAAACAGGCTCCAGGCTCTGAGCTGGCAGTCAGCACAGAGCCGGACACGGGGCTCGAACCCACAAACCTCGAGATCATGAGCTAAGTGAAAGTAGGACACTTAACTGACTAAGCCACCCAGGCACCCTGATCCTGGAGTTCTTAATATCATGTTCAGACTTGACCAAGAGTTGGTAAGGTCTTAGGACTATCTTAGCAAAGGCACCTAAGGTTCTGTAGGTAACTAGGAAGATTTCTGGAATATGTAAAAACTTATGGGGCAGTATGAAACAGTGGAAATATATTCTTTGGAATCATACAGACCAGAGTTTGAGTGCCATTACTACTATTCTGTGATCCTGAAAAATTAGTTAGTCTCCTTAATTAAGCCTTAGGCAAAATGGGAATAACATTGTGAAACCTTCATAAAATAACATATGGAAAATTCAGTGTATGAGATTTAATAGACACACAATATGTGTAAATTCTCTTGGATATTTGAAAGTACATCAAAATATTCATCAAGAATATGTTAAGTAGAGGTCTTTGAAAAAAGAAAATGAATACAGGATAAACAGGAGGAAATTCCTTAAGAAACAAAATATAAAATTTTGTTGAGATTATTCAATTTGCTTAGTTTGTTATATCTCTGAGACATTTTCTTATTTTTAAATGAGTCTTTACGAATTTTTAATCAGCACATTTTCTCCTAAATTCCATTCAGTTTTTAGTTGAATGATGCAGAGATGTAAGTGTTTAGAATAACTAATAAAATCCCTTTCCCGAGTATGTTGCAGGGTAGTCTAACTTACTGTGTATGCAACATGAATAACTCCTAATATGAGACAACAAACAAAATGCATGTCTAATCAATTTAGAAAAATGTTTAGGAGGCTCTATAAACATGTTTTTGTAAAAGCATGCTGAATGCCAACTTGCCTGACTTTAAGAGTTGCTATAACAACCAGGAGTCCTCTGAGCAGCTTTGGCACTCTGCATTCTGAGATTTTTTTTTTTCCTGAGAGATATTCTTACTTTGTCTGGGCCTGTTAGCTGAGTTGTTTAAAGCATGGTACTAATAAAGCCAAGGTAGGAGATTTAAAAATTCCATCCATGGGCCCTCTTCCAAGGCAACTCATTCATTCATTCAAAAATATTTATTAAATGCCTGTCATATACCAGACTGTTCTAGGTGTAAGACATAAAGCAGTAAAACAAGAACAACAAAACAAATAAATAAAAAATAATGAAAAGTGATTGTAGTCAGGTGTTAGGGGTAAGGAGGTGACAGACACTAAACAAACAAAAATAAATATACATGTCGAGATATAGATAGGACAATATTTACCATGAAGACAATGTAAGAGGGACAAGGGAGAAGTGCTACATTAGGCCTATTGATGTGGTGATATTTGAGCAAAGATTTGGAAAAACTGTGTAAAAACAAAAGGTGTAGATGACTTGTAGAAGACATTTTAATAAGAAGGATAGCAAGTGTACAGGCTGGATTTGGACCAGCGAGGAGCCCTGGGTGATTGGAGTGGAGTACTCAGGAGAAGAATGATAGGTGATGAAATCAGAAAATGAAGAGAGATTCTATTCACACAGGATCTTGGAAGCCACTCTAAGAATTTTAGGTTGTATTCTGAGTTGGGGAGCCAATGCAGGATCATGAGCAGAGGAGGAATATAATCTGATCTATGTTATAGGAAGGAATACTTTGGCTCCTGTGTGAAAAACAGATTGCAGGAAATCAAGATGGGAGGGAGATCAGTGAGGAAGCTATTGCAATAAGAAAAAGGGAAGGTGACAATGGCTTAGAGCAGAGGTGAGAAGCCAGCAGACTCTAGATGTACTCTGGAGGTAAAGCCACTGGAAACTGGTGACGGAATACACATGAGTTAGGAGAAAAAGTGAATTAAAGGATAAATCCAAGGATTTTATCTTAAGCACTAGAAAAGTGAAGATAACATATTTTTTTATGAAAGACTGAAAAATAAAAGCAAGCACAAGTAACTGGTGTGTGTGTGTGTGTGTGCATGTGTGTGTGTAAGGTGGAATCTAGAGTGGACTTCTGGACATATTAATTTTGATATTTTTATGAGACATCTAAGTTAATATGTCAAGCAAGCAATGGATATATAAAAAATTCCTTTATAGATTTCAGAGTTCAGAGGAGAAGTTTGATCTGAAAATATAATTATGAGAGTCATCAGTGTACAGATGGAATATAGGAGCTGAATGAGATCACCTAGGGAGTGAACATGGATAGAGAAAAGAAGACAAAGCACTGAAACTTAGACAACTCCAATGTTAGAGGTCGGGAAGATGAGGAATGTCTAACAAGAATGAGAAGAAATGGCTAGCAAAGTAGAAAAAGCAAGACATAATGAGGTATTGGAGGAAAATTATATCAATATGAAAGAACTTATCAATTGAGTTAATACTACTGATAAGCCATATAAAATGAAGAGTGAGAATTGGCAATGAAGAAGTCATTGGAGACTGTTTTTAGAGCAGTTTTGGTAATGTGATAAAGAGATACATCTCTTGTGCAAGAGAGAATAGAGAGGGAGATAGTTACCTCTGGCAGATCTTTTGAGGCATTTTGCTACAAAGGGAGCTGAAAAATGGGGCAGTAATTGGGGCAATGTAGGGTAAAGAGTTTTAAAATTCAAGTTAGGATCTATTAAGATATGTTTGCATGCTGATGGGGATAATCAACAGAGGGGGAGAATTTGATGATACAGGACAGAAGAGGAACAGTGAAACCTTTGAGTAAGCAAGAGAAACCATTTACATTTTCATTTTTATTTATTTTTTACTTTTTAAAAATGTTTTATTTATTTCTGAGAGAGAGAGAGAGAGAGAGAGAGAGAGAGAGAGAGAGAGAGAGAGAGAGAGNTTTATTTCTGAGAGAGAGAGAGAGAGAGAGAGAGAGAGAGAGAGAGAGAGAGAGAGAGAGATAGCGTGAGGAGGGGAGGGTCAGAGAGAGAGGGAGACACAGAATCCGAAACAGACTCCAGGCTCTGAGCTAGCTGCCAAAACAGATCCCAACACGGGGCTCGAATCCACCAACTGTGAGATCATGGCCTGAGCCAAAGTCGGACGCTCAACCGACCTACTGAGCCACCCAGGCACCCCTTAGTTTTAAATTTTTTTAAATGTTTATTCATTTTTCAGAGAGACAGAGCATGAGTGGGGGATGGGCAGACAGAGAGGGGGATACAGAATCTGAAGCAGACTCCAGGCTCTGAGCAGTCAGCACAGAGCCTGACGCGTGTCTCTAGCTCACAAACTATGAGATCATGACCTGGCTGAAGTTGGACACTTAACTGGCTGAACTACCTATGAGCCCTAAGAGGAGCCATTTAAATGTGACAGATTTTATTTATCCATTCCAAAAAAACTTAAATGAGCATCTATTATGTACTAGACATACAGCTAAGTACTGGGGACACAGAAATGAACAAAATATGTTTTCTGTTATCAAAGAGGTCATTTTCTTGAGAGAGGGAAGAAGTACTTTTATAATCTAACCATTCACATTTAATGTAGCAGTGGTAATGTCTGAGAAATGTACCTAGGGCTCTGTTCTGGACCCTTTTCATCACAGCATACTTGGTCTACTATGTAACTCTGTAAGCTAATTCAAGATCTTTCACATATTCTGGGTTGAACTACTGATTGGAGGAAAGCAAGAGTTCTGAGCATGATTTTGTGCTGTGGCTGCACAGATAACATTAATGGTCACAGATCTGAGAAATAAATGTTTAGAGGTAAAAATCAATAATACTTGGTGACCAACTGATCTGGAGTACAATAAATAGGGAATCAAAGATAATGTCAGCTTTCTCATATTTATGATCCTGGAGGTGGGGCTGCTGGGAAACAAATTACTAAAACATAGCATGTGATGGATGAGAAGAAGAATCTGAGAACTTTTCTTTGAAAAGCAATTTAATGGGGCTCCTGGGTGGCTCAGTCAGTTGAGTGTCTGACTTCGGCTCAGGTCATGATCTCATGGTTCGTGGGTTCAAGCCCCGTGTCAGGCTCTGTGCTGACAGCTAGAAGCCTGGAGCCTGTTTCGGATTCTGTGTCTCGCTCTCTCTCTGATTCTCCCCTGTTTACGCTGTCTCTCTCTCTCAGAAATAAATAAAACATTAAAAAAATAAAAAATATAAAAAGAAATTTAATGTCTACCTGATACTTTCAAAAAGCTTTAAAAGGAACCAGATATTTCTTTCTATAAAGAGAAAAAAATAGGACTGCTCTCTATGTAATGTCACAAACACAAAAGAAAACTAAAAGACAGGAAAGATTCTAGAATATTTTCTGATACCGCATTAAAGACAAAAAAAAGTTCCTGAATTTATGCCTTTATTTTATTTTTTTCATAGAATAGCTGGAGAAATTCAATGAAAATTAATTGGAACATCTGGTTGCAGTCCACAGTGGCCCCAGACTTTATGAGCCCTATGAAAACATTGTGAGTAGCCTTAGAGTTTGGGGAGAAGAGAGCATGGCTGACCTAAGCACCTACTTTCAGGTTAATTCTGCTAAGCAGTAATTCATGATGGCATCAAGTACTTTCAAAATTTTCCACTCAGGTACTCCCATTGCCAGAGGGATGAGGGAAGGGTAACCTGAAGCACCTACTTGCAAACATGAAGTTTCTTTGAAGTATGGCATTTTTAATTTTAACATTTAAATAAACTTTATATTCAATTCCCCAAAATATCCATTTTCCTTCACACAAGAAAAATAGCTTCTACACCTTTTCCCACCTTACTGCCCCTACTTCAAACCACTGAGCAAAACTGATGCATTGGAAAGATATGTTATGTTTTGTCTAGTGACTTTGATTATGTCCTTGTATACTGCCACAGCCCCCAGAGCACACTGAGAAGCCCAGGGGAAGGGGAAAGAATACAGAACAAAGTCTTGGGATGCTTGGGCTCTTCTATCCCAGCTTTGCGTTTATTTTTTATTTTATTGATACCCTACTACTTCCACTAGGAGCTTGGAGTAGCTGTGTGACATTTGGAAAATCACAAACACTCATTGCCTTGGTTTCCTTATTTATAAAAATAAGGGGGTTATTCTATATAATCTCTAAATTCATTTCTAAGAGACAAAGATTCTAGCTCCTTTTGGTCCAAACAAAATGGAAACAGGGGTGAAGTGGATGATGATATCATAGGTATATTAGTAGATCCAATAAACATTTTGGGGAAAAAATAAACATTCAGCTAAGGCTTGAGTCATAATGAATAGTTCAATTTAAAAAAAAACAACCCTAACCTTGGGAGATGATTATAGCATAGAATTCATATACTTGACATGTACTATAAGAAGAGGTTATTTCTTGAGAAATGGAATTGCAACTTTTTGCTGAAAGATATCAATCCTCCAAGGCACTCTCAGCAAGCCCACAGGCAAACTCCCACCTGAGTAGACTGAATAATTTGCCTGTAAAATATCACATTGACATTGGTATGCTGAATATGATGGGGGACAGGTTCATGTAGGAGGGGGCCTGCAGTGGAGATGCTCACGGAAATGGCAGTGGCTAAATGACATCTTAGTCTACTATTTAGCACCATCTGATTCTCAAGTACTTCTCTCATTCACCTCATTATTTTTTTTACTTTGACACCAATAATGCTGATACTTCCTGATTGACGGTAACAATAATCCAAATAGATTCTTGTCATTTATCATCTTTCACAAGAAAGAAAACAGTTAGCAATGAGTTTCTAGGGGGATAATCCCTGGAATCAGAAAAGTAAAGAATATGTGATGCTTTATCCAGTGAAGACTTATGAAAGTGTGGCCTTCCCTTTAAACATAATATCACTCTGAGAGGATTGCCTCTTATAAGGAATCATTTGCCTCTCTGAAGGAAATTCATTGGCAAACCCCAATCAATAAACCTGGCTGTGCAAAGGGCCACATGGTCTTGGAAACACTTAGCTGGCCTTCCATTCTCTTTAGGAATTTTGAAGACCCAGTTATCCCTTACTATGTTTGCATGTCTTGTAGGTCTTATGATCTATGCCATACTTCTCTCGGCAGAGGGTTGAGGAGGCTTTTTTTGGCCATGTCTACCATTTCCCTCCACAGATCACACTTCTCTTATGAAACTGAATCTTCTTTTGCTGAGATAAGGATGAACACAATTTACCTGAAAAGATACTTAGGGGCACCTGGGTGGCTCAGTCTGATTAAGCGTCCAAATTTGACTCATGTCATGATCTCATAGCTTGTGAGTTCGAGCGCTGCATCAGGCCTGCTTTAGATACTTTATCTCCCTCTCTTTCTACCCCTTGCCCACTTGTACACACACTCTCTCTCAAAAATAAATAAACACTTTTTAAAAAAGAAAAGATACTTATAAAATATATTATAAAAAGATGCCATGTTGGAAACATACATTGAAAACTGAAAATTAACATCACTTACAAAGAAATTCTAAATTTCTTCCATTTCTTGGTTGAATGACCTTGGGTTAGTCATTTAAAACTCTCCGAATCTATTTCTTCAACTATAAAATGCACATGATATTTTCTTGCTTCATGGTACTAGTTAGTTAAAAACCACACAGTAGCTGCATACTGTAATGGATTCTGAAAAAGCCTAGTTCAAATGCCAACATTCTATAAATAGTCTTGTAGCTTGCCATATGAAGAGACAGCATCATTAGTGTCCTGTCTCAACCACATGGTTGGTGAAATTAGGACACAGACCATGAATAGTTTGTCTAAAATTCTGATTCAGACAACCAGGTAATAGGGAAGGAAGCCTTTATCTAAGAGCTCATTATTTTCCACTAGAATGTTGTTGTGCATGCTTAGAATTGTGGTGAAGCCCTTAGCTTCAATTGGTGGCCTTTTTGAACCTGTTTGAATGGCTCCAGAGATTCTAGTCAATAAATAGCAACTCGCCTGTTCATCTGTACATTCTTCTTAAATTGGTTGAAATAAATCTTCAACACTTGATTTTCTGACCTGGTTCTCAGCCACTCAGCACCAGCATGTGGTCTGGCATTATGAGAAATTTTCCAGTCTGTTGGGTAGAAGTAATCCAATCCTGCCACTGTTCGCAGTAGAAGGGAGGGAGAATACAGAAGCAAAATCCAAGAAAACAGGGAAAAAAAGGTTCTGAGGCCTAGGAGAAATGGCATTGTGCAGTAGCAATCTGGAGAAGTGGTGTTGGAGGTGACTGAGAAAGCCAAAAGATGAAATATCGCAGAGAATAGAACCACTCTTCAGCTGGGAGCTGGGAGGATGGTTAAAGAGTAGAACACCCTATGTCTGGATTCTTCTGCTCATGATCAGGTACTGCAGCAGGATGGGGCAGTGGGGAAGCTGTTTCAGTGCCAGGAAAGGGAGCCTTCATCCTCCTGGGACAGAAAGAGGGCAAAGGAACTGATTCAGTTGTAGTTGTAGTTAGAGGAGGCTGAGTCTGAGTGTAGAGCATGGTACCCAAGTGGAGTGTGCCAGTTGTAGAGCACAGTTCAAGCAGATAGTTCCAAATTACAGCCCAGGATAAAGAAGCATTCAAGTGTATGGATGTGGGTGGTGTTCCTTTTCAGTGGCATAGGGGATTCTGTGTTAGGCAGCACTCAGTTCCAGGAAGAAGGGCATCAGTCTGTCAATGGGTTAGCTCAAAGCAAGCCATTGGTTAAAACCCTTGACAAAAAGAAATGGGTCATGTGACATGGAGGGTGGAGCAAGACTCAGGGAGGAACTGAGACTGGGGCTCAGAAATGAGATGAATGAGATATAGGATCCTTGACATTAAGGGAACAGGGGCTCCCTAAGTGTCCATCAACAGACGAATGGATCAAGAAGATGTGGTTTATCTATACCATGGAATACTACATGGCAATGAGAAAGAATGAAATCTGGCCATGTGTAGCAACATGGATGGACCTTGAGGGTGTTATGCTGAGCGAAATAAGTCAGGCAGAGAAGGACAAATACCATATGTTTGCACGTATAGGAGGATTAGGAGGAACTTGACGGAGGAACAAGGGGGAGAAGAAGGGCGGAAATGGTGGGGGAAAGGGAGAGAGGCAAACCATGAGAGACTCTTGAATGCTGACAAAAACTGAGGACTGATGGATGTGGGGGGGAGGGGGGGATGGGCATGGAGGAGGGCACTTTGGGGATGAGCACTGAGTGTTATGTGAAAACTAATTTGACAATATTTGTAAAAAAAAAAAAAAAAGGGAACAGGGGCTCCTACAACAGGGCTAGCTTAGCAGCAAAAATGGTTTGATGTGTAGTCGTAGAAAGTAGGTTAGAGTTTAGTTATCTGCAGCTTTATGTATGGCTTGAACTTGAGAGTGGGTGGAGGGGCAAAGCTCGGTCTTGAGATGGAGAGGTGGTGATTCCACCTGTGGTGAGGAGGAGGTATGCTCAAATTTAGAACTCAGATGGAAAGCATACAAGCTGAAAGGTAGTTCTCTCTCCTTCTCATGCTCTACCTTGCTGTCGGTCTCAAAAACTGAGACTCAAAAACTGGTTTAATACTTTTATTTTTTTTTATGTTTTTTAATTTATTTCTAGGAGAGAGAGAGAGACAGCGTGAGCAGGGGAGGGTCAGAGAGAGAGGGAGTCACAGACTGAAACAGGCTCCAGGCTCCAGGCTCCGAGCTGGCGGTCAGCACAGAGCCCGACGCCGGGCCCGAACCCACGAACCGTACTACTTTTAAGTGCGTCTGCCTAACTTGCACACGAGATAAAGAAGGTAATACTGCCCAGTTAAATAGGGGAAGAAGTCTTCAAATGGTGTTGATCAGGCCACTTATCTGTCATCATTCATCTCCTCAGCATTTCTTTTTTAATTTTTATTATTTATTTATTTATGTTTGAGAGAGAGACAGAGAGAGATTAAGCTGGGGAGGGGCAGAGAGAGAGAGGGAGACAGAGAATCCCAAGCAGGTTCTGGGCTGTCAGTATAAGGTCTGATGTGGGGGTTGAACTCATGAGTTATGAGATCATGACCTGAGCCAAAACTGAGAGTCAGATGCTTAACCAACTGAGCTACCCAGGCACCCCCATCTCCTCAGCACTTCAAAAGGTATTGGTATAACATTTGGATTTTATTCCTGTGTTTGTTATTTGAGCAAATCACAAGTAATAACCCCTATCCGATTTTGGATTTTGGTTATGGTTAATTTTGGAGGGACATGATAATTCCTTTAAAAAAATCTTCTGGACTGTTACATCAATCCATTATATAATTTTACCCATGCTACTGTACAACTTTTGCCATTTGCCACAGTATGATGTGTTTAAATGGCACTTCAAGGTAGACTGATGGTTGCCACTTGCTTATGAACTTTAAAAATAATCTTCAGCAATTTGTTCCACTTTTATATCTTAGCATGTGATTTTGCTTTGTGAAACACAAAAGATAAATCTTATATTTAGGAACCATGTGGTAGGGAAGCTGGTAGAGTAAAATTTAATTGACTTTTTTTTTTTTCCCCAGCAGCTCTTGAAGAAATAGGATGTGAACCCAGATTAGGTGGCAGCAAACATATTTTTGTAAAAGGAACTTCTACTTGCTCAAGCTGAATTTATACTTGTAAGCCTCACTCATCCTTGATTCCTCTTTCTTACTCCCAAGGTCAAATTTTACCATGTTCCATCCACTCTTCTGCCACAGTTTCTCTGAATTTGTCTCCTTCTGTCTGTCACTATAGGCAGTGACTTTTCACACCCCTAACAGCCCTCCTGCTTCGAATCCTTCTCTTCTCTCCATCCATCCTTGATATTGTCACCAAAGTCAGAGTATTAACACACAATTTTATCAGGACACTGTGCTACTCCTAGCATTTTATACATAATTGAGTTTAAACCTCATCAGATGGCATTTGAGAGGCTGGTGGTCTGGTCCTAATTTATCTCTTTAACCTCCTTTCCTGCCTTTCCCATCCCTCACACACATAACTGGACCTCTAGCAACATCCTTGTATTTCTCAACATGCTCTGCACAGTCATATCTTCATGGCTCTTGGTTAATGCTGTTTTCCTCTTCTCAGAAATTCTTCCTGGGTTTCTGGCCAGCTGACCCCTTCAACTCATCCATTAAGGACTGGTTCAGAGAACCACTTCTGTGAAATCTTCCCTCCTTCCCACAGTCAGAGGTAAGAAAGACCTTCACAATGCTCAATGCTCGAAAGCATTTGGAGGGCACCTGTGTGGAGAACTAGCTATATTGTGTTGTAATATTTTGTTTATGATCCTGTCTCTTCTACTCGGCTGGGAGCTCCAGTGGCCATTGCTCATTTATCTTTCTTTTAGGCTTCTTCCTGCTTCCCCATCTGCTCTTCCAATCTCCGGGGTCTAGTATGGTCCCAGACACACAGTAAACCCTCCAAAAAACTTGGTGGTCTAAAGAATGAGTGATGATGTTGTATGGGATTTTATGAGTCTCTTCAGTTTTGCTTTCTTAACTAACTTACTGCCTATTCAGGTAAATTCACTTCCAGGTCTACTTTACTGACTGATTCCAGATCCCAGTCATTTCTCCCCTTTGGCACAAAACTGATTGCATAGTATATACTGAAGTCCTAGTCTTCAAATTACATGGCAAAGTCTGAGAGTCCCAGGGCTTTTGCCAAGCTCAAATAATACATGTCTTGAAGCCATGAACTAAACTATGTGCCAGTGAAAATGTTCTTTACTTTATCTCAGTTGTTTTTGCAGAACAACCATTTCTGTAAAGCTCTTTCTCCTAATTTTTAGCTTAAACTTTTGATTAGATACAGGCCATTTCTCCCCGTCTCATCATCTGAGACCATACATTATCCTGTTACTTCATTTATAATGGGAGCATATTTACTTTCTGTGATGATAGCTCCCCTGAGCCTTCTTTTTTCTTAGCTACCTACATAAAGTTAACTTCCTCAGTGGCAAATTAAGGACAGATTACAAGCAGCCTGGGAACCAGGCTCTGTCACCACAGGGGGCCGCCCACTCAGCCTCCTTCTGTTCAACCATCCAAAAGATGCAGCTGCTAAGCCAGCCCGGCACTGGGTTGCTCTCCCCCTGCCTTCTCTTTATCTCATCGAGGGAGTGGAGAAGTCCCTTTCTCCATCAGGGACCAGTTAGGTTCAGATCCTGAGTTCTCTAGACTTTCCTCTTTCCCCCTCCCACCCCAGCTGCCTACCATCTTCCTCCTACACCAAGGCCAGCAGTGACTGAGCTCCAAGACTCCCCCTCCTTCCAGAACTGCCTCTCGGTTTCCACAGCAACAGAAAATGTTGGTGGGAAGCAAAAATGCTGAACTGCAACTAGTGTTGGGGCTGAGAGGAGGAGGTGAAATGTGGGCCTCTCTGGAGGCTGCAGAATGGGGAAAAGGGGAGCACCCAGGTGAAAATCGTGGAGAAAGCCAGGTGAGGAGCTCAGAAGACAGAAGGACAGGGAATGTGCTCAAAGTGAAGGTGCATCTGCAAGCAGGGAATCACATTAGTTAAAAACTCGAGCTGAGAGGAAGAAACAGGAAGAGAAATGTGCAGAAAGTAATGCAGAATTCTAAATATAGTGAATGACTGAGGGGTTAGATTAGGTATCAAACTGGGAATAGATTTTTATTTCAAAAGTGAACAGTGGAAGGCAAGAAGTATAATGCAGGAAAAGGGGGTGTTAGAGCTAAATAATATGTAAAAATATAAAAGCAATGATAATGTATCTGGGCTTGCAAATTGGTGCCTCTAATCATTGGTCATGAGTTACTTATCTTCTCTGAGCCTGAGTTTGCTCCTGTTTGCTCATTTATTAAAATGGAATTATTATTGGGACGCCTGGGTGGCTCGGTCAGTTAAGCACCAGATTCCTGGTTTCTGCTCAGATCATGATCTCACAGTTCATGGGTTCAAGCCCCACATCAAGCTCTGTGCGATGTGGAGACTGCTGGGGATTTCTCTCTCCCTCTCTCTCTGCCCCTCCTCGGCTTGCTCACTTGCTCTTTCTGTCTCTCTCTTTCTCAGAAAACATGAATAAATAAACATAAAAAATGGATTTTTTATTATCTGCCTCAGAGTTGTGGGGATCAAGTAGAATAAAGGATACTGAATGGTCACTCATAGTAGATAAGGTAGTTTTGCTCTGTTTTGTTTTTACCATTATTTGAATTTAAGGAATTTAAGGAAGTCAAGAGGACTTGAGGCTGGAAATCTAAGCTAAAATTCATTGCAAACTGTGCATTGTTATATGGTTTCTTTGTGCATTTATTTCCATTTTCCATGTGTCCTAAGTTGAAGGCATCATTGTTATATGAACCTGAATGCATAGTGCATTTAGTTCTAGCCCTTTCATCATGAAAATGGGAATCATCCCTTTCCTTCAAACAACTTTATTTGAGCTTTTAAAAAATTCTCCTATGATATTTGCTCATTTTCTTTCCTGTACAGGCACTCCATGTACTGTTGGCCTCATAATCTCTCATTTCCCTTCTCTCCCCTTTGTTCAAGAGGTTGCTGCAAAGGTAATAGTCCTTGTCCACAGTCATGTTTAGTTTTTGACTGAGTGATATTCTGAATGAGTGTCTGTGCCACGACTTCCTTCAGGACTCCAAGGCAAGAAAAGCTAGAAGTTGTGGTCTGACTAGAGATGCCTAACGGTAGATATAGATCAAGTTGACTGTGCTATCTTAGAAAGACACGATATTACTGCAGTGGCTCTATTTCTCTGCCTCCTTGTCCTGACATTGGGATGATAATAGCGACAATGATATCTAACACATAAGCTTGCTGTTTCATGGATGGACTAATAATCCTGATCTTAAGCCAGTGGGGTTATTATCATCCCTATTTCCATATGTGGAAACAGAAGTACACAGACAAATGAAATTTGCCCAAGATAACATAACTTGTAAGTCTCAGGGCTGGCCTTGGAATCTAGGCAGTCTATCCTTTTAATCACTGCACTGTGCCACTTCTCCATGGAAGAAATATCTGGGCTCTGTTAGGAACTGTGGCTTAATGCTATTACTACTGCTTTTTAGAGACAATTGTTTTTAACTCACTTGGTATCATTTAATGAACAAAGTAAGAATGTGTGACTATGCCCCCTGGCTTCTATTTCAAGACGTGTACTGAGCCCATTGGTTTATCTTTTATTCCCCCCTCTTAGGTCCCAGTAAAAATCTGGAACAGGAATAAAATCTCATGATCTCACAACAATGAGGATAACTGGAGAAAAGCTATATGAATATGAGAGGTTTTGATAAGTCTCCAAGAGTCAGAAAGAGCATGGAAAAGCAAAAGCGTTGAATGGTGCACTGAAGTAGAGGGAGCTTCAGCCTGAGGTGTTCCCTGAATCAGAAGAAGGAACCCAAGTTGCCCATTGGAACCCCAGAATTTCAGCCTGAAGAAAGGAGGAGGGTAGAGTGAACGAAGATACAGAGAAGTGGACAGAAAATTGGGACAAATTAATTATGTGTGTAAGGTACAGTTGCCTCCTTACCCCCACACTCATTGCCCATCCCCCCCACCCCTTTCAGGGAAGTATCTCTTTCCTCAGGCCAAGAACAAAATAGATGCTTGTTCTCTAAAGACATATGAAAAACCTTTCTTCAGAGAACTAGAACAGTTAGTATGGTGGTATTTGGGACACCCTGATCATTATAGGGACACCCTGCTCATTACAAAGTGAAGCCTCGAAGTCAAAAAAATGTTCCTATATGCACAGAGCTTCCAAGTTAGGTTTTCCACTGCTTCTTCCTGAAATATGAACAGAAAACCACAAGCGACTAGTCATTGGAGAACCTATGGTATGACTGAGAAAGATAAAGCTAAAAACAAAGCACAATAGAAAGACTAACTCTACAGATAATTCAAAGGAGAGAATTTAAAAATAAAAATAACCTCTGACTGGCATCCTGTGACAGATTCAAAGCAATGTTATATGTAAGGAAAAAGAAAAGGGTGCTATGATAAAGGAACAGAGGAGAAGAAAGGGCTTTGAGGAATTAAACATTTTACTGCCAAAGTTTAAAAAAATCAATTTAAAGATGGAACTCAATCTCTTACAGTGTAAGATAAAAATAGAAAGAGATGGTAAATGTCAGAGAAAAGATAAGTAAAATCAAGGAACAACTGAGAAAGTCTAATATTTGACTAATAAAAGTCTGAAAAAAGGCAATAAGAAAATAAAAGGATAGAAATGACCAAAGAAATAATAGAATTTCCCAGAATGTATTTTTATATTTAAAGTGCCTAGCAAGTACAATACAGGTTGAAAAAGACACCCACCTAGTCACAAGTTAGTGACAAATGGGGACACCCAGGATCTTCACTTCAGGAAGATCCTGAAGGCTTCTGAGAGGGAAAAAGGTCACTTGTAAAGGAACCAACGCCAGATTTTCCCACAACCACATCAAATGCAACAAAACAAAGGAGTAATGTCCTCTAAGCTCTGAGAAAAATTAGATGCAGCCTGGAATTACACACTAAAGCACAATATTAATCAACCAAGGGGGCAAAATATAGGCATTTTTAGAGTCACAAGGGCTTAGAAATTCACTTGTAATGTCTTTTTCAGCTATTTCTATTTTTAAAGTTATCTGAGCGTATGCTCCAGTAGTATGAAAAAAATCAAATCAAGAGAGAGGAAAACATCCAAGAAACAGGAATATAATGAAAAGAGTCCCAGAATGACGAATATGAGACAGCCCCAGAGAACAAGTGCAGCTTGGGGCAGGAAGACTGAGGAAAGGGGTCCCTCAGAAAAAGCAGGCCAGAAAAATAGTTAGATGGAGACTGTAAAATAAAATAAATGATGGAGACTGTAAAAACCTAAGGACTAATTAGGGCAGAAATGCAAGAGAAAGGAGAAGTAATCACAAATGATAGGAAAAAGCAAACAATTATTAACATTAAATCAAAGGTAAGTTCTAGGATAATTCTCATGTTTGATTCATTGTGTGAACGGTGTGTGGCCACAATCATTGATGCCCACCCTCATCATGGTGGGAGTAGGAACCCAGGTATGGGGTTTTTATCTGTGTTAAGCATTCTTTCCCATGGGGTATGAGAGGCATGGAGGCAGAGAAACGCTGTACTTCATGGCACCATAGCAAGCTTGGGTAATGAAGACTTCTGCAGAGACCACCACAAAGCACAGATTCCCTTATTTGCCTGGCAACACTCGGGTCTCTAATATTATGGATCTCTAGTATTATCAGAAGCCAATACTGATGGCAGTGGAATTTTATACTAGTTCTAGCACGGAGACAAAACTAAGTTGATTTAATACATTAAAAAGTTATATTTCAAACCTGGGTTTGTGAGCCAAGATTCAATCTACAACTCTACTGGGGATGGGGGCAGAAAAAAGATGATGGTATAAATGAGCTAAATCCTTAACTCTCATATTGTATACTCTGTCAGTAAATGATGTCTAGAGTGAGAACTGAGGATATATGCATCTCATATGTAGATAATTTCCAGAAGCACTAAGCACAGAAATGTTTAAGGTATTTGTTTCTGGAAAGTGGTGTTAGGAGTGGAGAGAAAATATAGGACATTGTTTACATTTAAGTTTCATTTGTACGTTTGTACATGATATATATACACACATATATGTACATGTGTCAGTCCTACTGCCCAAATTCTCTTGCTACAGTGGAATTGTTTAAATTGTTCTTGTGTCTATTATAAACCACCTTCTTGGAAGAGGGAAAGGTAATAAATCAAATAATTAACCAGTCATGGGCATCCATTCATCAATTTCCCAAGCCTCTTCCTCTTTTTTATTTCCAAGAGTTCTCTCTAGGACACCAGGAAGACCATATTTAGTACTGTCATTGTCTTGGTTGTGGGGTAACAGGAAGCTGAGGAGCCTTAATTTTTAGCATCTCGACTTTGGCTCTGAAGACTGCTATTGAAATAGTAAGCTCTGATTACAGCTTTTTCATGTGCACTGTTTTCCTGGAGCTAAAGAACAATCTTACGAATTAGTATCAATAAAATGATTTCTAATGGGATCTCTGACACCAGAAGTTGCCAGGGACGCCAATGTAATTACTATCTCTGGACCTGGCCTTGCCAAGCAGCACAGATAATCACCAACAACCACAGGCTGATGATTAGCTGGTTGGTCAACTGACATTGAATGCTCAACTGGGAGGTTCTGTAGGGGCGACAAGATCCTGCAATGACTTTACCCTAAGGTACATCAAACTAAAAGAAGCTGAGGGTACGGAACAGGGAAGAAAAGCAGAGATTCACACATATTAATAGACAGAAATTAATAAACATATTCTCAATTACACAGGCAGGGCCTTGGAGATCCACATTGGATTGGAATAAAAATGGACTCTCGCTGATCTGGCCCATGTTGACCTCCCTGGTTTTATGTATTGCCTCTTTTTTTTTTGACCCCTGCCTTCCAGCTGGACCTAAACTACTGGATGTCCCCTTCTGTGCCTCCATGCTAATGACATGCTGTTTTACTTGCCTGAAAGGCTGCTCTATCACTCAGCCTTTGTCAGGCTGCGAATTTCCCCAACCCATCAAGAGTTAGTGTAAATCTGACCTCTTCTGTGCAGCCCTGCCTGAGCCACTCATTTTGATGCTTCCACTCTACTCTGAATTATACCTCCAACTCGTTACTGTGCTGAAGTAATCTATTTTCAGTTTTGTTTCTCCAGTAGATTGTAAGCTTCAAGAGAGGAGAGACTGGGTATATTATTCATTCCAAAAGAATTAAAATAGTTAATACATGTAAAATACTCAGAGCAGTGCCTAGAATATAAGCATCACATAAGCATTTATAATTATTATCATTATTATTATCATAGTTATTATGATCAGTCTTGTGTTTAGGAACTCCAACATAATGTCTGGCATGCGAAAGTTGTGGCTAAGCAAATCTTCCTTCATTTGAATCATTGGAACATTTCAAACATTCTGAGTTTCAAAGATCAGGAGGTTGGTAGGTGATTTGGAAATTGTCATGGTTCCATAGTGAAAGTGAGGATAATTTCTTTTGATATCAATAATGTAAAGAAGGGAATACCTTTGAAGAAGCAAAGGATCTAACAGGTAAATAAATTTAATTATGGAGGATGGGAGGGTATTTCAGATGATATGAAACTATTAAACACAGGTCTGCTGTTGGCTTTGAGATATATACTGGCCCTCAGAAAATGGGCTTGTTTGGAGAAACAGTTAATGCTACTCAAGTAACTTTGTTTTCTTCAGGAATACCTGGAAATAGAAGGCAAATCAGCCAGACAGATGTTCCTATGCTCATCCTCCTTTGCTGTCTGTATGTGTGATGTGCACGTGTGTGCTGCCATCTGGATAAGCCTATCTGGGCACAGATAGGATGGGTCATTAAGCTATCTTTCCATGTGGAGCATGAGTAGCATCTGAACCATTATGTCACAGGTAGGTAACCTTTCATTCACAGAGGCATTACATGATCCCTAGGCTTGTGCCAGACCAGTCATTTCTACTGTTCAAATACTACATGCATTTTGCGATCTCACAAACTTTGTTCATGATTTTATTCAGTCTTTTATCACTGGCCCCATTCTTCTCTGTTACACAAATCTTATCCAAGCTCATTTCCTTCAGAGAGGCTTCTCTGGCCACTCTGACTCATAGACATCTCCTCCTTCTTAGGACTTATAGAAATTCATAGATTCTAACATTTATTTCTCCCATAGTTATGTTCTATGCTGTGAAAACACTTACACTGTTGTCCTTTATTGCTATTTGAATGTGTACAGATATTTGGCTCCCTTAGTAGACCATAGGATCTTTAACAGGAGCCTGTATTATACCTCTCTGTAGTCTCTGCCACAATTGGCACAGTTTGATGAGTATAGTAGGTACACAATAGGTATTTCTTTAGGAATGAATGGATAAATCTCCCAGGAAATCCATTCAAAAAGATTTTCCTGGGAGCCCCCTTATAAATGCTTACCTACTTTCTACTTTAGATTGTCAATACATGTTAAAGGATAAAATATTAATGTTTAAAACACATGGATTTAGGGGTTCCTGGGTAGCTCAGTCAGTTAAGCATCCAACTTTGTCTCAGGTCATGATCTCATGGCTCATGGGTTCAAGCCCAATGATGGGGGCGGGGTCTGTGCTGACAGCTCAAAGCCTGGAGCCTGCTTCTGATTCTGTGACTCTCTCTCTCTCTCTGCCCCTCCCCCAATCATGCTCGCTCTCTCTCTCTCAAAAATAAATATTAAAAAACATGGATTTATATTTTTAAAATGCTAAAGTCTTCATAGTCTCTGTTTGTTAATATACTTCATAATATTTGTTAATATACTTTATAGTCTGGTTGCAAGTTTAGGGTAGGTATACTTGAGGACAAAGCTACTAAACTCTTGAATATTTAAATATACTCCTAAAATTATCACAATTTGATCAACCATAATTAAGGGGACATTTTATTGCTGTGAGCAGGTGGGTGTCCTTGAGTAGTTTCTTAGGGAAAGTATTAAATGCAATCTAGTTCTTTGGAAGTCCCATAGTACTCTGCCAATGGCATGCACTACTGTGCTCACTAAACCAGAAAGGTTCAGTTCTTTGAGTGTATGTAGAGTCGATTAATCAAGGTCTATGCTGAGTAAGAGTGAATTAAGGTGATATAGCTTTTCAACACCCTTTAGAATTACTTAACATAAGGTCATGAGATAGGTGAGTTACAAGCATTTTGGTGTTCCTAGCATAATTCATGTAAACGTTTTCCTTATATGCGGTGTATTATGAAAGCAAGAGGAATGAAGCCTTATGGCAATTTCTGTGTATCGTTGTGCTGTCAGTAATTCCAAAGTGGCTTAACAGCTAAATGGAACAAGACTCTTGTAACCATCATGATTCATTGCTTACTGAAAGCACAGAGCTAGCCTTAATCTGATTTTCATCACAACCTTATGAACCAGGTAGTACTATCTTCTATTTGGACTTGGGAAACTGATGCTCATGGAGTTTAAGTGGCCAGCCCATGATCTCACACCAAGTGGAAAAAAAGCCAGACTTTGAAAGTCATCCTGTGCCTTAAAGCATAGTCTTTTTTCTAATTCCTACTGAGCATAATGATGAAAAATCACAAATAAACCCTTGACATGGCCCTAGAGTTCTACTCCATTTTCCTAGTAAATTTTCTTGCCTGCTTTCTGCAGTGACTCTTTATATCTCCTCTATCTTCAAATCATCCACATCCGTGTCTCATAATTCGCTAGAGGAAATATATCTCCATATTCTCATCACTCTCTATAAAAATCATTATGGTTCCTATCCTCTGTCTTCCTTTCTTTACAATAGGAACATCCCCATCAAAGACAATTCCTCCACTTATTTCTGGATTCCAACACCTCTCACCTTCATTCATTCATCCAATCCTGTTTTCTTGTCCCAATATCGATATCTCCCTTTCTTTTCCTTTTAAATTTTTTGTTTATTTATTTTTTAAGAGAGAGAGAAAGAGAGCGAGAGTGAGAGCGAGAGAGAGAGAGAGCAAGCTAGAGAGGGGCGGAGAGAGAGAGGGAGAAAGAAATCCCAGGAGGCTCTGCACTGTCTGTGCAGACAATGCAGAGCTTGAACTCATGAACCATGAGATCATGACCTGAACAGAAACCAAGAGTCAGATGCTCAACAACCTGAGCCACCCAGGAGCTCCTCAATATCTCCCTTTCTATCTGATTATTCCTTTTAGTTGCAAAGCATGACCTCTTTCTCCCATGTTTAAAAACATCTGGTGCCTGGGTGGCTCAGTCGGTTACGAGTCTGACTTTGGCTCAGGTCGTGATCTCACGGTTCGTGGGTTTGAGCTCCGTGTCAGGCTCTGTGCTGACAGCTAGCTCAGAGCCTGGAGCCTGTTTAGGATTCTTTGTCTCCCTCTCTCTCTGACCCTCCCCTGCTCATGTTGTCTCTCTCTCTCTCTCAGAAATAAAATAAAATAATAAATAAATTAAATAAATAAATAAAATAAATAAAAACATCTTCCTTTGTCCTCCAAATCACTCTTAATTACTTGCTAATTTCTGTGCTTTCATTCTCAGCAAAACTTCCTTCAATAGTTGTCCACTCTACTACTTCTTACGCTCAATGCAATATGGCTTCTGTGCCCTGTATTTCACCGCATGTGCTCTTGTAAAGTTTTCTAGTGCCCTCTGGGTGGCTCTTTCTCTAGTCTCGCTTCACTTGATCCCTAATCATCATTCTGTTCAATTGATCGGTTTCTCATGGAACAAGTTTTGTGGGAAAGATCTTCCCATTTTTAGACACCTTGAGTTGGAGGTGTCAGTACAATATAGAAGCAGAGAATGTTTGCCTTTGTTGAGTATAAGTGAGGTCACCTAAGATGAATGTGTGTAGTATGAGAGAAGAGGAAAAGGGCTAAACCCCAAGGAGGGAGAGGCAGAGAGTTCGACAAAGGAGCCAAAGAAGGGGTGACTACCAGGGCAGGAGATGTCTAGGATACAGAAGCCAAGAAGGAAGCAAGTGATCAACAGAAACAAAAACCACAGAAAGATGGAGTAAATAAGGATTGGCAAGAATATATTGTACTTGGGGAATTAAGAGTTTATTAGTCATCATTTACAAATAATTTCAGGATGTTGACAGAGGATACTTGTATCACGGCTTGATTATATTGAGTTAAAGGGCAAGTCAGCAATTTAGACATTTCTTTGGAGAAGCCTGGTTGTGAAGGGAAGAAGAGAAACCAGGTAGCGTCCAGAACAGATATAGGATTGAGGGAGGGTTCTAAAAAAATTAGGTTATATCAGCTTGTTCAGAGATTACAGAGAAGAAGGCTTGACTAATGTCACACTATTAATGCTAAAACTGAAAACAGAATTTATTTATACTATCTGCCAAATTAATTGAGATAATATATGTGCAAGAATTTTAAAGACTTTGAAGTACAACAGGAATTTAATATGATATTCTCATTTCTACTACATCATAATTAATTACTAGGAAGTAAGTGATTTACATTTTTTTGGCTGTATAACATACCCTTTATTCCATTAGCCCCCAAAAGAACCTCATTGTTATTTATCCAGTAGTTCTTAAATACTTGAATTGATATTAATGATATTCTGCTTGCGTTTTTTTTTTTTTTTTTTTTAAGAGTGGGGATTTCTGGAGTAGATGTTTTTTTCTGTTTCTGGTATTTTCTATTCACTTGTTCTAAGCTAGCAGATAACTGGATGGGTTACATAATTATAGGCCTGATGAACACTAAATGCTCAGCTCCTTCTTTATAGGATTACTCCTTTCTGATAAAAGAATGTGTAATATAACTCCTGTCAAATAAACTTGAGATACTTTAGATTCTAGGCTGTTATTCTCAGATCTCCTTCAAAATTCTGGAAGGACAAACCTAATTCTTCTTGCCAGCCATCTAAACAGACATTGGCTTATAAACCCAAGATGTTCCACAATGCTTTGGATATGAATCCTAATCATCTTTGCTCAGTCTGACAGAGGTAAAAGTTTAACAATCTGAAATTTAATTCTGTGGACTCAAGGGGCAGAAATCAATGACCTGATATTCAGAGGCCTATATTAATTATTCATCATATTTTTCTCTTCTTCTAATATGCCTCCATAACTTCTAACTAGAGTCATAAGGGCTCTTATTTCTCAAAACTCTTTTAGATCATATGCTCTTAAATGAATGGATAGTTTCCAATGTCTATGATGTGCTTGGTACCCACAGACCAGATTAGGAAGTCTGGGATGAAGTCAGTGACATGCCCAGGCAACGACCTGGAAGGTATTATTTCTGTGTCTCTTTAGTTTGAGTTTTCTGGTGGGTAAAAATATGTAGCAATTCATAATGACAACTAATTAGACTTTGGAAAAGATTATGCTAAAGGGTAAAGCATGTCTTCCATGAACACTATTCTTGTTTGATGTGGTGTCTCATGTATGCATGGAATGGCTCCCACTTAGGTGGTCTCATAGTCTGAGGACAGAGTTGACCTAGAGGTGCATGATTTTTATAGCACTATGCACAGTGGGAGGTTTCCTTAGTCTGGGTTTCCTAATCTCTACATGAGGCAAGGTTTTTCTTCTCTCCCATCTTTCTTCTTGGTACTCTGAATAATCCCTCCAAGAATAAGGAATGCTTATGTTACTTTTGTTTGTTCAGAGCCCATACCTTTCTCAGATCACCTACATTATGTTGCCCCAGCAAATCTCCTTGATTTTTTTTCCCCTTTGGATTGCCCTGGGTTTGAAACTTGAGTGCTTTGGGCCAGATATTTGGTCTCTCTCTAGGTTTTGTAATTGGTAAACTGGATTAATACTACATACTTCATAACATTTGTGGGAAGGTAAATAGAATATATGTAAAAATATATATAACAAGTTCTTGATAAACACTATTTTATAAATTGGTTATATTTTCTTTTCTTCCTATAAAACATGGCTTATCTAATCACCTATTCCCATAGACTTTTCTGACAAATAGTTATCAACCATAAGGATGGTAAACAAATGAATATTTCCTATAAATGTGATTTATTTAGGGGCTAGAAGAGTTACAAAATATAATAGAAAGAGTGTAGGGCTAGAGAGGTAGGAAGTTCTCAGTCGTCACCTTTCTGCTTCTCATATTAACTAGCAGTATGACCTTGTATATGATTACCCATGTATGCAGAACTATGCGTTATCAGGAAGACTGTATTTATCATTGATGAAAGAATAACATCAGAGTCTTTGAACATTTAAAATCTCATGTAAACCTCAAATACATTGAGTTTAATTCAGTTAATCAAGTACTTATTGTGTGGCTGTTATCGACTGTGCTTGGCAGCATGAAGGATAATAAAGGATATGCATGTACACATATTTATTAAGAACTGTTATGGGATGAATTGTGTTCCTCATAAATTCATATGTTGAAGTTCTAACCCTCAGTACCTCAGAATGTGACTTTATTTGGAGATAAGATCTTTACTGAGGTAATCTTGTTAAACACTTAGGGTGGGCTCTAATTCAATATGACTGGTGCCCTTATAAGAAGAGGAAATTTGGACACAGACACACACACAGACACACACAGACACACACACACATTTGTGATCTGAAAACACAGGGAGAAGACTGCTGTCAAGTGAAGGCCTAGAACAGACCCCTCTCCTCACATCCCTCAGAGGAACCAATCTTGCCAGCATCTTGACCTTGGACCTCTGGTCTCCAGAACTGTGACAATAAATTTCTGTTGTTTACAGCACACAGTTTGTGGCACTTTGCTATGGTAGCAAACTATACAAGGACCTATTGTGTGCTAGGAAAATAATACACTGTTCTTTCTTTCAGGGGAAGGAGCTAGGTAAAAAAGCAGATGATTCAGTCTGTTTGATAAGTCTGCTCCATTCAAGGATGTGTACTGGGTGCCATGGGAAGCCAGTGAAGGTGATTGAGCAATACACAACAGAATTTCTAAAATGCTCCTGAGATGGAACCTCTAATCTGGGCTTTTGAAGTAAGAGTTACCAGGCTAAAAATGAGTGCAGGAAGGGAACTGGGCAAAGAACAGTGTGTATAAGATGTAGTGTGTGCAAAGACTTGGATGTGTGATTAGGTATGGCATGGTTGTAGAACTATAATAATTCAACATGGCTAGAGCTTAAGAGGGGTGAAAGATGAAGCTAGAGAGGTGGGCAGGATCCAGGCCAGTAGAAGGAGTCCCCACAGAGGAGGTGGGGGGGGTGCAGAGCCTTGAGGAATGGGTCTTTCTTGAACAGGCAATTTGGAGGAGATAACTATGTAAGGCAGGAGGGAAATTATGAAGAAAGTAAAGGTATATCCTTGGCAGTGAGTGTCCCAGTCTGATTAAAGCAGAGGCCCTCTTGAGAAGTTGTGGGGATGAGGTAGAAAATTAAGAAATAAGATAAAGAAATATCTCAAAGGACCAGAAGTACAACAAGCTGGGAGTGCTTCAAGGGGAGGACTGGCATCCTGTTCCATGCCTGCAATTTGACAGGGGCTCTCTAAACATTCACTGAATGAGTGATAGGATAAATGATCAAACAAATATAGTCTTAGTGAACTGATCAGGGACTTTTGGACTAAAGATGTTTGGTTTTGAAATCCAGGTGGTACTAGGTAATTTTTTTTTAACCTTGTTAAGCTCTACTTATCAATATAATAATATAATTCTCTTCATTTATAAATATGGGGACACTAATACTTACTGAAAGGGATATGGTGAGAATTACAAAGGATAATTTATATGAAATCAAACAGAACTTTAAAATTCCACCCAATTAATGTTTATCAGAAGCCACTATATGCCAGGCTCTGTAGTAGGCTTTAGGAATATGGAGATAAATAAGACCTGATCTCTGGCTCTAAAGGACCTCACGCTTTAAGGTGGGAGGCAGACATCTGAACATATAATGTAATTACAATGCAATATAATACAGATTAACACAGGGCTAAGAGCAGGGTGCTAGGGGTGCACAGAGACAGAGTGATTATGACAGCCAGATGACAGGGTAGTATAAGGAAATACTTCCTGCAGGAAGTGATGCTCAAGCTGAATCATGAACAATGCTGCACAATTAGGTGAAGAAGGAAGATAAAGGAATTCCAAAGAGTGTGAACTACAGGCTCCCTTTGCAGCTGTGCTTTTCTCGTTCCTATGCCTGTACATTTCCCTTGCTGAAAATACACTCCCATCTGATTGGTTAGAGAAAAAACACCCTCTCCAGCTCTTGTGAGTCTCCTGAAAGCTGGTTTTTGCTCTGAATATCCTCAGCTATTGACTGGGTTCTCTTTTAACCAAATAGGCCTTCAGGAACTTGCTATAGCCACTTGCCAGATTCCCTCATTCCCTTTTTCTTTCTCCTTTTCTTCATCCTTATTTGCTTTTTACCTTTCTCCTTTCATTAAACATTTACTGTGTCTACACGTATTAGCCGTGGGTTGTCCCTGCAGATATAGAGGATGAAAACATATTTCTAATTCTCAGTGAGTTAAAAATAATGAGATACATTAACCGAACAGTAAACTATGGCTCTTTGACCAAATCTGTGTTTTTGTAAATAAAGTTTTATTGGAACATAGCCACATCCATCATTTATATATTGTCTACGGCTGCTTTCATAGTAAAACAGCAGAGTTGAATAGTTGCATAGAGACCATATGGTTATCAAAGCCTAAAAATATTTACTATCTGGCCTTTGAAAAAACAAGTTTGCTGACTCTTGTTCTATTATTTTTAAGTGTGGGTAGGTGGATATGTAAATAGATATTATGTCACAGTAAAATAACTTGTAAGAAAGGGAACTACAGAAGAAGGGTTCTTGATCCATGCTTGGAGGGTCATGGAAGAAGTGACAGCTGAAAGAAGTGACAACCAGGCTAAGAACTAAAGGGTAAAAAGGAGTTAAGAGGGGAAGGAAGGTCATTCTTGGCAAAGAGTAGCATGTGCAAAGGCCAGGCAGTGAAAGATAAATACATGGTTCTCTAGAAGTGTAGAGAGAGAATGGTAACAGAAGAGGATGAAAATTAAATTGGGGACATAAAGGATCCTGAATATGAAAGCCATATTAAGGATTTTGGAAACATAATCTCCCGTAAGTAACTGAGAATCACTGAATTATTTTAAGCAGAGTAGTGCTAAAGCAAACGTGTGCTTTAGAAAGAGCACTCTGGCTGCAGTAATACTTAACATTTGTTGGGCATTTTCTATGCCAAGTCTGTGCTAAATGCTTTGCATGCATACATGTATATGGAAAGTTTATTGAGTAGCTGGACAGCGCTGGAAGCCAGGAAGAAAGAGGCAGAGTAGGGACAGTTATGGATCCATGAGAACTAATGGTCTCTCTAATAGATGGACAGGTAGAGCACCATGCACATTCAGAGACAGGAGGAGGATTAGGAGCAGGAATGATTGGAAAGGGCAGTGTAATGTCACGGAACCCTAATAAATATCATTAAGGGAGTAAACGTCAATAAAGAATGGGTGCTGAAAATAAGACATTGTAAAGCGGGCAAGAGAAATGAAGTGAGAAGAATGGGGGCTGGGATTTGGCAAGAAGCAGGTCACAGCTGACTTCAAAGAGAACAATTTTAGCAGAAGAGCTGGGAAGCAGGCAGGATTATAGGGGTTAAGGAGGTGATGGGAGTGAGAAAATGGAGGTCATTGCCTCTGAACACATGTTTGAGGGAACTGTCTCTTTAAAGAAGCAAAAAATATGATTGTGGCTGGATTTCTTAAAATTAGTTAATAATTCAGCAGTTTGAATAAGTTTTCTAATTCATGAAGTAAATTCTTCATTCCAAATATCTGGTCATTTGAAGCAATACTGGAGATGAAATTATGCAAATATGCTACATGACTAAATTAAAGGCCAATTCATGTGAGCAAGAGTTAGTAATGGGAGTCATAGTACTGCATTATTAGAAAATGGGGCAGCTTATTTTAATGCTTAAAATGTAACTGCAATAACACCCAGGTGGGAGAAAAGGCCTCCTCACTATCACCAGATGAGAATTTCAGCTAATGTTTTTTCTGAAAGCCATTCTTCTAAGATGGTCAGCCCTGAACATGCCCTCATTTCTGACTTTCCACTGCACAAGCAATCAGTGTCCTTCCAAGGCTAATGAGATCTACAGGAACAATTAACAGCTCTGCCAGCACCAATATTGTACCCTGTAACTTTAAAGAGCTCAAAATATTAAATAACAAGTCCAAAGAACATTTCTCCTAGATCTCTCATTAGGCTGATTTTACAGATGAGTAAACCGAATCATAGAGAAGCAAGACAGTGGAAATGAGAAGTCTTACTTGAGTTCTCTCTCACACCACTGCGAGGCTGTTGCCTATTACATTTGTGATTAAGCTGTTGTCCAGATAAAGAATGACTCCCTCCTGGCTTTGACTTTTGGATGCCAACAGATTTTAAATGCCTGTAGTTGAAAAAATATATATGTATTTTTTATTTTGCAGAAGTGGATGTATAAATACTGGAAGTGTAAATACTGGACTAACTGAGTTTGTAAAATTATAGCTGCACATTCACTATAAAGCCACCCACTTCAGAGCCTAGACTGTTTCAGAAACAGGATGGTGTGGGGAGTGTGACAGGTATTTTTCTCTTGGACTTTGAAATCTCAGTAACTTTATAAAACTTTCTTAAGCAATATTTGAAACAAGAAATCATCATGGGGGTTATTAGTCTTACCCATTAAGGACAATTTGTTTTTCTGCTTCACAAGTTTAACTTCTTTCTTGGATCATAATATGCTTCTAAGACACTTAAAAGGTCATTTTGTCAGGTCAACTACAAATGATGCTCTTACTACAGAAAAGTTATGTAAAAGAGGAAAAGAGAAGTAAGTGCATTAGCATGTAAAATGTACCACAAAGGGGAAAAGGAAATTTCAACTAAATACTTATAAGATCACTCTTTTTTAAATCTTTTGTCCAAATGGATGACCTTCAAGAGTTCTGTGGCTCCACTTCAGTTTCTAATAGGCACTACTCACTCTGACCTTCAGCAAGTCCTTTATGAATGCTACTCACCCAAGTGTACAAAAATGCCAAATCACATAGGGCTTCTGGAATTATTTTTATTTTTTACTCTGTAAAGGCTACATTTTGGACATTTTAATAATGGTCAAAGCATCCTAAGCCAACCTAGATGGCAACTGCTTAGAAACACAGGAAATGATAAAAAAAAAAAATGAGCTGGTATAATTTCATTCTTCCCCCTTTTTGATTAGGGTTTACAAATATAACTATCAACTAGTTATCCTGGTGAGGCTATGAATCAGTCCTCCTCCAATAATATAAATTCTTAATTCAGTTTTTGGACCATAAATCTACCCTAGCACTGTCAGTGTTTTGTTGTTATCAGTGTCTTTATCTTTCTTTACCCCCTGCTCTGAGAGACTTTATCTCTTCAGTTACCTACTGTAATTTGTTGCTGGAAAAGCAATTGTTGGTAAGTAATATGCTGATGGATGGTGATTATATGAAAGAATGAGGGCAAGATCCCTGTGATAGAATGTATGTGTGTATGTGAGCACATGAAGGAATGTGTGTCTAACATGCATGCAAATGATACGATAGGTCTGAGAGCAATATTGTAAGCTACTAGAGGTCAAGGATCATGTATTGTTCATGGTTACATTCCCAGTAATTTACACTGTTCCTAGCACATACAAAATGTTTAAGAGTTTGTTGCATGAATGAATGAAGGGTACTAAAGCTTCATGTTCCACTGGCAAAGCAAGGCTTCCAGTTTAAACAAGAGGCTGGTGATCCATCTACAACAGTCTGCTGTGTATCCAGTTGTTATGGGGTGATATCTATGTACACAGCATTATGCTAGGACTTGTGATAAAGGCAAGGGAACTGAACACACAGAACATGGACTTGGAGAGTTTCTAGTCTTGGGGGATAGACAAGATATATACAAGGGAAAATTTATAATTCTATAGAGTGAATAATGGCCTGCCAAATGTAATTTTTCATACTAAATACAACCACTACATGAGTTCAGAGAAATGAGAGCCTCCAAAGGACTAGCGTCATTAAGAAAAGCTACATAAACAAGGCAGGGATTGAGTTGGACCTCTGAGGAAAAAAGAAAGAGGGAAAGGAAAGGAAATAGCTGTCGAGGATGGGGGGAGGAGAGTACAAATGAGCAGTCATCAAGATAAGAATAGATAGTTTGAGACTTAAAATTTAGTAAGCAGTCATCAGACTTGGAAAAAGGAGAGGAAGATAGAAACATGCACAATAAGTAAATAAGCATGTACATTTTGTATATTAAACACTTCATATCTAAACTCCTTGGTTTAAAAAGAAAAGTAATATTGAAACACAGATATATTTTAGGGCCACGGCAGCATTCCCAGAGGCTAGTGAGCAGCATATGACTTACTAGGAGGGAGCGGACGATGTATGACTTCAGAGGGGATGAGCAGGTAAGTGGGGCTTGGATAAGTCTTCAGACAAACAATTCTGTGTTAAAGGAGCTTTTGATTGCAACATAGATCTGACTCTACCAAAGTCTTAGGTCACCAGATGTAGTTTTGTAGCTATTCTGTAATTGGATCAATTTCCATTTATTTTATATATTTAAGGATATAAGAAAGTCAAAACTCTGTGCACATATGTCAGCAAACCAGGACCAGGCACATAAAGAAAAAGTTTGGTATTTTGATTTTCAGATACTGAAAAAAAAATTCATGCATTAATAAAATCACGGGTAAGTATTAAGGGTCCAAAGGAGAAGCAATAATTGATAGAGGTACAAAAATTAATGGGAGTCCTGCTTTTCTCACTATGTCTAAGAATTGATATAAGAAATCCTTATTACAGCTAATCATAGCCACATGGATAAATCACCCATATATTGTATTTATGTGGGAGAGTATGTAGAACAGAGTTGGTAAAAAAAAATTTAAGCTTTCAATAAATACTTTGAAAGTCACATTCAATAATGGAATATTGATTAAATGAAAAAATTAACTCTTGAGAATGTTTCCTAAATAAAGCATATTTATGCAGGGATGTGCAATGAAGTTTCAAGCAACATTAATTATATCCTTTTGATGTCTCTACTGTCTTGTTCTAAAAAGCTAATAAGACCTGCACTACATCACAGTTAATGGGAGTGTGGTGCTTGTTGCTTAGGCAACAGGATGAATAAATGCAGGTCAGAATGTGCTTCAAGAAAAATAAAAGCTAGAATATGATACTGAGTGGAGACTAAACAGGTCTAACAGATTTTTCACCCCATTACTGAAATATGTTTCTTAAAGTGGGCTGATCATATTAGTGTACTTAACTAAATTCATAATTAAATAAGTTTGATTATGAAAATCAATCAATAAATTTTATAAGTGTAGAAACTGATTTTTTATGACACTAGTAGCAAATAAATACTGAATAGCAGCATATAAAACAACAATTGATGACACCATTTTGTGATTTGCTCAATTTTCATCATTAACTCCTCTAAATGAGCAAAGTTTTTTTTTAATTAATTCTGTCTCAGGAAGAAAGTATTTGATTGACTCATCTAAATTATATATATATATATATAATATATTATAAATTTTCTGGAAAATTATATATAAAACTTAGAATTAAAAAAAAAAAGACAATAATCTATCAAGAACCTCAGACCCTGGTTTTGTCACGTATACCCAGGATTTTTGCCTCCCAGATACATTTTGGAGTGCTTATACATAATTCATTCCTGAACGTTGTTTTAAGACCTCTAAATGCTTATTCGAAACTTGTTTAAATAACCTTTCACTTTCAGGCTTTCAAAAAGGGCTTATATTTGCTGAAATGTGTTTAATATTCAGAGGAAAATTGTGCTGAATTAAAATATTTGGAAGTAGCCAGAGTCCAAAGACCAACCTAACTTCTCATGGGATCAGAATAAATTTGGACAAGGGTATGAGGAACGGGAATGAGAAAGTCTTTCACAGGTAGAGTCAGAGAGAAAGAATAAAGACATCAAAATGTGCAGTAAATATAAATAACCATGAAAAGGTCTCCATCCTATTTGATAGTTTCCCAAATGTTCTCTGTTTAGTGTCCTAAGTCTGTCCTAAATCTTCTCAGTGTCCTAAGACTATCATAGCAACTGAAGAAATTTCACTTTTTTCCCATTTCAATAACCACAATATCTTGTCTACCTAATCAGTGACAGTTCTCTTTAACATGAGAAAAACAATAGTAGCTGCATATCCTATTATAAAAAACAGATTTATAAAGAATTCTATGTATAAAATTATTTCAAGTTCGTATGTCTTTTTACATTTATATAGGTTGTTATGAAAGCTCACGGGGGATACACTTTTTCAGAAAAGAGGCAGAAGTTTAACAATTTGACTAATTTTTAAATCTACAACAGCCAAGTCAGGCTAGGAGAAAAATCATCTCAAATGGAAATTAAAAAAAAACATAACTAGCTCTCATATTCTGTTATCAATTCTGGTATGAATAAGCTTCAGATGTCAGCCCCAGCATTTTATTTAGAAATAGCTATTAATTATTTTTACAAGCCATTTGTGTGCTGCATGGTTATTTTATGTCACTCTCTCTAAATTTAGGGATCAGTAATACGTGTGATGGGAACTTAAAAGCAAGGAAAGGTAATAAGAACTGTGACGTAGCTTAACAAGGGAAACTGATGAGCACTGGGGGAGGTATATGAATGATTAGAAAGCTGTATTTTGGGTCTGCACATCTCCCCACCCTCCTTCCTCACCTATATTCATCATAGTGAGAAGTTTGCACATACTGGGTTTAGACTGCATGCAGACTGTATTCAGAAGTACATGAATGTACTTAGTCCATCATCAGCCTCTCTTTCTAAATAGACAGGTAATTGATGGAAGTGTTTGTTTTTTACTTAAAGTAATAAATAACACTTCAGTGCTCTTCAATCAGCATATGTAAGTAAGTGAATGTTCTCCATAATTGACCATCTGAAGCAGTTTGCTAACAAACTAAAGGTCGTCCACATAATTTAAACTGCTTATCGAACAATTATCAGGAGAAAAATTAATCTTCACACCGTAAACATAACAGATTGTCAAATTAATCATTAAATGCTGATGCTCAAATGAAAGAATATGTTTTAGGAATCTAGAATTAACTGAAGAGTACTATAATCTAACTGGGTATTCTGAGATTACAAATTTATAAAAAGCACACAATGACAGGGAGAATTTAAATGTTAATCTTCTTTCACTGCCTATAAATAGTACTCTCACCGGTTCATTCATATAATACATATGTATATGGATGCCCATAGATCTCATTTTTCAGCAAGTGTCTATATGTACACAGTAAGTTCAGTCCTAAGGGCATCCGATTTTCTGATGCAGTTACATACATAAATTGACCGGTTTTGGTGCAAATCAGGCTGCCTCTGAGCCGTGTAAGAAACATAAGCAAAGACAGACAAAAGGCAGCTCCGTGGACACAGAGAGAGTCTTACCATAAACTGTACATTGTCAAATCCATTAGCCATCAGGTGGTTCTCGTACTGAGGTAGCCCAATGCTTTCCAACCATTGTCCCACTGTTTGGACGGGGCATCTGGGTCCTGTAAGAGGATGAAGAGGGAAGCGTTTAAGCAGGGAGTAGCCGTCCACTGGGTAATAGCGGTAGTCCTGGGCTGAGAGGTGGCATTGCCACATCATGCTCCTGGGAAAGTTGCTATCAAAGGAGCCCGCCAGCTTGACAGATTAATGTTCTCAGCGAGAGAGCAAAGTCAGAAGTAAAACATAGTTTGCCAGGCAGGCTGTGGAGTATGACTTGATCCTAGCTCCACATTTCTTACATATTAATCTTTACTACCGACCAGTACGTCATACAGCCCCCAAAACCAGGCAGCAGAAGAAGGCATATCAAGCTGTCAGCTTAGGCTGGTCTGCGTTCTATGTGATTGTTGGAGTACTCCACAATGAGCAATGCACGGCCAGCAGCCAGAATTCTTTTTATCAAGTACTCCTACACTCATCAGTATGCAGCTCCATGCTCCCTGCTCCCCCTCGCTCGCTCCCCTTCATTACCCAGCCCAGGCTACACCTCGCATTTTCAATAATAGCCATCAGATAAGGCAGATTTTTTTTTGTCTGCAAGCTGTAAGCCTGCTGCTGCTGCTTCCTCCTACACACCCATCCAAGCGTCAATCCTGAATGATGAGAGCAGTCAAAACAAATGCAGAAAATAGCAAGATTCAAAAGCAAACCAAAGGGCTTAAATCTGAATTGAATCTTCATACTGGTTATACGTTACAGGGCTATTTGTTGTGGAATTTTACGTTTCAAAAGACACCAGGAAATGCAAAGCGTTAACTACAGCTTATAGCGGAGCTCACTACAGGTTTCCTTTTTCCTCTCCTTTTCTTCTCTTTCCTTTCTTCTTTTCTTAATGCAACACAGATAAATGCTTCTGATCTAAAGCTTTACAGGGTTTTGAGAATAATTATTCTCTTTCTTTAACATGCTGTATCAAAATGAACCTCCCTGAGATATTTTTTTTTTCCTTTCTGAATTACTGCAAAATACAGAAACTGCATCGCAATCTTGAAGTCAAGATAATTCATTTCTCATTTGCAGGGCTTCTTCCAAACAAAAATATTATTAGGCACAAGAAATCCTTTATCCCTCTGATATTTATAGCCCAGTCTACCAGGGTTAGCATTCTAAATTAGCTAGAAAGGTAACATTACTGGTTAGAATTTTTTAATAAAGAAGAGCCCTAACCAAAAATAATTCAAGAATAACAGATGCAAATGTGTGAGTTTTACTGAATGGCAGACAGATTGAGTAATTTATTTAATAATTAAGAGAAACCAGAGATTAATAATAGAACCCACAGGACTAGATCATAGGAAAGAATATACTCTTACTTAAAATTGGGAGAAAACTTGCAGAAGGTTAGTCTAACCTCTCTCTTAAGTCAGAAATCCCTTGTCACAGTGTGCCTGAAAGATTATCATCCAATTTATGCTTGAATACTGCCTGGAACAGAGTTCTTACTACTTATCAGGAAGCCTCCACTTACTAGATATTTTATTTCCTACCTGACTCCTACTCACTGGCTCCAGCTCTGCCTTTGGGGTTACACAGACTGGGAACAGTGCCTTTTCTACATAAAATGTTTTAAAAATCAAAGATAATTCTCATCTCCCCAGAACAGTGTCTGGCACATAGTAAGTGTTCAATAAATATTTATTATATAAATTAAACATTATTTTTCTTCTTTCCTCAAACCTTATCTTTCTCTTTTTAAGAACACTGTCAGCTTCCCTGGCACACAGACATCAAACTTCAAAACATCTTATACTCCCTCTTTCACTGCTGACATGCATTCTCAAGTTCTAGTTATCCCTCACCACTGTCTCTTGCATCCATGTCCTGGATTCTATTTCCTGTTTCATGTTAATGGAACTGCCATCTACTTTGATTCTGTTATCTTAGTTTAGACCCATGTGACCTGATGTAACAATAGCATCAAGGGTGTCTTGGCGATTTAGTGGTTAAGCCTCTGACTCATGACTTTAGCTCAGGTCATGATCTCACAGTTTGTGTCAGGCTCTGTATTGACAGTGTGGAGCCTGCTTGGGATTCTCTCCCTCTCCCTTTCTTTCTCCCCTTCCCTTGCTGTCTCTTCCTCAAAGCTCAAAATAAATAAATAAACTTGAAATATAAACCTTGAAATATAAACAACTTGAAATATAAACAAAAACCTCTATGGTAGTCTTCTATCTCTGATATTTTAAAATCTATTTTATACATGGGTGTCAGACTAATCTCTCTAAGACAGTTTTAATTATTATGCCTTGTTTCAAAATCCCTCCATGGTTTTCAGTGGGCTTCAAAATAAACTTACAGCTCCTGTGATAACATTTGGGGGGGCTCCATGGTCTACTATAAATCATCTGCATTTATTTATTTTTCTCCAGTACTCCATTCAGGTGGGGTTACTGGCTGGACTCTAAAAACAGCCTGTAACATACTTGGGTTGGTTTTGTTAGGTCCCCACATTTCTTCCCCTTCACTGGCTTTGGATCAGATGACATTTCCTTTATGAAATCTTTTATAATCCCTCCTAACAGGAATAAATCTCTTATTTATCTGTTTTAAATAGAATAAATATTTAGAACAATTATTTTCTGTGTAATATTGTAGTTATTTCATATAAGACTTATTTCTCAATGTAGAACTATGTCTTGCTAACTGCTTGAAGTAAGGACTCAGTATGCATCTGCTAAACCAAATGATATAATTTCCATGTCATAATTCAAACTACATAAAATTCTAGTTTCAGATTTAAAATTTCATTAATAAATTTCTATCCTAGGTCTCTGAATTCTTTAAAAAATGTTTTTAATGTCTATTTATTTTTGAGAGAGAGAAAGCAAGCAGAGGAGGGACAGAAAGAGATGGAGACACAGAATCTGAAGCAGGCTTCAGGTTCTGAGCTGTCAGCACAGAGCCTGAGGTGGGGCTTGAACTCATGCACAGCAAGTGAGATTATGACCCGAGCTGCAGTCAGATGCTCAACTGACTGAGCCACCCCGGTGTTCCCTAAATTCTTTATTTAAAAAATAATAGGATTTTACTCTTAAACATTTTTTTTCATTTTATATATTTTAGAGAGAGAGAGAATCTTAAGCAGGTTCCACATTCAGCGTAGAGCCCAATGTAGGGCTCAATCCCATGACCCTGATATGACCTGAGCCGTAATTAAGAGTTGAATATTTAACCAACTGAGCCACCAAGGCACCCCAAGATGATACGTTTTTACATAGAAATTTTAGGTCTGGATTTTTAACATCCTCATTCTCTTTTTCACTTGATTATAATTTATTCCTGATTGGTTCTAGATCTTTTAAGGTCAAAAATTTGTAGCAGTTTAGGAATCAGTTTTAAGAGATTCTCGTCGCTCAACATTACCTGTATGAGAAGCTGAAAATAAGACACTATTTATCTTTGGCCAGCTCTAAAACTGGTATGAGGTGGAATAAAAGGTAAATAACAATTACAACCTTTCCTAGAGTCACATGCACATGGTTTCTCCTGATCATTTTGAACTATGAGCAGGTAGAAAAACTACACAAAGATTGTATGAAATAATAATGTTTTGGCTTAGTAAGGCATATACTTATTGGCCAGTTCCTCAAATCCTATCTTATTTCTTAAGATGCATAACAGGGACCAAGAACCTAGAAGAGTGCCACACACACACACAGCCTAGGAATTAAATCAGCTCTATTAAATAAATGAATCAATGACACTGGAAATGGCTTTCAGAAGATTTTCATTCCTGTTTGTTTGTTTTTTTAAAGTTTTTAATGTTTTCATTTATTTCTGAGATGGAGAGAAACAGCGTGAGCAGGGGAGGGTCAGAGAGAGGGAGATACAGAATCTGAAACAGGCTCCAGACTCTGAGCTAGCTGTCAGCACAGAGCCCGACGTGGGGCTCAAATCCACGAACTGTGAGATCATGACCTGAGCCAAAGTCAGATGCTCAACCAACTGAGCCACCCAGGTGCCTCTGGATTTTCATTTCTTAACAGAGAGAGAGAGAGAGAGAGAGGGAGAGAGAGAGAGATGTGAGAGTTATTTCAAGGTCCAGACTTCTGTACCAAAACATAGCTTGCATACAGGCTAATATTTTTGATGAATATAGATGCACTAATCCTCAACAAAATATCAGCAAAGTGAATTCAGCAATATATTAAAAGGATCATTTACCATGATCAAGTGGGATTTATTCTGGGGACACAAGGATGGTTCGATACCCATAAATCAATCAACATGATATACTCCATTAATGAAATTAATAATAAAAATCATATGATCATCTCAATAGATGCAGAAAAACCATTTGACAAAATACAGTGTCTGTTCTTCATAAAAACTCTCAATGAAGTGGGGTTAGAGGAAACATACTTCATCATAATAAAGTCCATATATGACAAACTCGCAGCTAATATCATACTCAATTGTGAAAAGCTGAGAGCTTTTCCCCTAAGATCAGCATATCTCCTTTGCCACTTTTATTTAACACAATACTGGAAGTCATAGCTGCAGCAATCAGAGAGAAAAGAAACAAAAGGCATGCAAATTGGTTAAGGGAGAAGTAAAACTGTCATTATCTGCAGATAACATGATACTATACACAGAAAAACCTTATCAATTCCACCAAAAAACTGTTAGTAGTAATAAATGAATTCAGTAAAGTTGCAGGATAAAAAAATTAATACCCAGAAATTGGTAGCATTTCTATACAATAACAAAGTAACAGAAAGAGAAATTAAGATAGCAATTCCATTTACAATTGCACCACAAAGAATAAAATATCTAGAAATAAACTTAACCAAGGAAGTAAAAGATCTATACTTTAAAAACTATAAAGCATAGATGAAAGAAATTGAGGATGACACAAACAAATGTAAAGATATTCCATGTTCATGGATTGGAAGAATTAATATTGTTAAAAGGTCCATACTACCCAAAGCAATCTATAGATTCAATGTAATCCCTATCAAAATACCAAAAACATTTTCACAGAGCTAGAAAAAATAATGCAAAAATATGTATAGAGCCACAAAACACGTAAAGAGCCAAAGCAGTCTTGAGAAAGAAGAACAAAGCTTTTCAGGATTGTGTCACAATCCTAGATTTCAAGATATACTACAAAGCCATAATAATCAAAACAGTACTGGCACAAAAATAGACACATATCATGGAACAGAATAGAAAGCTCAGAAATAAACTCACAATTACATTGTCAGTTAATCCACAACAAAGAAGGCAACAAACATGACAATGGGGAAAAGAAAGTCTCTTCAACAAATCGGTGCTGGGAAAAGTGGACACTACATGTAAAAGAATGAAGCTACATCAATTCCTTGTACCATACACAAAAATAAACTCAAACTAAAAACCTAAGTGTGAAACATCAAACCATAAAACTCCTAGATGAAAACATAGTAGTCTCTTTGGCATTCACCTTAGTAATATTTTGTCTCTTTAACCTTATGTCTCTTTAGGAAAATGAAACCAAAACAAAAATAAACTATTGGGACTTTGCCAAAATAAAAAGATTTTGCACAGTAAGGGAAACCATACACAAAACAAAAAACCCAGACAATAAGAGAAGATATTTGCAAATGATATACCAATAAGGGGTTAATATACAAAATATATAAAGAACTTAACCAACTCAACACTAAAAAAAAAACCAATCTGTTTAAAAAATATGCATAGGATCTGACTAGATATTCTTCCAAAGAAGACATACAGATGGCCACAGGCACATAAAAAGATGCTTCACATCACTAATCATCAGGAAAATACAAATCAAAACAACGAGATATCACCTCACATGTGTCAGAATGGCTAGGGTCAAAAAGACAAGAAATAACAAGTGTTGGTAAGGATGTGGAGGAAAAAGAACATTCATACACTGTTGGTGGGAATGTAAGTTGGTATAGACACTGAAAAACAGTATTGAGGTTCCTCAAAAAATTAAAAATAGAATTACCATATGATCCAGTAATTCCTCTATTGGGTATATACCCAAAGAAAACAAAAACATTAATTCAAAAAAAAAATATGTGCACCACTATGTTTACTGCAGCATTATTTACAATAGCCAAGATATGGAAACAACTCCAGGGTCAGCTGATAGATGAATGGATAAAGAACATATGGCATATATGTGCAATGGAATATTACTCAGCCATAAAGAGGAATGAAATCTTGCCATTTGTGACAACATGGATGGACCCAGAGGATATTATGCTAAGTGAAAAAAGTCTGAGAAAGTCAAATATTTAGGATTTCACTTATATGTGGAATCTAAAAATCAAAACAAATAAACAAACAAATAAAAAGCAGAAATAGACTCATAAATACAGAGAACAAACTGATGTTGTCAGAGGGGAGGGGCTGGCAGGATGGGCAAAATGGGTGAAAGAGTATGGGGGATACAGGCTTTTGGTACAGCATAGGGAATATAGTCAATGGTATTGGAATAGTACTGTATGGTGACAGATGGTAGTTGCATTTGTGAGAATAGCATAACTTATAGAGTTGTCAAATAGCTATTTTGTACACCTGAAATAATGTAACTTGTGTGTCACTATACTTCGTTTTGAAAACAAATATAGCTTGGAGAGACTACTGTTTACTTATCACTTTACAAATCTTTGTATAGACTAAATTTTATTCTTTATTTAGTCATTCTGTTTCTACTCAGCAATTCTCATATGTTGGTGAAAAGCTATAATGCAGGAGGGAAGTGAGTTGGGAGAGAGTTGGGTAGGGTGAAGTGGTGAGGGAGAGGAAGGAAGAAGAAAGAGATCTTGAGTCATGTTGCTTGTGGTTTTGTTAATTTCTCATGAGCCAAACCTCTGAAAGTACCGTGGTTCAAGTCTAAAGATCACTCTTCTATAGTGGTTAAGTATATTTCTTACCTTAAGAATTACTTGAAATACTTTCTTGGAGTCTTAAAATTCTTCAAGCATAACAACACATTAATGGGCAGGCACCTTTATTCAACTAGAACTTCTCTAAGTCCCCAAAGTGAGATAAATGGAGGAAAAAATAAATTAATAGTTATTCAGATATGTCCTAGGCAGTGGGATATGGATTATTAGCCCCGTTTCAGATAAGGAAACTGAAACTCAGAGTATGTGAAAAAAAAAACAGGATTTTTCTTTGGCACAGTCTTTTTAAAAAAATAATCTGGATGTATCACTTTTTAAAATTGCAATGTCAAGAGCTCCATGGACCTGATCCCCAGCAAAACAGACATAACTGGTGAAATTGTATAATAAGCAAAATCTGTGAATTGTTCCAAGAACATAGAGGATGACAAAATTTTTATTCAAGAAAATCTACTGGGGCACCTGAGTGGCTCAGTTGGTTAAGCATCTTATTTTGGCTCAGGTCATTATCTCACGGTTTGGGCCCCTCACTGAGCCCTTCATCAGGCTCCACACTGGTGGGATGGAGCCTGCTTGGGATTCCCACCTTGTCTTTTCTCTCTGCCCCTCCCCAATTTGTGCTTTCTCTCTCAAAATAAATAAATAAACTGGAAAAAGAAAATAAAGAAAATCTACTAAAACTTGGTAAGAACAGAGAGTCTGCGGCTCAAGAGCCATAACATTTCCTTCTTTCCTATCTCCCCAGCTCAGTTTGAAAAAAAAAAAAAAAAAAAACTCCACTCTGAGTAGGTGTGTATAAGAGGACGAGGCTCTCTTTCAGCTTCTATCCAAAGGATATGGTATTTTATCAAAAGAAACAGGGTAGCAACATTTCTAATTCCATCTGACTCCAAGTCTCAGAGGTTAAATTCCTGGTAAATGTGGCTGAGAGGACATGGGCTCCTTTCGTCCACCCAGCCCCCATTTTATGTGCTCCATCCCGGCTGTGACAGGGTGGGAATGTTGGAGTCCTGATTGCTCTTATTTCAGCTTGCATACAGAACTGGGGTTCCATGCCCACAAAGGCAGGCTGAGAACTTGAGTAGACCAGAAGCTACCATCCTTGCCCATTGCCCAGAACAGTGGCTCAAAGATTCTGTCAAAGGAGAACTAGTTATAATATCAGTCTGTAAATAGGTCAGTCCATAATTATAGAGCGCTCTAAAGCTCTCTCTAAGAAATTGACTTTATTTGAAACACTATGAGGAAGTTCAAGCCTAAGGGTATTGTTAAAAACAATATTTTTGTGGTAAGCAATTGAAAGAAGACTAGCAGCTCCATCAGGACAACAGACTAAACAGTAGGGCAGCTAGTTTTATAGAACTAGGAAAAGAAAAAAATAGTTAGGGAGAGGGAGGTAGGCAAACCATGAGAGATTCTTGAATACTGAGAACAAAATGAAGGCTGATGGGGGTGGGGGTTGGTGGAAGGGGGGTGATGGGCGTGGAGGAGGGGACTCATTGGGATGAGCACTGGGTGTTGTATGGAAACCAACTTGACAATAAACTATGAAAGAAAAAAAAAAGAAATGCCCTCCTGGGGTCAGAACAAATTTCAAAGGCTGGTCTCAAGAAGTACTCCTAACCAAATGTAATTGGACCAGACTCTGGAGAAACTCATATCATAGAGAGTTGTCAAAAACAAGAGGGTAATAAGCTGGCAATTAGTAGAGCCTAATATCTGGGTGTGAGACCAAATGAGGCAGAGGGCTTAACATAAAGGTTAGGGAAAGAGACAAAGAAAACTCTCGTATAACTACTGTCATATCAGGATGGCTGCACATTAGTAGCTTTTGAATGGATAAATACCATGAGATATATCTAAACTATGGGATATTATTTGGCAATAAAGAGAAATGAAGTGCTCATAGATGCTAAATCATAAATAAACCTTGAACAGATTATGATAAATGAAAAAAGCCAGTCACAAAATACTATATATTATATGATTCCTTTTATGTGAAATATCTAGATTAGACAAATTTATAGAGACAGAAAGTAGATTAGGACTAGGGCTAGGGAGAGAGTATTGGGTGAAAAAGGGGATTAACTACTAATGGATGCAACATTTCTTTGTCGGGTGATAAAAGTGCTTTAAAATTGACTGGGAATAGTTGCACAACTCTGAATATATTAAAAACCACTGAGTAGTACATTTTAAACGCATTGATTGAATGATATGTAAATTATGTCTCAATCAATTTTCAATTATTGAATAACAAAATCGAAAACAAAAATAATTCTTAAAAAAAAAGAACAAAAAGTACACATAATTCTTTATACATATACTTTATTACTTTTTATGTACACTAGTATTTTTAGTACTCTATTTTTTCTTTTTTTTCTATTTTCTTTGGTTACTTCTTCCCCTAGTCCCTCCATATTATCTGTATCATTCACCTTTCCCTCAAAGTAATTCATGTTAACAAACTAGTGTGTATCTTCACATTTATTTATCCATTGTCAAGTCTATCACACACATATGTACAAATACATATACACATTTGTAGACACTGTTTCATAAAATCAGAATCATATTACCCTCACTTTTCTGAACTTCACTTTTTTCATTTAACAAAGCCTTATGGAAATTCTTATAAGTAAATTATAAGCTCTAATTTATTCTTGTAAATAGCTACATACTAGTCCATAATGTGGATACATCATCCTTTATTCAGTTCTTTGATATCTCTAGCCTCACCCTTCTATTTTTTTTTAACTTTTTATTTTGAGATGATCATAGATTCACAAGTAGTTGTAAAAAGTAATAAGAAAGAGAGATTCTGGAGGCAACTGTATGGTACAGTCAGTTGAATGTCTGACTTTCGCTCAGGTCATGATCTCACAGTTCATGGGTTCGAGCCCCACATTGGGACATGGAGCCTGCTTGGAATTCTCTCTCTCTGCCTGTTCCCCACCCATGCTCACTCCCTCTCTCAAAATAAATAAACTTAAAAAAAAAAAAAAAAAGAAAGATATTCTGTACAGGCTTCACTCAATTTTCCACAGTCTTAATATCTTGTACAACTATAGTACAATATCACAAACAGGCGATTGGCATTAATAAAATCCACTGGTATCATTTGGATTTTACCAGTTTTACATGTACTCATTTGTGTGTGTGTATGTGTTCAGTTCCGCACAATTTTATCACACATATAAATGTGTGACCATCACCACAGTCAAGATAATGACAGTACCATAATAAGGATCCCTCCTGCTATCCTTTTATAGCCATAGCCATCTCCCTCTCTCTCTCTCACTCCTTAACCTCTGGCAACTGCTAACCTGTTTTCCATCTCTATGAATTTGTCATTTCAAGAATGTTATATACATGGAATCATATAGTACGCAGCCTTTGGGATTGGCTTCTTCCCTTCCCTTCCCTTCCCTCCCCTCCCCTCCCCTCCCCTCCCCTTTCCCTTTCCCTTTCCTTTCCTTTCCTTTGATGTTTTATTTATTTTTGAGAGAGAGAGAGAGCGAGCGAGCACGAGCACTAGTGGGGAGGGGCAGAGAGAGAGAGGGAGACACAGAATCTGGAACAGGTTCTAGGCTCTGAATTGTCAACCCAGGGCCCAATATGGGGCTCAGACTCACGAACTGTGAGATCATGACCTGAGCTGAAGGCAGAGGCTTAACCAACTGAGCCACCCAGGTGCCTCAGGACTGGCTTTTATATTTTCTTGAAATCCATACAAGTTATTTTGTGTATCAACAGCTCATTCCTTTTTTAGAGTAGTATTCCATAATATGGATATACCACAGTTTGCTTAATGACTCACCCATTGACAGGCTTTGGGTTGTTTATACTTTTTAGCTGTTACAAATAAAGTTGTTAGAAACATTGTGTACAAGTTTTTGTATGAACATAAGTTTCCATTGCTCTGGGCTAAATATCTAAGAGTGCAGTTACTGGCTCATATGGTTAAGTACCTGTTTAGTTTTATAATAAATTGTCATATTATTTTCCAGAGTGGTTGTATTATTTTATATTCCTACCAGCAATGCACAAGATATTGAGTTTTTTAATATTTCACCAGAATTTGGTGTTATCAGTATTCTTTAAAATTTTAGCCATTCGGATAGGTGCATAGTGATACTGCATTGTGGTTTTAATTTCCATTTCTCTCATGGCTGATAAGATTAAACATATTTTTATATGCTTATTGCCATCTGCATATCTCTTTTGGTAAAATGTCTGTTCATGTCTTTTGTCTATTTTTGATTGGATTGGTTGGTTTTATACTTTTGAGTTTTGAGAGTTCTTTATATATTCTAGACACAGGCATTTCTTGTATTTTTGATTTGCAAATATTTTCTCCTAGTCTGTAGTATGTCTTTTTATTTTCCTCACAGAATTCCCTGTAAAGTTTTTAATTTTGAAGAAGTACAATTTATCAATTTTTACTTTTATGAATAAGGATTTTGGTGTCTATCCATTATTTTTAACTTTTAAAATAATTACTTTAAAAATGTGTCTATTTTAAATAAATAGTTTATAACTGTAATTATATTTTATCTGGAATTTAAAAAATTACAGTCTAGTGGTTTGCATTTTAATGGACAAGTACAATTTTGGACAATGACAGTCATGCTTGATTTTAATCATTCCATCTTATTTTCTATTTATATTTTGTGCATTGTTGATTGTTCATTTTTTAAAAAATCTTTTTTGGTCTGGTTATAGTCCTATTTATTTTTTTCTTCTTAACTTCTAGATTTTGTTATGCTTCTTTGTTCATAGCTATTATATCTTTACCTGCTCTAGTAGACTTCTATACTTTTCTAGGATTATTTGAAAATAAGATATCAACTCTTTCCCTTTCCATAAATCTAGTTAAAATCTTCCACAAAAACATTTCTAAGCCTCATCAATTTCTTCAATGGTGAATTCTACCAAACATATAAGGAAGAAATAATACCAATTCTAAACAAACTCTTCCAGAAAACTGAAAAGAATACTTGCCAATTCATTTTATGATGTCATAATTACTCTGATACCAAAGTCAGACAATGACATTTTGAAAAAAGAAAACTACAGACCAGTGTATTTCATGGGTATAAGAATAGAATTTCTTTTTATTTTCTTAAAATTTTTTAATGTTTTATTTATTTCTGAAAGAGAGACACCGTGAGCAGGGGAGGGTCAGAGAGAGAGGGAGGCACAGAATCTGAAACAGCCTCCAGGCTCTGAGCTAGCTGTCAGCATAGAGCCCGACATGGGGCTCAAACCCACGAACCGTGAGATCATGACCTGAGCTGAAGTCGGCCACTTAACCAACTGAATCCCAACCAGGCACCCCTACAAGTCTTTTTTTTAAACATTAAAAAATCAATTAATGCATCTCACCATATTAACTAGTAAAGAAAAACCACATGATCATCTCAGTAGAGGCAGAAAAAAAAATGATTTGACAAAAGCCAACAACTATTCCTCATAAAAACTCAGGAAACTAGAAGTGATTTTCTCAAATCCAATAAAAGACATCTATAAACAACCTACAACTAGCATCACACTTAATTGTGAAAGACTGATGCTTTCCTGCTAGGATCAAGAAACAAGGCAAGGATGTCCATTATCACCACTTCCATCTAATATTGTACTAGGGGTTCTAGCCAACACAATAAAACTGGAAAAAGAAATAAAACCCATCTAGATTATAAAGGAAGAATTTTCTGTTCACATATAGTTATCTGTGTATAAAATCTTATGAGATCCACATAAATGCTACCAGAATAAATGAGCTTATCAAAGTTGGATAATATAATATACAAAAATCAGTTATATTTGTATGTACTATCAAAAAGCACATAGAACTTGAAATTTAAAAAATTATAATTTATCATAGCAATAGAAACATGAAATTCCAAGGAATAAACCTGTCAAAAGATGTTCTGGACCTGTACATTTAAAATTACAAAGCACTGCTGGAAGAAATCATATAAGACCTAAATAAATGGAAAGATACACTGTATTCATGGATTGGAGGACTCAACATTGTTAACATGTCAATTCTTCTCAAATTTATCTATAGATTTAATGTAATCCCAATCGAAATCTGAGGAGGCTTTGTGTGTGTGTGTGTGTAAATTGTCAAGTTCATCCTACATTTCATGTGGAAACAAAAAGGACCAAGAATAACCAAAATAACTTTGACGAAGACCAAAGTAGGAGAGGGTATACTACTTGACTTTACTTATCATAAATTCATGGTCATAGTCATCAGGACAGTGGGGTATTAGTGTTAAGGTAGATAAATAGAGCAATGGAACTGAATAGATGGTTTAGAAACATGGGTGCTTGGGTGGCTCAGTCGATTTATTGTCCAACTACAGCTCAGGTCATGATGTCATGGTTCGTGGGTTCGAGCCCCTCATTGGGCTCTGTGCTGACAGCTCAGAGCCTGGAGCCTGCTTTGGATTTTGTATGTCTCTCTCTCTCTCTGCCCCTCCCCAGCTTGTGCTCTCTGTCTTTCTCTCTTTCTGTCTGTCTCTCTCTCTCAGAAATAAACATTAAAAACAAATTTTAAAAAGATAGTTTGCATATGTTTTCACTCATATGTGAAACAGGAGCAACTTAATAGAGGACCATGGGGAAGGGGATGGGTAAAAAAGATAAGAAGAGGGAGGGAGCCAAACCATAAGAGACTCTTAAATACTGAGAACAAATTCAGAGTTGATGGGGGTGGGGGAGAGGGGAAAAGAGGTGATGAGCATGAAGGAGGGCACTTGTTGGAATGAGCTCTGGGTGTTATATGGAAATCAACTTGACAATAAACAAACAAACAAACAAACAAACAAAAGATAGTTTAGAAATAGACTGACACACAGAGAATCAATTGATTTTTGATAAAAAAAAGTGAAGGGTAATTCTGTGGAGAAAGGAGAGACTTTTTAACAAATGATGTTGGAATAACTGCGAATCTATATACACAAAAAAATGGATTTCAATCTTTATTTCACACCATATATAAATATTAGCTCAAAATGTATCATAGGCTTAAATGTAAAATCTAAAACCATAAAACTTCTAGAAGAAAAAGTCTTTAAAAAATTAAGAAAAATTTTGAACTTGGATTAGGCACTAAAAGCACAATTCTAAAAGAGAAAATGATCATTAAAATTAACAAAAATTTTAAAACTCTGCTCTTTGAAAGGTATCATTAAGAGATGAAAAGACAAAACTTTGGACTAGAAGAAAACATTTGCAAATCATATTTGATAACAGACTATATCACAAATGTATAAAGAACTCTAAAATTTCACTAATAAATTTTTTTAAATAGGCAAAAGATTTTAACAGACTCCTTACCAGAGAAGATATACAGATGTCAAATAAGCACATGGAAAGATATTCAACATCATTAGACATTAGGAAAATTCAAGTGAAAGCACTTATTAGTATGTCTAAAATTAAAAAACTGACCACACCAAATGTTGACAATGATGTGGATCAGTGGGACTCTCAGGCACTTTTGTTGGGGATGTAACATGGTACAACCTCTTTGGGAAATAGGTTGATAATTTCTTGAAAATCAAACATACATTTACTATATGGCCCAGACATTCTACTATTGGGTATTTACCTAAGAGAAATGAAAGCATATGCCATACAGAGACTTGTACATGAATGTTCATGGTAGCTTTATTTGTAACAGCCAACCACTCAAAACAGTCTAAATGTTCATCAACAAGTGAATAAATAAATTGTTGTATATTCATACAATAGAATATTACTCAGCAATAGAATGGAACAAACAGCTCATGAGTGTAACACATGGATGAATGTCAAAATAATTTTACAGAGTAAAAGAAACCAGGCTCCCCCCAAGAGACTACATTCTGTATGATTCCATTTATATACAAATCTAGAGAATGCAAAATTATTTCTAGTGATAGAGGACAGATCAATGGCTTCCTGGGAATGAGAGAAAGAAGAAAGAGAAGGATTAGCAAGTGACAGAAAATTTTTAGAGATGATGGGGCACCTGGGTGGCTCAGTCGGTTAAGCATCCAACTTCGGCTCAGGTCATGATCTCATGGTTCTTGTGTTCAAGCCCCGCGTTGGGCTCTGTGCTGACAGCTCAGAGCCTGGAGCCTGCTTCGGATTCTCTCTCTATCTCTCTGTCTCTGTCTCTGTCTCTGTCTCTCTCTTTCTGACCCTCCCCTGCTCATGCTGTCTCTCTCAGAAATAAAAACATTTAAAAATTAAAAAAAATTAGAGATGATAGGTATTTATTTTCTTGATTGTGGCGATGGTTTCAGGGTATACCCACTTGCCATACATCAAACTATACACTTTAAATTTGTACAGTTTATTGTAGGTTAGATATACTTGAATAAATTTAGTTGAAGAAATAAAGTAAGGAAAGGAAATAAAGAATGATAAAGAGGAAAGTTACTTATTTTAGGTAGAATTGTCAGAGAGTGTCCCTCTGCAAAGGTGAAATTTGGATACAGACTGGGATGTAGTAAGGGAATAAGACCATCTGATATCCAGTAAAGGAGAATTTGAGGCAGTAAATTTAAAGGCTAATGTCCTCTCTAAATTGTAATGGCATAGTGATACTGGCAGGGTGGAGTAGTAGCTAAATTTTGACGTGTTCTTCTTAACTGCTCTCACTGCATATTGTATAGTCACAGAAGGCCTAGGAGATTGAGATTAATATGTACTTACTCCAGAATGTAGTCTGAAAACTATTATAATTGTATTAAATAATTACATGATATCAGTTTAGGTTTCTGAAGTTAATTTTCTCTCTCAAAGTAGAAGGCAACTGATACTCTGATTCATTTCAGACATCTCTTAATAAGGTTCTAGTTGATTGGGGAGGAGAATACTTCTTCCCATACTTTATTCATTCCTTCAACATTGATTTCTTCAGCAAATATTATAAAGTGCCTCTTGTTCCAAATGTTTTGCTAGGAAGTGGGGCTATAGCATTGGACATCCCTGCACTTATGCAATTTAGAGGCTGGTGGGGAAACTGATTTGCCACTTAGAAAATGTCATTTGATAGGAGAAGAATTAAAACTTAGAAACATGACTTCTTCTTGTGACTGAATAGAGAGGAGAAATGAATTAGGAAAAAACCACTTAAGTGGATGGCAGTTTCCATGAGCAAAAAAAAACCTAATACACTATTTTCTTTTTCTTTTTTTTATTTTTATTTATTTCTAGGAGAGAGAGAGAGAGAGACAGCGTGAACAGGGGAGAGTCAGAGAGAGAGGGAGTCACAGACTCTGAATTAGGCTCCAGGCTCTGAGCTGGCAGTCAGCACAGAGCCCGACGCGGGGCTCGAACCCACGAACTGAGAGATCATGACCTAAGTGAAAGTTGGACGCTTAACCGACTAAGCCACCCAGGCACCCCTACAATAGGTGCTACTCCATGAAACTGATGAAACAGATAAAGTGGGTAAAATGATTTGGCAGAGGTAGTAGTTTTCAAATTTGTTAAGTAGGAAAATGGCATTTAGGAAGGGATAAAGGAGAACCTCCTGACAAAAGTTAAAAAACAAAAAGAAACAAATTAACCCTTCAAAAATGTAATAAATACCTGTTTATTCTCATACCAAGGTAACTGGCATACAACACATACTTTTCAAAAATTGTGAGTCTTTCCAGAAATCTAAGCCGTATATAACAGAAGGGAGCTAATATTTATTGAGCACCTGCCATGTGTCAGGCCTTTAAAATATTTCACTATATAAAATAAAGCAAACATGCATTTTGTTCTAAATGTTCAGTTTAAATGTTCCACATGTAATGGTTCATCTTATTTTCATGACAACCCCATGAAGTAGCATGGTTATCATCTACTTTTACAGGGAAGAAAAATAAAATACAGAAAGGTCAGATGTTTTCAAAGTTGCCCAACTTTAGACTAGAACCCTGGTACCTGGTTCCAGAGCCCAAGCTCTTAGCTGCTACTCTGTACTGCAAAGGAGAGGAAGCCTGCTGTTTTCAGATGGACAATATTCACACAGACCCATCCCAGCAAGTTTGTTTTAAAAGGGTTTCTCAGTTTTTCCTGGTTATTCTCCTTCCCACCTTCATCTTACAGTCATTATTCTTGGCTTCTAAGGTGTAAAAGCAATGAGAAAAAGTGGGATGGAATAATGAAGGGTAGAAAAAGGGGTAAATCCTATCATTTGGATGTTTTTATTTCACTCTAACAAAGGGCTTTTCTGTGATTCTATAAAACTTCAACTTCAGTGTCGCTTCCACATGGGGTGCTCAGCCTGTCTGTTCTGCAATGTATGGATGCTTGTGTGTGTGTGTCTAGGAAGAAGCTGCTGCAACAAGAGGTACTGCAGCAGGGTGACTAAGAGCCCAGGCCCTGGAGGTAGTCTGCCTGGGTTTGAATCTCGTCTATTTCCAATATGAAAATATCTGTCACTTTGATTCTTGAGATGGAGTGTGAAACAATAAAAAGAGTGCAGTTCTGTTCGGGCAAGTTTGGGGGGCTTACTTCCTCACCAGCAAAATGAGGGTGACATTTCACTCCATCTATTGTAAGGTTTTGTTTGAAGTTGAAATGAAATAATATATGTGAAAAGTCAGTATGAACTATAAAGAGTTCTATATAGTTCTACATATATATAAACTATAAAGCAATGCTAGGCATATCCATACTGTCAATAGGATATATACTTGTGTTGTTTATTCGGTCTGTCAGTCAAAGTGCTTTTCCTTGCACAGTTCTTCTCTTTGTTTCAGACAAACTGCATGAAGTGAGCAGTGTGGCCAAATAACAGAGGACAGCTCACTGCACTGTGAAGTGATCAGCATCCCCAAACTCATGATTTCATTATGGCCTTTGTCTTATCTAATATGCACCAATACCTAAGTCTGCATTACTCAGCAGCCTGTCCTCACATGCAGCTAAAAGCGAAAAGAGAAGAAAGGTGGAGGAAGTAATGGCAAGAAAGGATCATTCTTATTCCCAGATCTGTCATCGACAAAAGGCACTATTAGTTATTCATTCCAACATATTTCAAATAAAGATTGGTCATTTTTGAAGAGACTGGTAAAAAGTCACTGAACTTATTTTTTTAAAAAATTTTTTAAATGTTTTATTTATTTCTAGGAGAGAGAGAGAGAGACAGCGTGAACAGGGGAGGGTCAGAGAGAGAGGGAGTCACAGACTCTGAAACAGGCTCCAGGCTCTGAGCTGGCAGTCAGCACAGAGCCCGACGCGGGGCTCGAACCCACAAACCGTGAGATCATGACCTAAGCGAAAGTTGGACGCTTAACCGACTAAGCCACCCAGGTGCCCCAAAAGTCACTGAACTTATTAAGAAAACTAGGCCCAGGCGTACTTGGGTGACTCAGTCAGTTAGGTGTCCAACTTCCGCTCAGGTCATGATCTCTGGGTACCTGAATATGAGCCCAGTTTGGGGCTCTGTGTTGACAGCTCAGAGCCTGGAGCCTGCTTCTGATTATGCGTCTCCCTCTCTCTCTGCCCATCCCTTGCTTGTACTATATCACTGTCTCTCAAAACTAAATAAGAACATTAAAAAAAAAAAAAAAAAAGAAAACTAGGCCCACATTTGGGAGAGAAACTGTACTTCAATTACTGACTGTAGTGTTGATCTCCATATAAGGCTACTTTCCTGTCATTGTATCCTGTAATACAGGGATAGGAACTAGGAGTGAACAATGTTCATTCCTGTAGGATAGTATAAGAAAGATCCTGACAAACACATCCATTTTTAACAAAAAAGTATCAGTATCTCATTTTTTCCAATCCTAAATGTCCTCTGAGCTGAGAATCATAAACTACATATCTATTTCCTTAGGGAGAAAAGTTGACAATGAAAATTAGCAGAACAGAGATAATACAATAACAATGCTTCTTCCACTGATAAAAGGACAACCATTCTGAAGTACAAAAATAGAAACAGAAAGCAAAGGTGGCAGACAGCAGAAGAAGGAAAAGAAATAGTCATTTCAGTAATTGTGGAATGTTGTTGGTCAATAGAGTTCTGTACCATAAAGCCAAGATTTCAATAGGAAAATACTCCAAGATCATGCTTTGGTGTTTAAATGCTAAGGGAAGTCAGGAGCTCACATTAAATTTTCCCTAAGACCTTAAATTTTATTTTGAACTAAAAACTTCATGAAGCACTTAAGAAATACCAGCCTTTACAAAACAGATCTGACAACTTATGCGCTGGGGTATGATCTAAAATAGGAAGTGAAATTTAAGCTTAAAATGCTAAAATCTTCTGGCAGACAACAAAAAATACATATATATAGGCCATACCTGATTGGAAAAAAATAGTAATTCCGTTGATTTCATTCTCTTTTTTTCCTTCTTTTAAGGCTTCTGGCAAATGTTTGAGTCTTCTTTGAGAAGAAGCTAATTACAGCATTAAGTCATTGAGACCTCCTGTGTGCCAGTCACTGTATTAGGTCCAGGGAGGCAAGGGAAACTGTACTGCTCTCAAAGATCTTATAGGCTAGTGGGGATAAAATTACCATGCAGATGATGAATGCTATAATGAAGATGTGTACAAGATACATAAAATGTAGAAGGAAAGGGAGGATGCTTAATTTGGCTTGAGTAGAGAGCTTACAGAAAAGTTCATTTGATGTGTGATTTGAAGATTTAGCAGGAGATTGGGAAGCAAATAAAAGAAAGATGGTTTTGATAGTTACTTTTATGTGTTCATTTGACTGGGCTAAGGGATGCTCAGGAAGCTGCTAAAACTATTATTTCTGTGTATGTTTATCGGAGTGTTTCAGGGGAGATTAACATTTGAATCTGAAGATGGAATAAAGAAGATGCCCAACATGTGTGTGCATCATCCAATTCATTGAGGATCTATTAGCATAAAATGTTAAGAGAGGTGCATTTACTTGAACTGGGACATTCATCTCCTCCTACACTCTGACACTGGTACTCCTGGCTCCTGGACCTTTGGACTTGAATCAGGACTTATACTGACAGTCCCTGAGAGTCTTGGGCCTTTGGAGTAGAACTAAATTACACCATTGGCTTTCCTGGTTCTCCAATTTGAGGATAGCAGATTGTGGAACTTCTCAGTTTCCAGAATCATGTGAGCCAATTCCTATAATTAATATGCTCTTTTGTATATATCTATATCTGTCTGTCTATCTGTCTATCTATCTATCCTATTGATTCTGTTTTTCTGGAGAATCCTTTCTTTAAATTGTTTTTAAAAAATTTTTTAAACGTTTTATTTATTTTAAAAAATTTTTAATGTTTTTATTTATTTTTGAGAGAGAGATAGAGACAGCATTAGCAGGGGAGGGTCAGAGAGAGAGGAAGACACAGAATCTGAAGGCAGTCTCCAGGCTCTGAGCTGGCTGTCAGCACAGAGCCCGACGTCGGGCTGGAACCCACCAACCTTGAGATCACGACCTGAGCCGAAGTAGGACACTTAACCGACTGAGCCACCCAGGCACCCCTAAATTATTTTTTATGTTTATTTTTGAGAGAGAGACAGAGAGACAAAACATGAGTGGGGAGGGGCAGAGAGAGATGGAGACACAGAATCCGAAGCAGGCGCCAGGCTCTGAGCTGTCAGCAAAGAGCCTGATGGGGGGCTCAAACCCATGAACGGTGAGATCATGACCTGAGTCAAAGTCAGATGCTTAACTGACTGAGCTATCCAGACATCTCTCTGGAGAGTCCTAATACAGTGGTATCCAGGCAGAGGAAATAGCATGGGAGAAAAGTATGTTTGAATAAAAAATTACTGAAATGATTCATTATTGCTGGAATTCAAGTTATACATGCATACCTAAGGAGGAGAATGACACATAAATACGGTAACATAGGGGCGCTTGGGGCTTAGTCGGTTAGACATCTGGCTTCGGCTCAGGTCATGATCTCACAGTTCGTGGGTTCGAGCCCCGTGTCGGGCTCTGTGCTGACACCCAGCTCAGAGCCTGGAGCCTGCTTCAGATTCTGTATCTCCCTCTCTCTCTGACCCTCTCCTGCTCATGTTCCCTCTCTCTCTCTCAGAAATAAATAAAACATTAAAAAAAATTAAATAGGGCAAGATAGGTAGGCAGGAGATAGGTAGTTAAGGAACTTGTTTGCCAGGAAAAAGAGTAACTATTTTCTTTCTCAATAACAGAGACATATGATCAAATTTTTATTGTGCAAATATCATCTGGGAGGATGTGAGAGATAGAATAATGCAGGGAGGAACCTGGAAGGAAGGAACATAGGAAGCCTGTAAGTCTTTCCCTGTTATAGAGAAAAGAGATAAAATGACCCAACTAAACATTTAAGAGACAGCCTATAAGTAGAGGGGATTTCAAATATCCTCAGTCTTTTAGAAACTTTCACAGCTAGCCCTGGTTTAGTGCCTAAGGAATTTATTGTGAAAGCAATGTATCCTGCCATTCCTCAACTTCAGACATCAGATATGGGGTTGATTCTTCCCAATGAGAAAATCTTGTCTAATTGATAGTCATGGCAAATAAACTCTTTAATTGCCAGAAAGACAATAACCAAATCCCAACTGTTCTGTGCATGTATTACAAAGCGGTGAAAAGGAAATTAATACAATATTTTTTTAAAAGGTGATTGTCCTGAAGATCAAAAGTATTGGTAATTATAAAAAGTGCTTACAATGGTAATTGACATATAGCATGAACTGAACAAATATTAGTGAAAATAATAATAAAAATTTTGCTATAATAATATATATTAACATACATGATTAGCTATATTAAGTATTTATCCATAATAAACATATTACATATAGTACTATTATTAATAATAATTGACTCTCCAGACACGAACAAATTTTAAAAAATTAACTTGCTGAGTCAGTCAAGTACTGTATCTATGATATCCATGATTTTGAAAGAATTCTCAAAGAAACTCTGGGTCAGATTTAACACATATCACCCTGTAACAAATGATTATGATTAAGTACAAAAACAGATGAGACAGTGAATTCATCTATTCACCTTAGCCTGACAATTTTAACTATTCTGAAATCTCATGTGTAGGGTAAATACCTTTTGTGAAGGAGACTTATTTATTTGCTTGATAAAGTAAACAGTTAAATATATGATTTCTATAAAACAGAAGGCCCCTGTTATATTTTTAACCTCAAGGTTAATACTGATTTCCATTTTCTACTAAAATTCTGAAAATTCAGGGCTAAAGACTTGGTTTTGCTTCATTTTCCCAGCCATCATAAAATGTTTCTTTGGGTAAAGTGAGATGGCTTTTGAGAGAATTTAAGCCTCAAGCCTGTGTCTAATACATCACATTTAAGACAATCTCAGCAATGTCACATACAGAAATTTTAATCTATTTCAGATAGAGGCATTGGCTGAAAATTATAACATAAATCCAAAATAAAAAAGGAATAGAACTGGCCTAGAAATGTTGAATTAACAAACCAAAACATCTTTATCCATACTGCAAACATATAATTAAGTAATTTAAAATAAACATTGAGATTCATAAAGATTCAAAGTCATGGAGGTAGAAAAAAGAGCTTTCTATTCTGTTTTCTGTACAACTCAGAACCAAACGAGGGAATCTGTCATGGACAGCTATATTCAGCATGTAGCATCCATCCCCTTCTGATAATAATCCTTGGGGTCCTTACCACCTCCCTCAATTCCAGTTCCTGTGCATTGGAAACTTTTTTTTTTACACACTATCTTCAGGGATGGACACATGTTGTGGTAGGTGGCTTGTAAGCTGGCCACATTGATTATTTTTTTCCTGATATTAATGATTTTATGTAGTTGTTCCTCTCTTTGAATAGCTTGCTTGTAACCAACAAAATAAGTCAACATTGTGATGATGTCACTTTGCAAAACTCCTAACTTCTACCTTACTAGGAAATCCCATCCCTTCATGGTTTTGATGAAGCAAGTTACTACGTTGAGGCCCATGGCAAGATATTGAGGAAAACAGTGATTAATTGTTGATCAAGCTAAGAAAATTGGTGACCAGTAAAGGAAGTCTTTTTCTCAGTACCTCTGGATTCTAAAGCAAGTTTAAAAAACCAAATACAGGGGTGCCTTGGTGGCTCAGTCGGTGTAGCGTCTGACTATGGTTCAGGTCATGATCTCACGGTTCGTGGGTTCAAGTCCCAGGTCGGGCTCTGCACTGACAGCTACCCCAGAGATTGTAGCCTGTCTTTGGATTCTGTGAATCCTCTGTCTCTGACCCTCCCCCTCTCTCTGACCCTTCCCTGCTCATGCTGTCTCTATCTCTCTCACAAAAATAAATAAAACATTTTTAAAAATTTTTAAAAATACAAATATCATCTCAGTAGCATTTATGTACCCAATTGATAATAGAAAAAAAGACATTAGAATGTCTTCTTGAGCCCCTCTTTTTGCTAATGCTAACCTCTCTACCTGTTATATACTGTGGCTACCCTCCTCCTCATTTCCAATTTCCTCATGGTTTTATTCTATTAGTCCTTCAAGGTCTTTCCATGTCTTCTCTAAGGTTTTCTGGGATACTCTAGTATGAATATTTTCTTCCTCCTATAAACTCCCACAACATATTATTTGTGTCTCTTATATGGTACTTTTCACTTTGGATACTGTGTAGAATTTATGTATATGTCTTTCACCAGGCTGTAAACACCTAAATGATGGAAATCATGTCTTAATCATCTCTTTGTCCCAGTAGTACCTAATAGAGAGCCTTGTACAAAGCAGGGCATATTTTTTTTTGTTTTATTCAAACATATACATTGTTTTAAATTTTAGTTAACCAATAACCTGTGCAATATTGGTTTCAGGAGTAGAATTCAGTGATTCATCACTTAAATACAACACCTAGTGCTCATCACGACAAGTGTTCTCCTTAATACCTTTCACCCATCTAGCCCATCTCTCACTCAACTCCCTCTATCAACCCTCAGTTTGTTCTCTATCAAGAATCTCTTGTGATTTATCTCCTTCTGTCCTCTTTTTCACCTTTCCCATATTTCATCTGTTTTGTTTCTTAAATTCCATAGATGAGTGAAATCATGTATTTGTCTTTTGCTCTGATTGACTTATCTCACTTAGCATAATACATTCTAGCTATATCCACTTCTTTGCAAATGACAACACTTTTTGATAGCTAGCTGAGTAATATTTGTGTGTGTGTGTGTGTGTGTGTGTACCACATCTTCTTCATCAATTAATCAGGTGACAGACATTTGGGCTCTCTCCATAGTTTGGCTATTGTTGATAATGCTGCTATAAACATTGGGGTGCATGTACCCCTTCAAATCTGTTTTTGTATCTTTTGGGTAAATACTTAATAATGCAACTGCTGGGCCTAAGGGTAGTTCTATTTTTAACTTTTTGAGAAGCCTCCATACTGTTCTCCAGAGTGGCTGTGCCAGTTTGTATTCCCACCAGCAGGACAATAGGGTTTCCCTTTTTCTGCATCCTTATCAACACCTGTTGTTTCTTGTGTTGTTAATTTTAGCCATTCTGACATTGGTGAGGTGATATGTCATTGTGGTTTTTATTTGTATTTCCCTGATAATGAGTGATGTTGAGCATCTTTTCATGTATCTGTTAGCCATCTGGATGTCTTCTTTGGAAAAGTTTCTGTTCATGTCTTCTGCCCATTTCTCAACTTCTAGGTTATTTAATCTTGGGTGTTAAATTTGATAAGTTCTTTATATATTTTTGGATACTAACCCATATACAATGATTCTTTTAAGGAATCAAGGACAGAGGCTAACACAAGGTTTGTCAAAGTTTGTAAAGTTCTATGAGATAATAAAAGAAATAATGTAAAACAAGGATTCAGTGGTCAAGTAACTTCAGGGAAACAGGGATAAAAGAAGATAAACAGGTTTCTTTAATATAGTTAAGGTAATAATAAAAGTTTCTTTAAGACATTGATATACTGATTTGTATTTCAGTCTCCAAGAAGGGACATATAGCACTGGTATCTCTGGACCTCGTATGACCAAAAGTTCCTTTGCACTTTTTTATCAGAGCACCTTTAGAAGCTAATGATCTATGAAGCACATTTCGGGAAATTTATCCTTGATATTACCCAAAGGAAGTTAATGGCAACAGTCAATGGAAAATTAAATCTATAATGGGGTGCCTGGGTGTTTCAGTCAGTTAAGTGTCCAATTCTGGATTTCAGCTCAGATCAAGATCTCATGTTTCATGAGATCAAGCCTCACGTCAGGCTCTTCACTGAGAGTGTGGAGGCTGCCTAGGATTCTCTCTCTCCATCTCTCTCTGCCCCTCCCCTGCTTTTGCTTGCTATCTCTCAGAATAAACATTAAAAAAAGAACTTAAAAAAATAAAGTATTATTGGGAGGAATACTGGTAGATAACAGAGTAATGGTGTTAAGATTCATGGTTCCAAGATTTCACCTCTCTAATTCTATCAAGCCTTAGTGCAAAGCATTGCATATAGTGTGGCCTTAGTAAGCAATTGTTTCAAAAGAGAATACAGGAAGAATGAAGTTAGACAACCCTGAATCTCTTCTGCCACTTACTAGCTGTGTGATCTTAGTCAAATTACTTAGCCATCCTGGGCCTTGGGTTCCTTTTCTTGGAGATGAAGGTTAAAAATTATGCTTATGTCTCAGGATTGTTCTGCAGTTAAATGGAAATAATTAATGTAAAATGTTTAACATAGTAGTTGGTACATATTTTTTAATATACATATACTTTATAAATTGGACAGCTGAAGAGTACTTAGCAGATATAAAGTACAGTGACTGTATTTATAATAAAAATTATCAAATAAAGGAGAATGAATAGTAGAATGCTTAACATGTAGTTGTGACCTGATGTATTTGGTTCAACAATTGCATCAGAATGGTACCAGTGACACATAATGAATCATAGCATCACTAAGACTGTGGGTTTAGAAAGAAGAAAGTCATTGATTTTGATTCTTCATAAGGATCCTAGGTTATTATGTCATTTTACAATATGCACAATAATGTAATGGCATTATATGGTGATGGATGGCAGCTACACTTGTGGTAAGCATAGCATAACATGTAGAGAAGTCGAATCACTATATTGTACGCCTAAAACTAATGTAACATTGTGTGTCAATTATGATCATAGAAAAAAACTTTTAATGTGCGCTAAAAAGAGCTCAAAAATAATGTAATATTTTTAAATTTTTAAATTTATATTATGTAATACATAATATAAAATACATAGGATATGTTAGCCTCAAAGAAATAAATATGATAAACTGAAACTGACATTTTATTATAAATAAGATATAGCTCAATGATGATAATATTAATAAAGTTAATTATTTATACATTTTAAAATTGGCTCATGTTCTATTGTGAGCAAAGAGAATGTTATATAACATAATAAGATGGTAGCAACAATAGACATTTCAGATGGTACTTGGTGATTCTGAGGAACATCCATTGACTTTGCAAGGTATTTTATGGTTAAAAATGCTAAAATGGCTTGAAACTTTCCTTCTATGATTTTCCTCCTATCTTTGAAGTATTTTGAAGGGGGGTTCAATAAATCAATAAGATATATAGATTATCTAGTGAGAGTCTATTTATTTCTCCAGGCCATTAAGCTGTTGGCAGCACATCAATTCAATTATTTATGACTTGTTCTAATTAACAAATTTGTATTATCAGGAAGATAAGTTCAGTCCTATTCAATACATTATTAAAGTTACAAAATCTGTTCCTAAAAACCAGAGTTGAGTGCATAATTTATTTCTTTCTTTAGAATTTTACAAATATAAATGGGATCATTTCCAATAACAAAAGATTAACCACTGCACAAGCATGCTAGAAAGGAATGCTTGTAATATCACATTTTAAATAATTGGAAAATGTATTTAAATATATTTTACCCAAACTAAAGTGTGACATAAACCATCTGTGTGTAAAATTGCATCTGCTTAAATTATATGGCTACAGATTATAGTGACTATTATATAAAAGATTACCAAATTATTTTAATAGTTTTATTCTTAAAAATCATTAAAAAGTTTTCTGTCTTATTTTCATTATGCAATATAATAAACAGGACTGGGGTGCAATATTTTGAAAGGTTTTTACATGTTGCTTTATGTAATAATTGCATATATTACTCCACTCTTTTAACATTGAAAACTAGAAATTTTGAAATTAACCCTTACTCTTTCCTATCTTTTGTCTTTTAGACAATTTGTCATCAAATTCATATGTCTTCCTAGTTCTTTAGATTTTACTTTTCCTTTGGTTCTCATTGCTTATCTTATACCTAGAATAAATTATAAATATCTTCAGTATATGTTTAATCCATGTGCATAATAATTGTACATACTTAGTACACAGTAGATTAAAAAATTACTCTTCTGTCTCTCTTCTAGTTCTCTCTATTCAGCCAGTGAATCTCTGGGGAACCAGTGTAAGAAGACAAATTTTCTATTTATTATTTATTTTAGGGTCTGTATGTGATATAATAATTTTTTTTAAAGATAAGTTTAACCAGAATATATCTATTCATGGAAATATTTCTTATTTATACCCATTTGAAGACTGACTTAAGCTACATTTGAAACTGATGTCTGTTATTGCTTAAACATAGAAATACATATATGCTTAAACATAGAAATACATGTATTGGTCTAACATAAAGCAAGTCCTCAATAAATATTTGTTTAATGAATGAATAAATGAGTGAGTGAATTTTATATTCAACAGAAATGAGTTTAGGCCATTTCCTGATGACCTCAAAGGGCTCATCAGTGTGCTAGATGCAAGGATTTCAGCAATGAAGACAGACTCCACGCTTTCCTTCACTCAGTTTGTTATGGCATTGTCTTTAGTTTAATCAGGGATGTAATTATTTTAAAAAATTGAGTTTCATATTGAGTGATGCCTTTTATTTGTCCACAATTTCTCCCTCTCTCTCTGACCCTCCCCTGCTCACACTGTCTCTCTCTTTCTCAGAAATAAATAAAAACATTAAAAAAAAAACTAAACTGAGACAATGGGATATTTTTAAACATCAAGTAGATCTTGGATTATATTAAGTAGCTTTTGTTTGATTTTTCATTAGGTGTGGTAACGGTATTTTGTACACAATGTAAGTACACAAAATAAGTACACAATGTAATAGCAGGTAAGATGACACAATGTCTGAAATTTTCTTCAAAATAATTCTGGGTATTTATAGGGAGTGAATGGTTGGTACACTGGAAAATAAGATTGGTCATGTATTGGATAGGCTTTTAAGCTAGGTGATGGGTACATGAGTGTTCATAATACTATTCTCTTTACCTTTGTATATGTTTGAAATTTCCCACAAACAAATTTTTTAAAAAGTCATGTTGGAGGCGCATGGGTGGCTCAGTTGGTTGAAGATGTCTGACTTCGGCTCAGGTCATGATCTCACATTCCTGCCTCAGGCTCTCTGCTGTCAGCACAGAGCCTATGTTGGATTCTCTGTCCCCCTTTCTCTGCTCCTACCCCACTCTCTCGCTTAAAATAAATAAATAAACAAAAAAAGTAATTGTGTTGAAATGGCTCAGTCAGTTAAGCGTCTGACTCTTGATTTTGGCTCAGGTCACGATCTCACAGTTCACATATCACATCAGGCTCCTCACAGACAGTGTGGAGCCTACTTGGGATTCTCTCTCTCTCTCTCTCTCTCTCTCACTCTCTTAAAATAAATAAATAAACTTAAAAAAAGTCATGTTGGTAAAACTATAGGAGAATCTTTGAAAACATGTGATTTTTGATGTTTTGGAAAAAAGTGGCATGAAATAAAATGGTGTCATACTTTTTTCCCTAAATGCTTTAATTGATGAATTTTATTTAGATATCTTAACTATATTGTTGAATTCCTAGTTGGCTAAGAAAACATATTAAATGGTGGAGTCATAACCTGTAGTTTGCCAAGAATTTTCCATTTTCCTGATTTTATTAGTTGTATGCTTCTCATAGATACAGCATTTAGTTAGACAAGTGTGGAACTCTAATACCATAATAAAAAATATTAGTTTCTTTGTATGTATAAATCTCTTCTGAGCATCTACCTTTTGGTGATTTTAAACGTGAACTTTCAGTAACTGAATATCATAGTGTCAAATGTTGATTTGGTTAAAAATGCTGTTTTTGACTGGATCAAGCAAAACATTTTCAAAAGTGCAGTAGCAGCACAATCTGTTATATTTGCAATGAGAAAAAATTGGCAAGGATTATAAAAGTTACTTAAGAATAAACTTAACAGGGAGATGAAGCACAAATGGAAATGCCATAGAACGTGGAATGTAGGGCATATTCCTGAGGAGATCACAGAGAAATAGCAAAAGCTTGTAGGAGTTGGGTCAAAAAAGCTCAGTAGGAAACAGGATGCCACATCTAAGAGACATAAAAGGAAACAGAAAAAAAGAATTCTTTTACTATTTCAGGAACAAAAGAAAGCTAAATGACATACTTTGCTCCTTCAGTAGAGGGAGAGGGAAAGCCAATTTCTCATGATAGTAAAAATGCACATGCAATTGGTAATTTCAAAAAATCCTCCTTAAAATAAAGATGAACTTGAAATAGAGTTACTAGTACATTGATTGGGGGATACAAATTTAAGGTACACAAATGGACAATCTTTTTACAAAGTTTTTCTAACATAATTTACTATTATGATCTTATAATTTATATTCAAAGATATCTAAAGAATTGGCCATTCACATATTATGGCATAATGTACAGCCAATATAAGTCATGTTTTCGAGGATATTTAATGACAAGAGGAACTGTTAAAAATATAATAATAAACAATAAATGCAGAATCATATTACTGTCTGGAAGGGAAGGATCAAACCCACAGTAGTTATTTCTAATGAGGTTATTGGTGATTTTTATTTTCTTTATTTATACATGTGTTGGATATTCTACATTGAAAATTATTTACTTTTATAATGAAACATAGCAATAAAAATATTGTTTAAGGCATTAACTCCTCAACCTCCTACAGTTCAAGTCCTACTAGGCCATTTCAGTAACTCTGGTTAAGGATGCCAATAATCACTAATTTGCCAAATCATATGGTTGCTTTTTGCTTCTGTTCTCTGAAACATTTGACATTGTTGGTCACCCCATACTAGAATCCTCTGCTCTTGTGGCTTGTCTGGTCTAACTGAACCACATATCAGCTGCTACATGGAAGATTTAATGGCTGTCTGTCTTTACCACAAGCCGTTCTGTTCATTGCAAACCTGGGCACATCTCTCCATTGCTTTCACCCTTTTAGAACTCTCACAGCATGTAAGGTAAGTTACTCAGGACTCTCAGCTGCAAGTCACCCATTGAAAACAAAAGGACAGTTTCGAGTCCAGGAATTTAATTCAGTCCTCAGATCTCCATTTTTTGTTTCTGTTTGTCTCTTAGGTAGTTGCATCTCTTACAAGCAGATGGGCTTCCTTTCAGTGATTGGGATGAAAGGGCAAGACCACAGATAATTGCAAGCTTTTATATCATCCCAGCTGTCAACCTCAAGGCCAAGAGAGATACTTGCTCTCCCAGTATCTATGAAATCCAAGGCAAAGTCTTTAGTTTAATATGTCTACACAAAGGCCAAGAAGGCAGACCTGAGTACCAATTGCAATTCTGTGGACAGAAGGTAATATACTATGATTGGCAGCCTAATCAAAACCACGGTATGTGGTATTCCCAACGGGAAGTTCTACGAAGGAAAACAGGGACTCTATTACTAAGAAAAAGGGATGAGGGAAGCTGAGCAAATGAAAACATAAATATCCCCTACACAAGGTAATATTTAGTGCCCTTAGCCTGGCACTCTTGGATTTTCTTGGGCTGGTTGCTGCTGCCTATTTTTCTAGCCTAATCTTTTGCCATTTAGTCCCAAGAACCCTACAGTCTATCTATGCTGCACTTTTGGGTCTTTTCTGAATAGGCTGCAGTAGGCAGAATAGTGGCCTCCAAAGATGCCTATACCCTAATCTTTGGAATCTGTGAATATGTTACCTTACAGGACAGAAATAATGCTGCAGGTGTGATTAAGGTTAAGGATCTTGAGATGGGGACATTATCCTGGATTATCCAGGTTGGTCCAATCTAACCACAGAAGTCCTGAGAAGTCCTGAAAAGCAGAGATTTTTTTTTCCCATATCAAAGAAACAGAGATGGCACTGTGGGAAAGATCTGACTTTGAAGATAGAAGGGAGAGGACCACAAACCAAAGAATGTGAGTGGCCTCTAAAAGCTGAAAATGTAGGTAAATGGACTCTTCCCTAGAGCCTCCAGAAAGTAATCCAGTCCTACTGACATTTTGATTTAGCCCAATGAGACTTGTGTCAGACTTTGGACCTAATGGGAAGAGAACAGACTTACATTGTTTAAGCCACCATGTCTATGGTAATTTGTTACAGCAGAGTAGAAAACTAATACATAGGTCATACTATTTCATGCTTTTGTAGAGAAATAAGAAGTTTTCTTTGACCCTCTCAGGGTCTGTGGCTGGGTCTGAGAATTGGCAAAGTGAAAAGTAACAGGAGAAAGGCATAAAAGTTTATCTAAAATACATTTTATATGACACAGGAGCCTTCATAAGGAAACGAAAACCCAAAAAAACTGACCTGTGCACATCTGTGGAGGAATATGATAGGTCAAAGGGTATGTAGTAGTTGTAGTAACCTGGGGGAAATTTAGCAAGGCCTGTTTGTTAGGAATTTTTTTCAACATCCCTTTGTCTTCAGAGGTTAAGATGCTCCTTATACCTAGAAGGCATATGACTTGTTTCAGAGAAGAAAGGTAAGAGGGGAGAAGGCCAGTGACTTTCCTAGTTCTGATTTTTTCAAAGTCCTTCAGCTTAAAATATTCAATATGTCAAAGCACTATATTTTGGAATAGTGTGTCCTGAATTCTATCACTTTCTTGCTTTTGCATATCTGGTCATTTCATGTAAAGTATCTTCCCTACTGAACCATCTCACCCAATCCCAGTTCATTTGGTGAACTACCAATGTTCAAAATATAACTCAGGTGTTATCCTCTCTCTGAAGCCTTCCTTAGTATCGGCCCTGTGGAAGATGTATTTCTTCCCTAAGGCCACACAATACTCTGTGTATACTTCTACTACAGTATTTACCATACTGTATTGAAATTGTCTTAGAATAGATATATCTCTCCATGGAACTATAAATTTCTTTTAGTCCAGGGACTTTAACCTATTCTTCAATGTATACCACAGGTCAAACAATGTTGGGTACATAGTAAATTTTAATAACTGTTGGAGAATGCATGAAAAGTCACGGCATTGATTACTTACTTTGAAATTTATATAGGAATGCAAAAGAGTTGGAAACTGGAAAATGTCCAATGTATTATAAAAAGAGAAAATGGATACAGCATTCTAGACTTAACTTTCATCACCATAAACATGCTGGAAATCAATCAATAGTAGGAAAATTTTCAAATACATTGAAGATAGAAGGCACATTTTTATTACAAGAAAATTTTGTCTTAATTACTTGATAGAATGCTCCTATGTCAGTGGCTGAACTAATAAAGTTAGGGGTAAGAAATTGGTTATAATTAATCTTTTTTGATGTAGCAAAGCTTTGTATAGAATCCTATACATCAATGAACTTGAAAAATATGGTCTTAAATGGCATTAATTAATAATATCTAATGTTGTCTCCTAGAACCTGGCCAATACATTTAGGTAGAAGTAGCCTGCAAGAGGACCCCCAAATGATTCTTGCCTCCTGCAATTCAGTGTCTTGGGTACTTCCCTCCAACACTAAATAGGGCTACCCTGTGTGACAAAAGGACTTTACCAAAGTGACAATGTAGGACTTCTTGGGCTAGATAATAAATTATATTCCTGCTTCCACCTTATGCTCTTGAATTGCTCATTTTTGGGAAACAGGTTCATGTCATGAGGATGCTCAAGCAGCCCTGTGGAGGAAACAATTACAGAAGGACTGAGACCTCCCAGTAGCAACTGGCACCGAACTACAACTGTATGGAAGCTCATCTCCCAACCCAAGTCCAGCTCGCAATGACTGCTTCCCTGGCCAATTTCTTGACTGCAAACTCATAAGAGACCTGAACAGTAATTACTCAGCTGAACTGCTCTATAATTCCTTATCTCCAGAAGTTGTGAGAAATAATAAAAGTCTAATGTTTTAAGCCACTATGTTTTGGGATAGCTTGTTAGGTAGCAATAGACAACTACTATACCACTTGCAATACAGAACATAAAGACAGAAGTCACCATAAACCATTTCCTTATGTTGTTACCTACAGATTTTTTAAAAATGATATTATCGTTTAACCACCAGCCTTAGCCTTCCAAACCATTAAACTGAATGGTCTCAGAGCAGAAGATTACAGGACATACCCACTTCTTTTGGATTTATACTAAAAAAGAAAAGTGCCAGCCTTGACATTCCACTGCCAGTTTTCAGTGACCATTGGCAAGAACCAATCACATCCCCCCCTTGTCTCGAGGTTCTTTTCCACCATTGAGGCATGTGAAGTTGGATGGTGTGATAATTAATTTTATGTGTCAATTTGGCTTGGCTGCAAGGTGTGTAGGCCTTACTCAGACCAAACATTATTCTAGGTGTGTCTTTGAAAATGTTTCTGAGTGAGATTAATATTTCAGTGGGTAGACTGAATATCAAAGCACATTTTCTTCCTCATGTGGGTGGACCTCATCCAATCAACTCAAGACTTGAATAAAAATATCTGCTTGTTGAGTGGGACATTGCTCTTCTATGACCTTCAGATTCAGACTGAAACATTGGCTTTTTTGGGTCTCAAATCTGTTGCCTTTGGATTCATACTGATTAATTTTATGACTATTATTCTAAATTCTTGTTCAGTTATGTTTCTTATATCTGTTTTGATCAGTTCTTTAGCTGTTATTTCTTCCTGGAATTTCTTTAGAGGAGAGTTCTTCCATTTCATCATTTTGGCTAGCTTTCTGTCTCTTGTTAGTTTTAAAAGCTTGTTATGCACTCTGCACCTGCGAGTACTGCTGCATTAAAGAAAGCTCTTTGACTCTCCAGGGACTGTCCATTCAGGAAGTGTTCTTTGAATGGTGTCCCTTGGTCTCTCTTGTTGAGACTTTGGTTATTTTATTTCCCTACTCATAGTGGTATTTGGGACTCTCCACCATGTGTACTTTGGGTTGTTTCTTGAGGTAGCCCTATCAGGTTGTTTTCTCAGTGGACTCTGTTTCCTTTTCCTACCAAATTCCTGCGATTCAGTAAGGGTTCCTATGGCTTCAGGTCCTCTCCGTTTGAGAGATGGGGGCAAGAGAAATGTACAGAGCTCCCTACTTCTCCGCCATCTTGTCTGAAGAGTTTTTTTAAATCCTCAACTCATACTGAAACTATACATCAGCTCTCCTGGGTCTCTCATTTGTCAGCTATAGCTCTTGGACTTCTCAGCCTCCATAATTATGTGAATCAATTTTTTCCTTATAATAAAGCTATCTATCTATCTATCTATCTATCTATCTATCTATCTATCCATCCATCCATCCACCCATCCTACTTCACTATATATATTATGCACTTTACTATATATGTATGTGTGTGTGTGTGTGTGTGTGTGTGTAGCCTTTGAAGGACGTAGGAATTAGGGTTGTTGATCTCCCAGGCAGTCAAAAATCCACATATAATATTTGACTCCTCAAAAACTTAACTGCTGGGGTACCTGGGTGGCTGTTGGTTGAGCATGTGATTTTGGCTCAGTTCATGATCTCATAGTTGGTAAGTTCAAGCCCCACATTGGATTTGCTGCTGTCAGGCCACTTTGAATCTTCTATTCCCCTCTCTGCCCCTCCCCAGCTTACGCTCTCACAAAAATAAATAAATATTAAAAAAAAAAAAACCCTGATAATAGCCTACTGTTGACTGGAGACTTTACCGGTAATATACTTTACTGATGAACATGTATTTTGTACATTATATGTATTATATACAGTATTCTTACAACAAAATAAGCTGGAGAAAAGAAAATGTTATTAAGAAAATCATAAGAAAGAGAAGACACATTTAGAGCAATGTATTGTATTTATCAAAAAACTCTGCATATATGTGGACCTGTGTAGTTCAAACCCATGTTGTTGAAGGCTCAACAGTATGTGTATGATATATATAGAATGTATATTATATATACTTCATATTATAATACAATAATAAATATAAAATAACATATATCCTATATAATAATAAATATAAAATAACACAGCCAGTGTATATTCTACTGATTCTCTTTCTCTGGAGAAAACTGACTCATACAGACAGTGAGATTCATAATGTGACTGCAGAAAATGAGAAAAACATGACAGTCAGTCTTTCACTTGGTAAGGTTCAGGAGAGAAATAGAACTTTTAGGCTTTTTTACTTTCCTAAAAAACTGAGAAGGCATAAAAGCAGGTAGCTTTCAGGTCTGATTTTCCTGTGTCTCATCCTATTTTTTCCTATTTTAAACAGTCTGTGGACAGACACATACTCAGTGTATCTATGATTGCTGCTTTAAGTGTGACCATCACAGAACGAATGTCTTGATGTCATCTCATCTAAAGCATCAGAGAGGATGTTTTAGGAAGGGAGGGGGAAAGGGGAAGAGAAAGAGAGTGATGAAGGTCAAGGGAATAACAGTACAGGCCTAACTGTGAGAACAGAAAGCAGTGAACTAGTTCAGGCACAGACCAGAAGTGTCCCTTGGCTGTTGGGTTAACACTGATGCACTCTGGTTAATGCCCTAAAGATGGTGAATTAAATGAAACACTTCAGTTATAAAGAGAGCTGTTTCTGCAAAAGGGCAAGATGGGACACAAACATTAGAAAAAGACTTGCATTCTAGTTTAATTTATTCAGTTCTGAGAAGGTAACACATTATAGTTGAAATGTATCCTTTTTTAAAGTCAATTTTGAATTAGATAAAATATTTATGATTCTGACAAACCTTTTCACATGAATCTAAATACCTAGCCTAAAGTTTATTGAAATCATTGTTCCCAGGTCAATGAGAGAATTTTTGTAGCCTTGCTATAAAACTGTTTCAATAGGATGACTAGGTGGTTATCTTTAACATCCTGAAGTTTAATAGTAGAGCTATGTAGTAGATCTCAGTCTTTCTAAGCAGGAATGGCAAAATGGTTTAAAATTATTATTTTTTTGTCATCATGTCATTAGTAGTTTAATCTTATAAGAGTTTATCAGAAGTAATTTTTTTTCTTGCTTTATGTGTAGGTGGGGATGTTACTGACCTCTGCAGGGATGGTAGCAGGAATTAATGGGGTATAGCTAAGACCCAGTGTTACCTCCTCAGCTTGTTTAAATTCAGGGGCGCCTGGGTCGCTTAGTCGGTTAAGTGTCCGACTTTCGCTTAGGTCATAATCTCGCAGTTCGTGGGTTCGAGCCCGGCATCAGGCTCTGTGCTGACTGCCAGCTCATAGCCTGGAAACTGTTTCAGAGTCTGTGATTCCCTCTCTCTCTGACCCTCCCCTGCTCATGCTGTCTCTCTCTCTCTCTCTCCTAGAAATAAATAAAACACTAAAAAAAAAAATTAAATTCAGAGAAGTCACTGTAGAATACAAGAGGTACAATCTTTCAATAGAATGAATATTCTAGTCAATTCTTAGAGTCAGGCAATAAATATAAGCTCCATAAGGGCAGAAGTCTTTGTTCTTTTTTTTCCTTGATCAAGCCAAAGCACCTATACATCCAATAAGCATTTGTTGAATGCACGAAGGTGCTAGGCAATGCTCCAAAGAAAACAGGTGAAGAAATGACATCTATAGACATGAGGACTCTTAACAGCTCAGGGAATTGCTACCTGGTTCCTGTTCTGGGCTGGCTTTTAAACTTTGTAGCAACAGAACATTTATTGGTATTACCTCTAGATTAGGGTTTTAATCTCAGATCTACAGATTCTTAAGAGCTATATGAAAAAGGCTTCAGGTGGTCAGTAAAGTCCCCAAAATGATATGAAAAATTTTATATGCAATCATACATTTTTCTGAGATTTCTTAGCTTTCATCAGATTCTCAAAAGAGTGTTTTTGAGAACATTCTGTGACCCATAGAATGTTAAGGGCTATTGCTTAACAAAGAAAGTTGGAAGGGGATAGCGTCTCCCAAAGTGCCATTTGAGAAGACATCTGACTGGAAGTTTAGACATGGGGCTGCCTGGAGGAAGAGTTGTAGGCAGTGGGAGAAGCATGTTAAGGGCCCAGTGTGGCAGTGAGCTTAGTGAGTTTGAAGACAGTAACAAGGCCTTTGTTGTGGGGCAGAGTAAAGAAAGGGCGAACAGTAGGAAATGGATAGGAGAGATAGGTGGGAGTCAGATCATGCAGAGTCTTAAAGGTCATTGCGAGAATTTTATCATATTCTAAATATGATAAGATGTTATTGATTAAAGAACACAGTCAGAGAGCCAGAACAAGTATTCACAATCCATGAGAGTGACAGGCTGTCTTTAAAACATGTTATTTCTTAGGTAGAAAAGAAAAACTAGGAACTCTGAAGATACAGTCAAGTATCCCATAAGCGCTGAATAAATACTCTTAACTCACTAGTAGGTGGATGTGTTTGAAAATGATTAATAAGGAACATACTGTGTTCTTATTCGAGCTATCATGATGAGTATTGATTTAGTTCCTTAAAGAAAGCTTCTTATTTCTGGAGTTGAATAAATTTATTATATTTCCCAGAGAACTAGTCCTTAGAAATAAAGCGATTTTAGAGTTATGCCATTACTTAGGTATTTTCAGTTAGGTAATCTGTCAAATGTGTAGAAAATTTACACAATAAATTTTGCATGTATATATCTCCTCTCTCCTTTGCTGCAAAAGAAGCCAAGTAATAAATATTCTTCCTCGGTAAAGGGTTCAACAAAAGAAAACAAATATTTACGATAATTAAATCACATGAGGTCTGTGATAAAGAGAGGATGATAGGAAAGCTTTACTTATACCTTATGCCAAAATTTTTATCTGATGGAAATAATTTGACTGGCTATTTCCAATTACTTAGTAAACAGGTACTTAGTAAGGAATATAAGGTTAAATAAACACTGCTGAGTGGAGTAGGAAGGTTGTAAAATTTTGAACTTCATTCATCCATTCATTTATTCTTCATTCATTTGTTCAAATCAAGTGATATCAATCATGCATGTTCCATGTACCTGCATTTTCTAGAAGCCAAACATAGAAGAAAAAGTTTTAATTTCAACTACAGACAATTAATAGCATAGTTAGAACTCAACAGAGTAAGAGTGGTTTCTTCTATTTCTGATACTAAGTAAATTTAGAGTCAGTATATTTCTTCAGTTATGACAACGGGGCAATAGACTGCTAATCCCTAGCCCCTCTTTAGATTTACTCTACTCTCTCTCTGCTATGACTTTGCTTGAAAGTGATAAGACTATCAGTGTAACTGGATACATCAAATGACAATTTGACTGGACAAGTGCCTAGTTCTCATAGTTTAAATTACCATTGTCAGTCCCCTTCTGCTCATCCTTTCAAAGTGGTGAAGAACTCACTTCAGTGATTTACCATCTATAATCCCTTTGCAGTTCTTTGGATGTGCGCACCCACTGACTTCTTAATGGAAAGCCCTATTTCTCTGTTAATAAAGCAAGTGCATGTGACTAAAATGATGATTAGCTCTAACCTCAGTACTTAAAACTTATCAGGCAATTAGTTCACTCTTGCTTTGCCACTTGGAAGTATAATCCATTCTACACTGAATCCTTAACTGGTAAAAATTCTTACTTGTTAACAAAATGGTAGACTAAAATGGTGATTGGGAGAGTAATAGTTTCTCTAGTACATAGACATTTCTCATACTACTAAATGTTCATAGTATTTATATGACTTTTAAAATGCATTTTGTTTCAGTTATCTATTACTGTATAACAAATAACCTCAAACCTTAAAGGATTAAAACTATAAACATTTTATTTCATCATTATATTACAATATGGGCTGCTCTCAGCCAAGCAATTCTTCTACTGGTCTTGCTGGAAGTCACTGGTGTGAATGTATTCAGTTGTTAGTGCCACTGGGGATCACTGGGACAGCTGTGCTTCTTGTGTCTTCCTGTGGTCTCAGGCTTCTTTATGTGTTCTGTGTGCTTTCTACATTTGTCTCTCTGCGGGTTGGATGGCTTTCTTCACATAGCACCTTAGAGCCTCAAGCATCCTCAGACTTATTAAATAGGCTTAGCCCTGGAACTAGAATACGTTCATTCCACGACATTCTGTTGGTAAGAATCCTAGGGCCAACCCAGATTCAAGGTAAGGGAACCACACTGGGGTGTGAATATTCAAAGGCATGGTTCAGTAGAGGCCTCTAATATAACAACTATAACTACCTTGTGTTGAGTAATCTGTAAACCTGTACTGTACATTCAGGTTGGAAGAGAATGTTAGAATAGTAACATTATCATTAGCAAAGCAAAAGGTTACTAGTTCTTGATGATCAGGGTCTTATCTGTTTTTGCACTTTATGGTTTCAGGAATACTTTACTTCCAGAAATCACCTTTAACCATCTTGGCCCCTTTTTGAGGAGAACTTTCCCTTCCCTTTGGCATCTGGCAAAATCTCTCCTTCTTCAAACTTGAGCTCAGGTTTTTCCTCCTTCAGGGAGCCCTACCTGATGATCTTAAGCTCCATTAGGTCCTTGTTTTTGAATTTCTAGAACACAGACTATATTTATCTCTTTCACAGAACTTACCATATTGTCAAATGTTAATCAGACCATATTAAAATGTCTGGGAATTTAAGAGTGTTTTCCCAGATAGACCATGGACATCCTGAATGCAGGTGTTGAATCTTGTTAATGTGATTTCTTTCACTCTGTAAGTACCCAGTAACACTGTTAAAACAGAATTGGAACCAGAGGAGTGTATTTTGTGCTATCCAGCATCATTAAATTATTTTGAATAATGCAATGCACATATTACTGGCTTACTAAAATTGTATGGTTGATTGAATAAATAAATCTATTTCTCTTAGTTACTGCATATGAGATATAAATTCTGATTTCAGTGACCTGGTAAATTTTCAGTGAGCTTAATAAGCATTTCAATTCCTAGCTAGGAAAGAAGAAGCAATAGGCCTTGGGCATGACTTTTTAAGTAATATCAGAGTTTAAAAGCATAAACCTTTCAGGTGAGGGCATATGGCTAAAAATAGATCCGTATCCTTCTAAGTATGCTGGCTAAAATTCTGAGGACATGTGTTCATGCTACCAAACACAAAACTGTTCTCTTGATTCTATAAAACAGAATAAAACCTGTAGGAAACCAAATTACTTTGCTAACTGTGACAAATACTAACTGTTACAGAGCAAGAGATAACATAAATCAATGGGTCTCAGAGGCAAACACTGGGAGTTATTATGAGGGGAGTAAAATGTAGTCTTCATCCTAAAACAAATTGCGTTCCCATTGATCAAGCTTTTAGTTTTGTGTTATGTGGGAAAAGATTTACACACAATGATTTCAGCCACCTGAAAGCCCTAAATAAATATAATAGCAACAAGGAGTCACTCAAGTACATGCCTACATTTACTGGCCTCTCTTCCTTTTAAGTACTTTGTGGTGAGCTGTATGCCTGTATTTGACAATTTCCCTTTCTAAAACCTAAAAGCAAAGTCAGGGGTTTAGATTACCAGGTGACTCACAGTGCTTGAATTTGATATATTGTTGCCAAGGCAATGAAATCTCATAAACATATTCTACAGCTACCATCTTTTTCCTGTTTTTAGAATCAGTTGTTCTAAGAGGAAGGGATATAATGGCAATAACTCTTGATTAGAAGGCAGAAGAACTGGGTTTCAAGTGTGGCTCTGCAACTTCTTGGCTGTGTTAACTCTGGACAAATTACCTAACTTCTATGGGTTTATGATTCTTCACTGATAAAATACCACTGGACAGAAAAAAAAATCTCCTAGCTGCCTATTGTTTTTTCCTCTAAGAATATTTGATTTTCCACAATCCATGGTCCTGGGACCTTTTATAACTGATGTTTGACTTTAGAATTTTATTATTTTAAGTCACGCTTACAACTTGGGTTATTAGGATTTTCTGGCTTTGACTAGATGAAGTCTGGTCCTTCCCTTGTGTCCCCTGAGGTAATAATTTATAAAAACCTGAATTAGGAATCAGGAAACCACAAACCAATTGCTTAAATTATCTGTTATGCTTCCTCATCTATCAAATAAAAGGAATGGGTTTGATGATCTAAAGCTTTTCTAGCTATAACAGTCTCCCCTATGATGCTTAAGGCCTAAGTTCCCTCATTTTAAGAGATGAGTAATTGAGGGGTGCCTGGGTGGCTCAGTTGGTTAAGCGTCCAACTTCGGCTCAGGTCATGATCTCAGTTCGTGGGTTCGAGCCCCGCGTTGGGCTCTGTGCTGACAACTCGGAGCCTGGAGCCTGTTTCAGATTCTGTGTCTCCCTCTCTCTGACCCTCCCCTGATCGCTCGCTCTCTCTCTCTCTCTCTCTCTCACTCTCAGAAATGAATAAAACATTAAAAAAAAAGAGATGAGTAATTGAAATCTTGAGAGAGTGTGTTTGATGTTTTTAATTCTGAGGTGGAAGTAACATACAATATTATGAGTTATAGGTGTAAAACATAGTGATTTGACATTTGATACATTGAAAAATGGTTATCACAATGTCTAATTACCATCTGTTACCATACAAACCTAATCAATATTATTGACTATATTTTCCATGCTATACATTACATTCCTATGATTTATTTTATAACCAGAAGTTTGTACTTCTTGATCCTCTTCACTAATTTTGTCCTTCTCCTTACCTTAGCGCCCTCCTATCTGGTAACCACCAATCTGTTCTCTGTATCTATGAGTCTGAGTCTGAGTTTTATTTTTTAGATTTCACATATACATAAAGTCATACAGTATTTGTCCTTTCTCTGTTTTATTTTGCTTAGTATGATACCCTGAAGATCCATCCATGTTGTCACAAATAGTAAGAATTCATTTGTTTTTATGGCTGAATAATATTTCATTTTATATATACCACATCTTCTTTATTCATTCATCTATCAGTGGATACTTAGATTGATTCAATATTTTAGCTATTATAAATAATGCTGCAATGAACATAAGGATGCATGCATCTTTTTGGATTAGTGGTTTTTCTTCAGATAGATACATAGTAGTGAAATTGATGGATCATATGATAATTCTATTTTTAATTTTTTGAGCAACCCCATACTGTTTTTCATAGTGGATGTACGAATTTACATTCCCACCAACAGTGGGCTTAGTTTCCCTTTTCTCCATATCTTCACGAACACTTGTTGTTTCTTGTCTTTTTGATACTAGCCATTCTGACAGGAGTGAGGTGACATCTCATTGTAGTTTTGATTTGCATTTCCCTGATGATTAGTGATATTGAATATCTTTTCATGTGTATGTTGGCCATCTGTATGTTTTCTTTGGAAAAATGCCTATTCAAGTCTTCTACCCACTTTTTTAACAGATAGTTTGTTTTCGGTTATTGAGTCATAAGAGTTCTTTATATATTTGGGATATTAATTCCTTATTGGATATATGATTTGCAAATATCTTCTCCCATTCAGTAGGGTTCCTTTTCATTTTGTTGATGGGCTCCTTTGCTGTACAGAAGCTTTTTAGTCTGCTGTAGTCTTATCTGTTTATTCTTGCCTTTGCTTCTCTTGCCTTTGGAGTCAGATCAAAAAAAAAAAAAATCACTAAGACCAATATCAAGTTGCTTAGTGTCTATGTTTTCTTCTAGGAGTTTCAGGTCTTAACATTCAATCTTTAATCTATCTTGAAGTTAATTTGTGAATGATAGTAGTCCAGTTTCATTCTTTTGCATGTAGCCATCCAATTTTCACAGTGTCATTTATTAAAGAGACTGTTCTGGGGCACCTGAGTGGCTCAGCTGGTTAAGCGTTGACTTTGGCTCACGTCATGATCTCACAGTTCATGGGTTCGAGCTCTGCATCGGGCTCTGTGCTGACAACTAGCTCAGAGCCTGGAGCCTGTTTCAGATTCTGTATCTACCTCTCTATCTGACCCTCCCCTTCTCATGCTCTCTCTCTCTCTCAGAAATAAATAAAAAATAAAAATAAAAATAAAATAAAGAGACTGTTCTTTCCCTGTTGTACAGTTGTGAGTCCTTTGTCCTAAATTAATTGACCATATATGCATGAGTTTATTTCTGGACTCTCTATTTTGCTCCATTAATGTGTGTTTCTGTTTTTATGACAGTACCATACCGCTCTGACTACTGTACTTTTAGTAGAGTTTGAAATCAAGAAGCATGATACCTCTAATTTTGTTCTTCTTTCTTAGGATGATTTAGCTATTTAGGGTCCTTTGTGGTTCCACGTGGTTCCAAATAAAGGCCTATTTCTCCTCTTTTTAAGAGAGAAGTAATTGAAGCCATTAGAGGCTCTGTGTGTGTGTGATTTGACTGAGGCTACACAGCTGTTTAGTAGTGGAAACTTCTAGTAGGCAGGATATTAGATCTCAGGATATTAGATCCTGTTAGTCTTAGGAGATTCGCCAGTATCTGGGTCCCTCAGGAATTCCAAGGACCACTTAGATAGTTCGTAAGTCTATTCTAGTTTCTAGAATAAATTGCTCTTATTTGTGGAACTTTATCCAATAACAATAACAAAATAACACTGTAACTTTTAATGTTAATTTAACATTTACTACAAGCCAAGCTCTTCATTAAGTATGCACATTACATACATTATTTGTTTTAAATTCTGACAGGAATTCTATGAAATAGGTGATTGCCATCACTGTTTTATAGATGAAGGATAGAGAAACTAAATGATTTTCAGACTCATATTGCTGGTAGCAGTGTTACCAGAAAGCTGTATCCAGGTCATTCTGACTGTAAAGTCTATTATACTGCCTCCTAGTCACAGTTTAAAATTTATCTCCTCCATATTCTTCCTCTTGCTGTATTAAGCACCATCAATAAGTGAAATCTTGCTCCTTTGAACTCCCAAAGCTCCATTTTTTTAACCTGTGAGAATTTGTCAAGCACTATCTTTTATCAATTACTTGGGTACAAGTCTTTTTTCTAAATGAAGCCTTAATCTTCCTGAGAACAGAAAAGTTCTCTTAGATTCCTTCTGTCTTTCAAGATGCTTTGCATACAGTAAGTTCTTTCTTAGAAATATTTGTGGTTGAAATGACTTTCTTTCTGGATTAAGTTCACTTCAAAGGAGAGAGATTATCTTATTTTAACCAGGAAGGATCCCTCAGTTCTGCCAGCTAGTTGATCATTCTCATCTTTGGATTCTTTAGCTGTAAGAACACAGGAACAAAGTGGAACAGAAGACATCCAGCAGAGGGCAAGCCTGCTAATTTTTGTTGACTGGCCCATTGAAGTGATAATGAGGCAGAATTACTGCCTTGAGTCAGAGCAGACCTGGAGTTCTTCTGCCTTGTTATTCATCTTTTCCTGAGGGATTAGCAACCCAGGCAGACAGTTTTTTTTTTTTCCCCTGGCAGGCAAACCCCAAACTTCATAGTGAAGTGACAAGAAATATTCACCCCAATGTGCATCTTCCCAAGAAGACCTAAGGCAAAGTGCTGGCTTTCTCCATAGTTCTCAGGCAATCTAATCTGCCATAAAGTACAATTCAGAGCATCATGCTACAGGGAAAAACGAGCAAGCAGAAAAGAAAAACAGTCCATTCTGCGTGCTGATTTTATCTAATGTGGCATTTGCACACATGGACGGCCACAGTTCTTCCATGATGCTGCCAGATTAATTCTTCCCAAACACTGTTCTGATGATGAAACTGTACTAGCTCTGCCTCCTGAAAAAGGCAGTCTGCGAATGAAAGGTTTGCTACAGTTCGGCTCCAACCTATATTTTCATCTTTTGTTCCTATTATTTCAAATTCCAATCAACAATCTCCTATGGTTTATTCTATGCTTTTCCATGCCCTTCTGTGTACAGGGTCCTCTCCACTTGTAAGTTAAAAGCCTTGCTATGCTTCAAATTCCAGCAGCTCCCTTGCCCCCCAGTACAAACCTACTCTGACCGTGCATGTTGGCAGAAATATTTCCTCCTTCTGCTAGCATTAGTTTGCTCACGGCATTTATATTTTTTCTTGTCTGGCTCATGTTTGTTCAATCTGCAAAACCTAGTCCAGTGCCTAGCACAACAAACGACATTCAGTAAATGTTTGTTGAACTAATATGGATTTCTACTTATGTGGTCTTTGCATTGATGGTTGTTTTGGAAACCAAATACAAAATTCACACATATTCATCATTTTCTTTCTTTTTTTCAAACTCATCATTTTCAAGAGTCAAAGATAATTCCCAGTTTTCAAGGAATGAGGGCTCTGGATTCCCCTCAGTGCTTTCCAGGCCTAGTGCTGCACCTTGAAACTTCCTGTCACAGGCAGATAACACTGAATAATATTAAAGTGCTGGATTTCCTGAGTGCCGCTTGGTGCTACATCACTTCCCATTCTCACCTCTAGTTCTCCTGGTGACATACTGATGATGATGGCTATCTCATTTTTAGAGAAGACAAATAAACAGTGCTCAAAAGATCAGCATCGCTGCGCAGAATTGCACTGAGAGTGAGGGTCAGTGTCGGGATTCCCACACAGGTCTGTCGGGCTCCAAATCTAGCTCTCCCCCCATATTCCAACTTTGAATGGCACAGCAGGTTCTATGGAAGTTTCTGCTATTTTCCTGTCACTTCTCTGAGATTCATTTCCCACTCCTGCAGCTTCACAAAAGGCCAATTACGCCTGCCAGTGACCTGCTTCCTCTAATAGGATTTCCGATGGCTGTGGCGCCATTTCAGTGTCTGCTTCTCTCTGCCCAGAGCAGAGCTCCCAGGAGACACTGGCAGGCTGGCAGCAGGTTATTTCAGCAGCTTGTTTTGCCACCCTCTCAGCCCAAACTGCTTATTTCAAGCCTTTCTGTGATATATCACTCACCTGTCCTAAATTCCCCTCTTGCCTCCCCTTGGTTTATCTCAGAGGACTGCAAGTCACAATTGTGGCCACTCTCAAAGCATCAGGGAAGAGTAGAAACCTTATTGTCAGGCTTACTAACTGGGCTGTGGGGAAAATTCCACTAAGACCCATCTAATGAGGATTACCTTTGAATTACCTATGAAGAAATGGTTTTCAGGGGCTTGAGGAGATCCATCATAGGAATATGTGTGTGGAGACAGACTGGGAGAGAGACTCTAAAGTAAGCAGGCAGAACTATTTGTTAACACCAAAGTATCCCCTTGAATACACTTAAAGAACGAAACAGAAATATTATTTCATACATTCTAAGATGCACTTCTCTCTTTTTAACATTTGAACATTCAGTAATTGGAATATGGCTTAATATTGGTAGTTATATAGTCATTGTTGTCCAAATAGCAGTCAGCATAGCTGTCACTGTCTTTACCTATGTAGTCATCAAATGCACCAGTGTCAAAATTTGCAGAATGGGTGAGAAAGGTAGACTAGCTCTATATAATTAAAAGGCCACTTAAAAGCCCAAGTTTTTCGTTCTTTTATAGTTTATTTTAGGAAATGCTTCATCACCAAAGCTCTTGATAGCACAGAAGATAATATTATATGGGAAAGCACGGACCCCCAACAACTGAGTCAAACTGAACCTATTCAGAAGAGTTGTATTTGGACACTGAGGAAGTTTTAAAAAAATCTGAAGCAATTTAATTTGCTTATATTTCCTTTTTATGTATGCCCACACATGATATATGATTTTAAAAATGCCTAAGTATATTAGAGCTCTTTTAATAAATATAAAATAAAAATTCTAAGTAATAAAATTGTGTGTGTCATAATCAAATTTATGTTCTTCTCTAATACGGCTTGTAATAATGTTTAAATGTATATGGGAAAAAACTTTACTTTTGCATTAGCTAGGGTTGAGTTTAAATTCTGGTTTTACCAGTTTACCAGCCCTGGGACTCAGCACATTACAAGGTCTTGCACTGACAGAGTAAAAGTCATAAAATTTTACTTTTGGTGTCCTGAATACATTTGGTATTCTGCAAGCTTTATTAAATCATTTCTTTCATTTTGTAAGACTTTGCAAGTATTTAAGTTTTAGCTTTTTTTTTTAACTAGCAAGTCAAAAATGCAATCTCTTTAAAAAAGCTATAGCTTACTTTGTTGATTTTGTAGTTTCAATAAAGTAATATATATGTTACAAATGAATTTTGCTGTCACTTAATAGAATAGGAATAAAACAACAGTCCAGGAAGTTTTTAAAGCCCAAACTCTTGTTGGAGACCAGTAGGTTTCCTTTAAATACTAGTGGAGATATAGTATCTGACAAGGCTCTTACTTAGCTCCTTTAAAAAGGCATGGTTTGACATAACATGGGTCCTGGGATTCTATAACTGGACTTCTGTTTTGGTGTCCATGAAAAAGTTTGGTAATTTTAATTCACAGTAACAGAATTTTTGGTGGGCTTATGGCTGCCCAGCCAAAGACTACATCTAGCTTCCTTTGCACTTTGGTGTGGCAATGTGACTAAGTTCTAGCCAACAGCATGAAAGGAGAAATGGTGTGCAACCTTGTGTTGTGTCCTTAAAATGAAAATGTAGTCCTCTCTTCCTGCCATTGTTTGGAAGTGAATGGGATGGTGAAAGCTGAGGACATTATCTTGGGTTAAATATGGAAGCCATGTGTTAAAGGTGGCAGAACAAGAAGATAGAAAGAATGTGGGCCCTGATGCTTTTGGATGATTTTTGCCATATCACCTTAGACCCCTGACCCAAACTTTAATGTGAGAGAAGTACACTTTTTAAAAATTTATTTGTGAGAGAGAGATAGAAAATGAGAGAGTACAAGCAGGGTAGGGGTAGAGCAGAGAGAGACAATCTTAAGCAGGCTCCATGCTCAGTGAAAAGTCCAACATAGGGCTTGATCCCACAACTGTGAAATCATGACCTGAGCTGAAATCAAGAGTCAGACACTCAGCTGACTGAGCTACCCAGGCACACCAGAGAGAAATAAATTTTATCTTGTTTAAGCCACTGTTATGTTGGGTTTCTCGGTTACAGAAGCCAAAAAAATTAGGTTAACTTCTCTACTTTCAAGTTCCTGTTCCTGTCACTCTTCTGTCTCCCTGAATATGACTCTCTACCCACATGAGCCAATCTTATAAAGGGGCTCCTTTGATCTACATTTCTGTGCTTCTATTCTGAGGACCTACTAAATCTTCTTAAAATATAGTTGCTTTGCAGCTGCTAGTCCTCCTCCCTGGTGAGTCCTGCTTTATGTCTGGGCCTTAATATCTATGGAAATTGTTTCTCAAAATCTGGTTTATGTTTGCTCTGACTACCTAAATATTCCATTATGCTTCCTGTCTCCTCTTAAGATCTTTAGCATTCTTAAGTTGAACTCAATACTGACTATAACCATGGGTGGTCTTATCTTTTCTTTACCAGTGTGATCCTTTTTATTCATCACCTACCACCATAAAGTCCACAGACAGCTGTTTCTATAGCCCTAGAAAATAGACCTGGTCCCTGGTTTCAATATTATCCAGCTCTGTTCTGAGGTCTTCAGCTGAAGATGACTGGAAGAAACTCGCTGAAGCATACTTAATATTCCTAAATTGTTGAGTGATTATTGTATAAGTAGCACTTTTTAGATGTTATCTCCAATCTATACAACTCTAAAAAGAGTTATTCCCATTATACAGATGGGAAAACTAAGACTCAGAGTGGATAATGTCTTGCATAAGATGCCTCATCTAATAAATTATGGACCTTCAATTAAAGTCCAATCTACATTTTCCCCTCTTTACATATTATTGCCCCTGCCCAGTGATAAGACAAAGGTACAGAGATGAGGGCTCAACCAGAAAAAAGAAAAAAGTAATCTATAATGATTGTATCTCGGCACAGGTACACAGACTCTAGAGAGGTGCAGGGACTCTCCAGCATCCTGCCCTGGGGTCCACATTAACACAAGGATACAAAGATTAACTTTTCAAAGCTGCTCAGGAAAAAAAAAATGCTTTCCTGCTTTCGTTCTAAGCTCTGCCTTTTGAATTAATTTTTTTTCCTCACCTTTCCTCCCCTAGCATCCTACTATTTCTCTGACCTTGACAGATGTTTCTCCCTAAGCCCTTTGAATTATCAGAGAATAAAATGGCTTATTTTAACTTCCCTAGCTGTCTTTATTGAATTCTTTCACAGTGCTTTATGGAAAATATCTGCTTCCTAATTCATAGAACAGACTATTAAGGGATTCTCTGGTAAGTGGCTGTCACAGTGGTGTTCAGGCTAGGGAGCCTCTGCCATCAATGCTTCTGACCTGCTGCCCAAAGTCTCAGAAATCTGGAGGCCAGGGGTGCCTGGGTGGCTCAGTCGGTTAAGCGTCCAACTTTGGCTCAGGTCACAATCTCACGGTTCATGGGTTCGAGCCCTGCGTCGGGCTCTATGCTGACAGCTAGCTCACGGCCTGGAGCCTGTTTCAGATTCTGTGTCTCCCTCTCTCTCTGACTTTGCCCTGCTCTCTCTCTCTCAGAAATAAACATTTAAAAAAAAAAATTAAAAAAAAAAAAAAAGAAATCTGGAGGACAGCTAAGCTCCAGGATCATTCAGTTTACCCAATTAGGTCAACTCCTAAACAATTCTTAAAAGAAAATATGGCCCCAGCCCCCTGGGCAAAACTCCGGAAAGATTAGAAAGCAAGGCAATTTAACATAGAAGTTAAAATCTTGGGTTCTGAAATCAGAGTGGGTTTAAATCCCATTGTTCCTGTTTAATAACCTTGGGCAAGTTTCTTAATATTTGTTCCTCTGTTTTAGAGTCTGCAAAGTGGGAGTAATAACTACTTCATAGAGTATCTGTGGGGATTACATGAATTAACATAAGTAAGGTGTATACAACAGTGTCTGGCTCATATTAAGTGCCTCCTAAAAAGTTAATTAGTTATTGCTCTTATAATTAAGAGTAAGTCTTATGAAACACGGTACAAAATACTATAGCACGTGAAGAGTTCTGCAAGTATCTGCACGGCTTAGGCATTTCGGCCTACATATGTAAATACTCATAAATATGAAATCACATGAAACCACTATACTTAGCAATGTGATTCCTCTAACTCAGCTTGGTTGACAAATATATATGATTCTCTCAAATAAGAAGGTGAATACCCATTAGAGATCTAATAGTTACAGGCAGAATGAGTTACTTAGTGAATAGATTCACTGTGGCTTGACTAAACTTAGTGACTCACTAAGATTCACTTAGCTTGACTAAACTTTAGACAGATTTCTTCCTCACCAGAGGCCCCTGACCTCCCTTTTCTTAGAGCATTTACTTCAGAAAATTTACAATTGTAAATTATTTCTCTACCTCTTTGAGATGTAAATCTTCTCTCAGTTTCTTGATGGTTTTACAACCAAGGAAAGTCTTTCTCTAGGGTCTCAAGGTGATCCCTGTGAAATGCAGTCATCAGAATGACATTGCCTCTATCTCCCAGGCTTGTGGGAGGGTAGGAGCTAATTTCAATAAGCTTCAATTAGCAAACACAGATGGCCTGATTATGTTGACCAACCTTCCCCCATAACTGTCCTACTTTTCCATTAGCTCATTCCAGCAATAAAAATCCCTCCCACCTTTGTTTCAGGAGTTAAATTCATTCTCTTTCTCCTATTGCAATAGTCTTGAATAAAGTCTTCCTTGACTGTTTAATTTTATTCAATGCAATTTTTCTTTGATATTACCTTCAAGACATAAAATCCAACCATGAAACAGATGTCTTAGGCATAAGGAATGGTGGAATATAAAAGTGGAAATGAAGAATAAAAGAAGTCCCTTTTCTTCCCTGCCAGCCAACAAACAAATGAACAAAGAAACAAACAGACAAAATAACTAAGATTTTACTTTAGAGTAAGGGAGGATGAAAGAAGCTGTAAAGAGTGATAAGTATGGCTCAGATTTAAGCAGAAAATCAGTTATAGTCATTACGGAGAAGTCACAATGTACGCTTGTCTCAGAGTTTGTCTGGGCTTTGAGAAGACGGGAGAAAAGCCCAAAGTGCTTTTGTGAGAAAGTACACAGAATGATTCCTCTAAACAAGGCAGGGGATGCCTTGTTTCTGTTTTTGTTTTTCAATAAAGGTCCAGGTGAAGACCAGCCACCTGGACCTACAAGTGTGCTGGGATCTTACCCCTACTTAGAAAACTTCTCTCTAAAAAGTCAATCTTTGAGCATAGCTGTCAGGTAGAAAGAAAATTCTGGCCAATGTCTGGGTCTGCAGAACTAGGGTCATTTATTGGCCCTCCAAGGATAAACTAGATGTTTTTAAACCTTAAAGAAACAGAGAGGTGGTGGGTGGTGAAGTGGGACACAAAGGCAGAAGGAAATGTCAGATAAAATTAAATTTCCTTATAAGCTGAAGCCCATTGACAAATACTTGAGATAGGCAGAGTAAAATATTCCTCCAGGAACTCCCTACTGTCTTAAGGTTAATGCTTTGCTAGAAGAAAAAACAACCTTAGCTTGATGATAGCTCAGCCTTCAGTATTCTGTGAGTTTTCTTTACCATATGAAAACCCCTTTGGAAATTTCCCCTTGCCTTTACCTTCCCCATCTCCCAAGCAATATAGTCCTCACAATCCCTGGACAGCTCTTTCTGTCCACAGGTCCTGTCCCTGTGCTTTAATTAAATCATCCTCTTTGCACTGAAGATGTCTCAAGAATTCTTTCTTAGCCATCAGCTCCAGACCCCCACCACTCTAAAGCTCCATCAGGTGGTGTTCAAACACTTAAAAAATATTGGAATGTCATCATGAATTTACTAGGTAGGAAAACACATGCACTCTAAAAACAGATACTAACACACATTATAAAGTGTAAATAATCAAATACTGTGGTGTTGACATATGGATAGATACAGGTACATGGGGGGGGACACAATAGAAAGTAAATAAAAACCAAATATGATTGGACATCAAGCATATATAATAACTGTGCATCTCAAATCAGTGAAGACTACATGGACTATTAATTCATTAATTGATGTAGGAACAATTTGGTAGTCATCTGTAAAAAATAAAGTTTGATTTGTACCTCATCTACAAGAATAAATTACATACAGAGCAAATTTAGAAAAACCAAAATGATAAAAGTACTAGAAGAAACTATAGGAAGATTCTTATACAATGTGGGGGTAAAGGAAGCCTTTCTAATAATAACACAAAGCTTTGGAACTACCAATTTTAAAAAGTCTTGATAAAATCAATGATAAAACAATTTGAAAATTTTGCATGACAAAAATCACCATAAGTCACAAGATAAATGCAAAATTGGAGAAAGATCAGTGTAACTCATATCACATACACAGGGCTATATGCCTAGTGATAAAGAACTCCTTCAAGTCAGTAAAAATAGGTCAACAATATCCCCAAAATGGGCAAAGGATATGAACAGGTGGTTCAAAAAGAAATGTAAATACACATCGAACTTAAGCATATGAAAAGAAGCTCAACTTCACTTATAAGAAATGGCACAGAGATACTATTTTTCACCTGACAAATAAGCAAAGGTCTAAAAGTTTGATAACATGTTGTATTGGTCAGGACCTAAGACTTTTCCATATATTGCTGGTGATGGGGTAAATAATTATAACCCCTAAGGAGGGCAATTTCACAATTACTTATCAAAAGGACAAATATACATGAGCCTTGAATAAGAGCTTAACTTTTGGAAAAGTATCCATCAGATATATGGCTGTACATGTAAAATATAAACAAGGTTATTCAATACAGCATTGTTTATAATAACAAAATCAGAAGCAATATTGGAGATAGTGAAAAAAATTGTGGTATATCCATCTACTTAAATACCAGGAAGCGTTCTCTGTGCCATTATAGAAAGATCTCCATTAATTTAAATTAATAGGGTAAAAAAGCAAGATGAAGAACAATGTGTAGACTATGGTACTATTTGTTAATATCTTAAAAGGGAGAAATAAACAGGAAAAGGTGAATGTATTCATATTTGCTTGTACTTTTGACTAAATATCCCTGAAAGGATATATCTGAAACTGTGGTTGCATATGAAAAATAAGAAATGGGAATCTGATAAGGGAGCATAAGGCAAGGTTAGGGCAAAGTACAGGCTAACAGCAACCTCCTCCCTGCCCCCCTCCAATCCAGGTGTGGTATGTGTGATATTCCTCAGACACTCCTGACTTCCCAAGAACAAAGAAAGGAAAGAAAACAAATGACTGACAGAGATCATAGTCATTCAAGACAGGAGTCTCCTTTAGTTTATGGATAATTTAGTAAACCGCAAGAAAAAGGCAATCTTATCCGTAGCCTAATCTCCAGAAACCTATAGGCTCTGTTTCTCTAATATCACCCTCATCAAGATGTAGGGGGTTTAAGTGCTTGCCATGGTGACCCCTTACTGCCTACAGCCCATTGACAAATCCTTGAAACAGGTAGAGTGAACTTCCTCTAGGGGTTCAGCCACCTTGATGAGGGCACTTTGCTAGGGACAAAAGGGTACCTTGGCCTAACATTATCCTGACCCCCCAGGATCCTATGGGTCTCCTTAAACATATAAAAATTCCTTAGTAAACCTCCTTTATCTTCAACCCCCAAATATATGTTGGCAATTATACTCTAAGCATATGGCCCTTGATATACATCTGAATGGTCTCATGACTGAAGTTTTACTAAACAGTAATAAATGATGTTTTCTAACAACAGCTAGTGCCTCAAGGTCCTGGAAACCTTGCTTCCAAAATTCCTTAGAGACTTACACTGTCCCTAACCCCTTTCCAACCTGAAAGTATATCGTCAGTCACTCTTCACAACACCAGTGCAGCTCTTTCTGCCCATGGGTCCTGTACCCCTACTTTAATAAAATCACCTTTTTTTGCACCAAAGATGTCTTTAAGAATTCTTTGTTGGCCGTTGTTTCTCCTATTATCACCCCCAAACACATCAAGGTAATAGATATTATAGAGAGATTTTCTTCACCGAATATTGTACAATCATTTACACTTTCTTATTTATAAATCATGAATCAAATACATTACCTACTAAAAAAAATCAAGTTAAAATCTTTATGGAGAAAATTTCTCAGCATTAAAAAAAAATAAAGGTAAAAAATGATGAACATTTTTAGTTTTCTCCATTCTAGAATCTTAAAGCTAAGAACATATGTGGCCAATAAAGAAATTCAAGATCTAAGAGACACATAGGTTTATGGAAATCATTGTTAGCACACAGGGCCAGCCTGACATATCCCTATGCCCTGTATATCGCTATATTGAAAAATGTGCACAAAATTATGTTTGATTCAAGAATATGTGAGTAGATAAAATGTATCTTCAATTTGTAGTAGATATCCCACACCCCCATACACTAAACCTCTCTTATTTGACATCTCATAATTTGAAATGTTTCATTTAATCCTTTTCCAAATCTCCTCTGGCTGATGTTTATTTAAGATATGAACTACTGTTGATCTCATGCTCAGATCTTCCCAAATAGAACAGACTCTACATGGTTCTCTGATAGACTTTGGTGATATTTTTAGCAGTAATCACAGGTAGACTTTGGTGATATTTTTAGCAGTAATCACAGGTATGAAAACTTTCAATTCCAGAAATCCAGGGTCTGGAGTACTCTCAGGAATGTGAAAAATCATTTAGAAGTTGATAATTCTTCATTAATGCTTACATTTCCTTTGCTCACAAGCATTTTTCCTCACTCAAGACGGATGTGTGTGCACACATATATCTATACATACATGCACATATCCATATGGAAGGGATTAGAAATTCTTTTCTTTTCCTAAATTTTTTTTAATGTTTATTTATCTTTGAGAGAGAGAAGAGAAACAGAGCATGAGCAGGGGAGGGGCAGAGAGAGAGGGAGACACGGAATCTGAAGCAGGCTTCAGGCTCTAAGCTGTCAGCAAGGAGCCCCATGTGGGGCTCAAACACATGAACCGTGAGATCATGACCTGAGCTGAAGTCACACACCTGACTGACTGAGCCACCCAGGTGCCCCAGAAATTATTTTCTTTTAATGTATATTTGCATTTTTCCTGCACGAGGCTTTAGAATTTCCAAGAGAATCTCCAAGCAACTGATGACTTAGAAAGGGTTAAATATCAGTAAATAACAGACATCTCTCACAGACTCCCCTTTTCTCTTTTCTTATAACTACTACTTATATCTAGGTTGTCACTTTCCTTTGGGTCTGGCTGACTGTGACAGCAGCATAGTTGTCGGTCTGCTGTCAGGCTCTCTGAGCTCCAGATTTTACATACAACCAGTCAGTCATTAGCATAATCTTTTAAAAATAATTTACTGCCTACTTTATCAAATTTGTTGAGGAGAGATTGATTGTACTACAAGTCAAACCACAGTCCAGCTTAACAATTATGCTGTTAAGTGTACATGTGCATGCACACTTGGTCTTTGTTCATTGTCCTGAAAATCCTCTGTTCCTGTTTTTATTAGTGGAGAAAATGGCCGTATTTGTTTTGTTCATAGTGTAAACAAATTTTTCTTTAATATGTAAAAATGAAAGAGAAAATCTATTTTACTGGTCACTTCTTCAAGAACAAAAGCCTATTTCTGTTTTTTAGTTTTTTGTTTTGTTTTGTTTTTTGGGTTTTTTGCTTTGTTTTGTTTTTAGACGCCTTCCAGAGGGCGAATGATCTATGCATGAATACAAAGCAACTATCTTATTGAGTGCTTATAAACTTTTTTTATTTTTATTTATTTTTGAGAGAGAGAGACAGAGTGCAAGTGGGGGGGGGGGGTGACTGGGGGCAGAGAGAGAGAGAGAGAGAGATGGAGACACAGAATCTGAAGCAGGCTCCAGGCTCTAAGCTGTCAGTACAGAGCCCCACATGGGGGCTCGAACTCATGAGATCATGACTTGAGCCAAAGTCGGAGGCTTAACCAACTGAACCACCCATGTGCTCCTTGAGTGCTTACTAACTGCATTCATTTGCTTGGAGAGAAAAATGAACCCAGGTCTAATTTAAAGGTAAGGAGGCTTCTGGAAAGGTAACATAATAATAACTAACAGACCTTTGCAGTTTATAAATACTTTCATGCAAATTATCTCACTTAATCATAATAAGAAGTAAGTAATCTATTCTGTTTGTAAAGAATAAGAAAATGAAGGCTTCAAATGATGAAGTAATGCTGGTCATGCAGCCAGTAAGAAATGGGACTGTGACCCTAACATTTTCTGACACTGCATTTCATATTCTTCCACACACGATTAATAGCTCTCCAGTCTGTCATGTGACCTTTTAGTGCTGTAATTTTATTAAGTATCCCTGAAATCCTGGTACTCAAGTCACTGGCCCACATAATAGGATAAATAAAGGGGTCCATTTTTGAAAGGGTAAGAAAAACAACATTGATATTTTAGAATTAGTGCCCGTTTATGTCATGGAGAAAGCTAAAAATCCCCTATAGAAAGGTCTTCACAAATGCACTATCTTTTCATAACTACACATCTGGCTATGTATGTCACAGGTAGAATATGCCTCCTTTCACTAATGATAGGATTGTTTCTAATCTAGCTATCTTTTATAAAATGACCCATAGGGGAAATTCCTTCCAGAATTTCAAGCTAGAAAAGAGTTCCTTTCTCTATATACTTAGATATTTCACTTATGAGGACAGCACTGTAGCCACTTTTGTCTTGGTGGCTAAGAAGCTTAGAGCCCGTTGTATGCTTAGTTGTAGCCATTCTCCTTAGGTTTTCTGGAATATTTTCTTTCCTCTCATCTAAAATTTTTCTTTTAAACTATCTGGTTCATATCTTTCACTAGAGCTTTAACTGGGTCTTATTTTACTGTAATTATATCTTTTATTATGAGCCTTCTCAAGTCTTTTTTGAAGATAGGCAGAGTATAAATAAACAAAGTCCCACTCTAAAATAATACCAGCAAGAATATGCACATTTATTCCATTGAAAAAAAAAAAAAACAAAAGTATACCAGGTGCAAATGTTTTATTTAAATGCTTGAGAAGTTCATACAGAAGACATTTTTGTTGTGAATGCACAGGGTAATAGAGTCCTGTTTTCCTTCCTTTATTCTTTGTTTTTGTTTTTTATTGTGGTAAGAACATTTAGCATGAGATCTTTACCCTCTTAACAAATTTTTAAATGCACAATGCAGTACTGCTAACTACAGGGCACAAAGTTGCACAGTAGATCTCTAGAACTTACCCACTTTGCAAACTCAAAATTTATGCCTGTTGAACAGACACTCCCCATTCCTCCCTCCCCCAGCCTCCTGGCAAGCGCCATTCTATCCTCTGTTTCTATGAGTTTGACTGTTTCAGATACTTCATATGCTATAGACTGAACATTCATGCCCTCCAAAATTCATATGCTGAAGTCGAATTCCCAGTAGGATGGTATTTGGAGGTGGAACCTTTGGGAAGTGAGTCCGCATGAATGGGATTAGTGCCCTTATAAGAGATACCAAGAGAGCTCCCTTGCCCCCTTTTGCCATGTGAGGACACAGTGAAAAGACCCCTGCATGAACTAGGAAGTGAGCTCTCACCTTGCACCAAATTTGTTGACTCCTTGATCTTGGACTCCTAGCCTCCACAACTATGAGAAATAAATTGTTGTTTGTAAGCCACCCAGTCTACGGTATTCTATTAGAGCAGCCTGAATGGACTAAGACATGATGTAAGTGGAATCATGCAATATTTGTCCTTCTGTGACTGGCTTATTTCACTTAGCATAACGTCCTGTAGGAAAGAGGTATATGAAAAGATGCTCAAGATCACTTATTGGGAAAATACAAATCAAAACTACAATGAAGTATCACCTCACACTTGTTAGGATGGCTATAATTTAAAAAAAAAAAAAAAAAAAAGCCACCCGGGTGGCTCCGTTGGTTAGGCATCTGACTTTGGCTCAGGCCATGATTTTGTGGTCCATGGTTCTAGCCTCACACTGGGCTCTGTGCTGACAGCTCAGAGCCTGGAGCCTGTATCAAATTATGTGTCTCCCTCTCTCTCTGCCCCATCCCCACTCATGTTCTGCCTCTCAAAAATAAATAAACATTGAAAAAAATTTTTAAAAAGGTACGTGTTGGTGAGGAGGTGGAGAAAATGGAACTCTTATACACTACTGGTGGGAATGTAAAGTGGTGCAGGTGCTATGGAAAATAATATGGAGGTTCCTCAAATAATTAAAAATAGAACCACCATGATATCCGGCAATCCCACTTCTGGGTATTTATCTAAAATAATTGAAATCAGGATCTCAAAGAAATATCTGTATTCCCATGTTCATTGCAGTGTTATTCATAATAGCCAAGATATGGAAGTAACCTAAATGTCCATCAATGGATCAATGGATAAAGAAAATGTGGTATATACTTAAATGGAATATTATTCAGTCTTAAAAAAAGAACAAAGTCTTTCCTTTATTTTCATTAAATCTCAATTTCACTATAATGAACATTTCATATGTCATCAACATTAAGTTATAAGGTATTTGGCATTGTGTGTTACACTTTTATTAGGGGTGCCTGGGGGGCTGGTTGGTTAAGCATGCTACTCTTGGTTTCAGCTCAGGTCATGATCTCACAATTCATGAGTTCCTGCCCCATGTTGTAGAGCCTGATTGGGATTCTCTCACTCCCTCTTTCTCTGTACCTCCCCTCACTTGCTCTGTCTCTCTCTCTCAAAATAAATTTAAAAAGCTTTAGTATTTCACTTTTGCTTTATGACTATGAACATTTAGTATGATATAAAAGATAATGTTGGAATTTTCTTAGAAAATTGATTGATACAGAAATGTATCACAAATGGATACAGAAATTAATCTGTACATATCTCACATATATAATTGTCACATACATGATTCTGATTATTGCAGGTATAATTCACATGTCATACACACATACATACTTATAAGCATGCACACATTTTTCAAACAATGGCCACACAGAAAAAAGTCATTTAGTATATAGTCTTTGAGGATCAACACCGGGAAGACACCCTTTATGGTCTGATTAACACCAAAAGGGAAAAAGAAAACTAGCTGAGAAGGTAAAAGGTGAACCATAAAGGCCTAAGAAATTTTTAGTAATGTCAAATCCAGAAAACAAATCCAGACTTAGACAAGTGGAGACTTAAGAAGACTAATGTAATAGGGAGAATGTTCCTCCCTCAGGACTTCAGGCATTTCAAAATCAAACAGAAAAAGGCTTTTCTTTCTTTTTTAAGTTTGCTTATTTTGAGAGAGAGAGAGAGAGAGAGACCGTGCATTAGAGGGGTAGAAAGAGAAGGAGAGAGAAAGAATCTGAAGCAGACTCCTCACTGTCAGCACACTGAGCTCGAATTCACAAACCTCAAGATCATGACCTGTGCTGCAATCAAGAGTCAGACACTTAACTGACTGAGCCACCCAGGTGCCCCAAAACCTTTTCTTTCATAGGAAGAGATATAGCAGGACTATAGGAACTTCCAGGGGGAAATGGAGCAAGCAGGTGAAGCTGAGCAAACAGCATGAACAGTGTGGTAAAATAGGAAATGTTTCTCATGTTGTCAGCTGATTCTGAATGGACTCTTAAGGGAAGATGTCCTGCATTTTAGTGCTTGCTTAGATTTGGGAGCAAGCCAAAGTTCAGGAGCCTGTGGAAAAGAGAGATGCTCAACTACAGTCTGGTCAGGCCAACTCAGTGGGTAAGAAATAGGCCATTGTGGGCACTTGGTCAGTATCTGCAACCTAATGAAAAGTATACACTATTGAAATCCTAACTACTTTTTTTGCCATAAAAATTCTTATAATAAGCTTAGTGGATTCAAAAAGCAGGCAAAGTATAGTCTCAGAAATTCTGCTTTTATCATATCACTAATGTGTGCATGAGTTCAGCTAATCATTTAAGTCTCCTTGAAATCCGTATACATTTTCTTTTTTAAAGAGATGAGATACTTAGGAAAAAAATCACTTTTGCATATAAAACCAAAGAACTTAAATATCTCACACACATATATCAATTAAATTATGCATTTATTATATTAATATATTTAAAAAGCAGTGTAAAATGAGGATCTGGCAACATTCTTAGAAGAACCTAGTTGAAATACACATAACTTGAGATTTATTGGCCATTTGCCTCTAAGAAATTAAGAAGTGGAAACCCTTAAAGAAGGACATTCTGCCAAAGCACAGCCCATTAAAACAGAAAATGAAAGGATGAATCATGGAATTATTGAGTTGGAAAAGATCTAGTCTTACATTTTAATTTTCGAATGAGGAAACTGAGGCTCATTGTGAGGTGTTGTTTTCCAAGTCACAGAGCAAGTTAGTGCAGAGGCTGGAGTAGCAGTCCAATCAGAGCTCTCCTCCTCTTAGGGTGATATTCACGAGTACAATTTTATTTCACAGGTTGTTTACTTCACTAATTTTAAAGTAGGTACAGCTATCATTTATCACTGAATGAGAAGAATAGGTTGCAGAGAAATATATAAAATGTGATTTCTTGTTTTTAAAACATCTATCTATCTATCTATCTATCTATCTATCTATCTATCTATCTATCATTTACCTACCTACCTATCATTTATCTGTTTGTGACTGCATGGGATTGGAGAAAAGAGTATAAACATATACACTGTGCTAATATTGAATATTCACAGGAGGGATAAAGCAAGGGGTAAGAAAAAATGTGAGAAATTAGATTTTTGTGAAATGATATGTGAAAATGAGGATTGCAAAATTCTATCTATAAAATTATTATTAATATGTAGAAATAGAGTGTGCACATAGACAAGGATTGGAATGTTACTAGAATATGCACACAGACTGACAATGGACATAAAAAAATCATTTTGATCAGGGGTTGGGTTATGAATATTTTAAAAATTTGTGTAGTTAAAAGATTTTGCTGTAACATAAAAAATAAATTAAATGAGTGAATCCTTTTCCTGGAAGCCACTGAAACACACTTATTTTAACTAAAAACTGATAAATGACTTAATCATGTATTCATTAACAGTATTCACTTGGTAAACTTTTAATTATTACATTTATAATTTGCCTATCATTGTATTTGTTTGCTAAATTGGCATATACCTTTTTATTTTATAAAAATAAAAGTAATGTATATTCACTGTAAAAATTTCAGAAAACTTAGGAGAGAAGATAATAATCACTGATAAATTTTCCCAGAGATACCCATTGTTAACCTTTTTACATACATCCTCCAGATCTTTTTCACACATGTGTATTCAAAAATGGGATTATAATTTACTTTGTTATCTACTTTTTTTCACTTAGTAATAACTTATGGCTATATTTCCATGGTTATAGATACAGATACAATGCCATTTTTAATTAGATAGTATTTCACCATAGGGAATTACAGTAATTCATTTTTTTTTTTTTTTTAGACATTTCTTTTTTTTTTTATACTTATTTCTGGGAGAGAGACAGCGTGAGCAGGGGAGGGTCAGAGAGAGAGGGAGTCACAGACTGAAACAGGCTCCAGGCTCTGAGCTGGCAGTCAGCACAGAGCCCGACACGGGGCTCGAACCCACGAACCGCGAGATCATGACCTAAGCGAAAGTCGGACGCTTAACCGACTAAGCCACCCAGGCGCCCCATCATTTTATAAATTCTATAAATGGTCATTTGGTTTGATTCTATTTTTTAAAGCATCATAAACTATGTTGAAATGAACATCTTTATATATATATTTATTTTGCTCCTGTCCTATTGCTTTCTTAGGATACATTTCTGTAAGTGATATTGTTCGGTACCATTGTTCTTAAACTTATAAAACATTTGATGTCCTCATTCTCTAGCAGATTGTACTTGAATATCATAAGTACAAGTAAATGAGAAGGCTTATATTATCAAGACAGTATATTATAGAAACAACTAGTATAAAATATAAAGTATTTTTCATGGGTAAGTGGACCCATGTTAATCACTTAATTCTTCACTCTATTTTAGCAAGACAAATTTGTATTTAAAAACAATCATGATGGTCCATAATTTATGAATATCTATTAGCTATATTTCATATTATTCTTTATTTTTTACCTCCATAGGGGCCAAGGGCAGACTGCTTAAAATGTGTCACAATGGCATGCTGATTATTTTGAATTGAAGCTACTTGGGAAACAGCCTGTACAAAAACACTCAGACCATCCCCTGTCCCCATGAGAGCAAGGAACACATTTCCCACATGGAAGTTACCCCTCCCAGTATAATGAAATAAAAACATATCTTCATCATCAGAGATCGGAACTTAGAGCCAAGAAAAACTGTAGAAACAAACTTTGTTACTTTTTTACTAATCAACCAGCTCAGCCAAATTTCTGCCTAGAATTCCTTACTAATTAAAGCTCCCAAACATCTGTGTTCTTTATCTTTTGTCAATTCCTCACAAATTTATTGTCTCTATCTAAGAAGTATAAATACTGTCTGCCTTGGTCATTTCTTTAGGTCTCAGTTTCATTTTGGGGCCTCCATATGCACATAATAAAACTTTGATATTTCTTTTTCCTTCTGTTAATCTGTCTCATGTAAGTTTAATTCTTAGTCCAGTTGGAAGACCTTGAAGGATAGAAGAAATTTTCCTCCCCTGTGCCTCCTACTTTCTTACTAGTATGAGGTTGTTAATGGTAGACTTTGCAAAATACACTGATATTTATATAGAAGTTGTTTGTTTGTTTAAAGTTTATTTATTTATTTTGAGAGAGAATGCAAGCAGGGGAAGGGCAGAGAGAGAGAGAGAGAGAGAGAGAGAGAGAATCCCAAACAGGCTCTGCATTGTAAGCATGGAGCTGAATGTGAGGCTCAAACTCATAAACCATAAGATCATAACCTAAGCCAAAATTAAAAGTCCAATGCTTAACTAAGTCACCCAGTCATCTCTTAACTAGTATTTTTAAAGTACTCTTTGCAGCTGTTTTCTAGCTTTATGGTAAATGTGCAAGAAGTATAGCCTATCAAAAATATCATCCATATCTTGAAGATACTTATATGTATTAGAAATAATGAGCCATTATCCACTCTTTGTGTCTTTGAAAATTTTTAAGAGAAAATAGATAGAAGGGAGAAGACAAATCAAAGAGGGAGATGTCATTTGTTAGTCTACTATGTACTAGGAATTTAGCTAACTATGTTCTTATGTAGTAATTCATTAGATACTTCCAGTGATGCTGAGGGAAGGTAGATATTATTTCTTAAAGTTATTTTCTGTATGAAGAAATGATGTTTTCCCAAAAGCCACAATATTTATGATTGTTAGCGTGCATATTCAAACATGTCTACATATGTGACATATTTCTGATTTAAAAAATAAACTTTTTAACAGTTTGAGCTTCCCGGTGATAGGATATATTTTCTCTGGAAGTAGTGAGCTTATCATTATAGGAAGTGTGGGGGTCAAATGTTGGTTGGTCATATATGAAAGAGGTTATGGCAAATATTCCAATAAAACTGAGAGATTGTACTTGCTCACTTATCTAGGTCTCTTCTAGAAGGTTAAATATTTTATATAATTGAAAACAAGGTACCAGTTCTAACTACTGATATATCATTGGCAAATATTAGGCCACAGAACAATAATCAACTATTTCCTACTTAAGAGAAACCTAATTTCACATTTGGATATTATTTGAGTTTTCAAAACCAGAAAATCTCAGGGTTTTTTTTAAATTTTAGTTTTTAATGACTATTCAGAGTGAATAGTGATAAGTAAATTTTAGGGCTTACTTTGCTAAGAATACAATTGTTTTGTGGATTAAATACTGTCTCGATAAAGATGAACTCATGCTAACCTAATGATTACTGTAATTCACATTTTTACATAGCTATTCTATTATTAAGGGATTTTGTAGATTTAATCTATCTGGAAAAAAAGTTAGTGAAGTGTTATATAAAATACAATAAAAATAAGTTCTCTTAATTTGGACAAAATAGGGTGCTTCTATGCTAACGTATTCTACTACCCACCTTCCCCAGTTGGTTCTATTAAAAATAGTGCTGCAAAAAGAAATAAAAATCAAAAATAAAAATTTGCCCATTGCAGAGCATCTCACAGAGAGGTTTTTAATGTGCAATTTAACAGTTCATGGGAAAAGGAATATTGCTGGAGGCAAGGAAAAATTTCCTTCTGAAAATAAGTGAAACCCAGGTCATTATTAGCATTTATGCATTTACTTTGGGACATAGGAGGTATTTGGAGCTGTGATTCATTTAAAAATATGACCACATCACTTGTACATTGGGAAGGCTTTGGGGGTGGAGCTGAAGCTTTCCATATGCCAATAGTTGGGCTTTGTTAAGAGGAAGTGGTTGATTCTACACTTAAATACCCTCAGTTGGTTCCCTTTAATGCATATGAGTATAATTTTAGCTAAAGAGAAAGAAGCAAAGGGCTGGCTTCTGTTGCTCTGTGTAGGTAGCATAATTCATTGAAAGGATTATGGATTTCAGGAGGAAGCAAACTTACTTTTTGAAGTAGTTGACTTTGACATGTTACTTACTTTTTCCAAGCCTTTCTTCCATCTGTCAAATGGGTATGATAATACCTCACCGAGTTATTTTAAGAATTGAATGAAAAATGTTCACAGGAGAAAAGTGCACCGTATCTGACACAGAGTAAAAAGGGATTTTTCATTTATCTTTGTCATTTCTCTAACAGGAGAACTCTGGAAAATCGTAAATCCTTTTTTTTTTTTAAAGTGTTCTCCTAGAGTTTAAGAAATTATATTCCCATCAACAACCGCAGTGGAACAGCTATCAGCTGCACCTGATGTTTATCTAGAGTTATGTGAGCAAATATCAAGGGCCTGAAAACAACTGAAACTTCAGGGAGGTGCAGCTTTTGGGGCTCTAGAGGCCTCTGACCTAGCCATCCAGAAAAAGATCCTCTTTGGGGGAAAGGACCATGTGAGCCCTCTCTGTTCTTGCAGAGTAGAGCGAAGGTGGAGCTTAGATCCGGAGTAGAGAAAACGCATATTCTGCCTCAGTGAGTTCCTAAATTCCTAGACACTCTCCATGGAGGGTCTCTATAGCTATGAGGGACTCTGAACTGTAACTTGGCCCTCAGACTTCTGGATGAAGAGGAGCAAAAGCTTATAAAGTCGAGTTGCATATTAATGTTAGTGACTGTTTTCAGAGCTATGACTTCTCCAGCAATAGCTTCAGAATTATGCTTCACGTATCCAATATAGACAGTGCATTTGATTTTAAAATCTTTTACAAATTCATTTTAATAGCTTTCATTAATAATTAAAATCTAGATGGAATTCATACCTTGGCAAAAGTAGATTTTTAAAAGCTGAGACTAGATTATTTCTTTTTGAATATAATTTAACCTTAAGCATAAGAAAAAAAATCCCAGTCTCAAAAAAAAATACCTTTTTGCTAAATGCTACTTTTCATATTCATGTACTTGAGATGATTCCACGACAGTAAGTACACCTGTAGTCTGCTTAGTGTGGCAGGAGATCATTAAAGCCAATTTAGAAATAGAAGGGTGTTGATAAGATGATCTGTCACTGCTGTATTGTAAAATCTGGGCACTTAATTACCTTGAATATTTGCTGTACATGTCTAATGATCAACAAGTCCTGTGGAGCCCATTACTGATTCCAACCTTACTTACATTTTCCTCAATCTCAGAAAAAGATCATCAACTTGATTCTTAGCAAGTGTGACAACTATTTTGAGATACTTACAATGAAAATGGTAAATTTCCTAACTTGAAAGTGCTTCCTTGTGATACAAAGACAATAGTTAAGAAATAAAACTTTAAGAACAACTCCTTATGAAAGCAACTTAGAATATGAGTAATTACATTTGACTAAAATCTTCACTGATCAAAAAGATAAGCAAGGTTTCCCAAGTATCTTCCTGTGTAGCACACATTCTAATTATAAAGTTAAGTCATGCATATTTGGATAAAAAGTCAAGAGAATTACATTTGTTGACCACCAGCTATGTTCTAGGCTATAGTAGTACAAGTGTATAATTTAAGCTTGTGGAGGTTTTATGAGGCAGTTGTTAAAAATCTGAATTTACAGGGGAGGAAACTGAGATCAAATAGGTCACAGAGCAAGTGAATTACAACTCCAGGATCTGAAGCTGAGTCCATCTAACTTCAAAACTGGTTCTCTGAAAAACTCCTATATGTGGGGACATATGACAATGTAGAATGTACTATCACATCATGTATCCAGCATCACCAAAGAATAGAATGTTCTATACAATATGAGGCATTCAATATAATAATACAATAATTATATTATAATTCAATATAATTGAATCCTACTGTGAATGCCAATTTCTTCAGCATTCGAATCTGATTTCAAGTGGAAAATCAGAAGTTATGCTTGTAAAAATTGTCTATAAATATTATTCTGAATGAGAACCTATGAGACTGACAAAATGTAGATTCAGTAGATTTTATTTACTGTTATTTCTTAGTTCTGGAAAGCTGCTGTTGTCAGATAAGTTTCAAACTACTATAAATTGCTGAGGAAATTTTTTTAAAAAAGAGGAAATGGTTTTCTATGAGTGGAACTAGATGATGATTCACAGAGACTGTTCAAACTTTGGGCTGGTTCCTATTTTTAGGAGTGAAGATGAGATAGTTCCAAATCCCTTACTGGTCCAATAAATATTTTGTTTACAAAATACCTGAAATTGCAAATGTGTAGTTGGTGGGGAGGGCAAACAGAAACATTGAAACAAAATGGGAAAGAGCATGGAAAATGCAATGCTCATCATTGATCCATCACTGCTTCTGATTTTATTCTCCCAATTGTCTCCTGAGGTGTTTAGCCACAAATGTCACAAATGCTCATAGAGTTGTGTAGCTCTGTTAAAGCCACGCACAGTGCTTGGTTCAGTTGCCTACCAAAGCAAAATCTAGATACAGACAACACACACACTAAGTAAAGTAGTATTTCCTCTCACTCATTCTAAATATACTTCCTATTAATTTCATTGCATCTCTCTTCCCCATTGTCAAGAAGACAGAGAACACCCAGATTTCATAAAAGTAATTAAATTAGGTCTAGATTTTTCTTGCTTCTTTGCCAGGGTACCATGGAGTTTTATAATCTCTTTTAGTAATTTCTCTTCTCTGGTACCAACTGACTGTTAGGCTTGTTACTTCCTGTAAAACAACTAACACACCACTATTCCAGGGAGTACAGGAAATTAACCATGAACACTATGAAACAGCTGACATCATAAAGTTCTTAAAAGAAGGGTAATGTATGCTTATCTTGATATGTCCACAGTGTCAAACACCATGTCTCCCTCATGGTAGGGCAATATGGGGAGCTGAACTATAATACATATCTACATGTGTGAGACTCTAATATATGCCATTGGTCACATCTCTACAATTTTTACATATTAATTTCTTCATTTCTGTTGATGGGGAAATTGAATGAGTTGCCTAAGTTCAAACACTTGGTAAATAGCAGAACTAAGATTTGAATTCATGTCTGTCAGGGCACCTGGGTAGGCTCAATCAGTTGAGCCACGGACTTTAGCTCAGGTCATGATCTTGCTGTCTGTGAGTTTGAGCCCTTTGTTGGGCCCTGTGCTGACAATTCAGAGCCTGGAGCCTGCTTTGGAGTCTGTCCTCTTCTCTCTCTCCCCCTTCCCTGTTCTTGCTCTATATCTCTCAAAAATAAAATTTAAAAAACTCTAAAAAAATTGAATTCACATCTGTTTGATTTTTTGTTTCACTATGTGATTTCCTAACCACACTTGGTAACCCAATACGTATCTATGGAATGTATTTTCACGGGGTTATCACTTCTCTAGTTCTATCTAGCCTCAAGAGGGAAAAGCCTGCAGCCCAGTAAACTTGTAATTCACAAATGACCTAAAGGCCAACTGGAATGCCACATGGTACAATCACTTAGTGTATAGTTAATATGTAATTAAGAGGCAAAAATTAAGGCACATACAGAACCAGGCTTTGTTAACAGTAAGGGATCTTTAAGGACTGAATCTCTATTTTCATTTTCATTATCACTGTAGAAAAATCATAAATAAAGACAGGGTGTAGGGTGTTGGTATAAAGAGAAGAAAGAGGAGAATTAGGGGATTTGTTTACTACTAAAGTACCCCTAAAAGGCAGCTTTGCCTGAGTGGCATTTTAAACATTTACCCTTATTATAACATTAATCTTTCATTATAATGTTTATATTTTTTTATAATTCTGATACTATCTGTTGGAAGAATTTTCAAATATTAATGTTCAATGTCACCCAAATCTTCCAATAGAGAAGCACCCTGTGTCTGCCTGAACATTCTCAGGATCAGGAAATTTCCTATTGATACAAGAAATAAATTCTTACCTTCATATCAATTAAAAATCTGTATTCCTATACTTTCTTGAAATTATTTTGTAAGCATGTCTGAAAGAACTATGTGGCAATATACATTTCTTGGCCAATTCTTTGGATACTAGAAAAATCCTCAGTGTTTATCAGCATTTCTGTGTGAGAGACCTGACTATACATGTTATCATAGAGCCAATGTCATATTTCTATCATATAGACATATGCACATAATTGTGGTACTTTTTTCATAATTTTTCAGTTTTTAAAATCTAAAATATGTGTTTCAGAAAAAAAATGTTCAACCATTAATAATTGTTAAACGATTATCACGTAATTAACATGGGGTCCAGCCATATTGGAATAATTTCTTACTTGTCCCAGCATAGGCGAAATGAGTAAGGTGTTCATCTAGGCTTGAATATTCCCTTCAGTGACTACAACCCCAGATTTCAATGTTGCTTTTTATACACCCAGTCCCAGTGCATCATAAGAGAGCAATTTTCCAACTTTCTTGTGCTTAAGGGTCACTTGGGGTACTGTTTAAATTACTCATAGCTATTTATTCTATGATATAGCTAGACTTCTCTCTCACAGACCTTAATCCTATTATCGCTACAAAACCATTAACTATCACTACTAACTTAAACATGAGTTCTTCTGAGAACTTAGCAATCACTTGTTTTAACTCCAAATTTTAGAGAACTGTATAATAATCTACAGTTATACCACTACTTAATGGCTAGATAGAAATGAAGCCAGTTCTTTTGACTCTATTAAGAATAGTAGTTTCTTTTGCATGAATTTGACTGTTATTTTTAGGTTTAGCTATCAGGTATTTGACATCATCCATTAGTATGGAGGAAAAAGTCTTCAAAGAACGTTTCAAATGGAATTCCACTCTGAGCTTTAATTATGGAGAAGAAAATAATACTTCGTAAGGGCAATATGTTAAATAATGATTGCAAAACTATTTGTGAAACATTCTGCTAGGTATTCTGGGATACATGAAGATAAGTAACACCTACTTCTTGCCATACTGGAGCTTGTAACTTAGGGGTAAGTTGTTAATGGCTTTGGCCAGAATGAATGGGACATTTCACTGAATGGGAAATCGTAGTGTATTAGGTCATCATACTCTACAACACTTTGAAGTGCTGCATACTTGGCTTTACACAAAGTTGAAACTCCATTAATGTTAATTGTCATAGCACATGGGAATAAAATCTCTCAAGTTGTGAAATCAATATACTTATAACTGATATTTAGAGGTCATGGCTGTTTGATATGAATGGAAGGAAATAATTTTTAGATACTGTTATTATAATAAAACATGGAATCAGCTAAAATGTCCTATAATTTTCTAGCTAGTTTTGAGCACATTTATTAATACAATGTAGAAAAGAGTTTTCCTTACTTGTGGCCTCACCATTCATTTCTTCAAGTCCACTGTTAATTCCAACATCTATGGAATTCATTATTTTGTCAATCTGTGAGAAACAAAAGCCATATAAATATATTATTAATTCTCTTTTATCAACACATTTTAAAATAATTTCCGAACTCCAGAGGCATACATTCTTGATATTATTACCTTTACAATGCCACAATTAAGAGAGTGGCTGAGGTAGGTTTAAAAGGAAGCAGACAACTTTTGAATTGTTTTTAAAAATATAAATTATGCTTCCCTTTCTTAAACTTTAAAAATCAGACTGCCTTTTCTTTATATTTCCTAAAATGAACTTTGTTTGGACCTATGTGGGTCAGTGAGTTAGGAACTGTGTATTTTTTAAACTCAGAAAGTGATGGGGCTGAGGGATAAGTTCATGTGAAGATGTTCATTCTCTCAGCCATTCTTCCTCTTCCATCTGAGAACATGCATCTCTTTGGTGAAGGTGAAGGTGAAGGTGAAGGAGGCGGGTTTCATATGTGAGTATGGCATTGGAGCCAAGTTATTACTAAATGGCTTGATCAGCTACAAGCTAATTTGTGGCATGTCTTGTAATCACAAGAATCCAGTTGCAGAAACACCTTAATTCTAAGAGATAAGTTAAATGTTAACTAATTCTGCTTCATTCCAGAAGTGACTGCAGATGTTATTCACAGAGTTAATAAATATAAGAAATGGAGAGACCAGAATAAACTATCAATCAAGTAGTACAGTATTTATAGGAAGATATAACTAAGTTTTAGCCATTTATGGTTTAATTTCACTCCCCATCATCTTAGCAACCTGTGTTAAGATAGCAGGTTTCAGAAAGGACAATAAGCATTACTTAAATGCCCTATTTTGCTCACCTTGAAACAGATGCAGGGAAATTAAGTGATTTTCCCAAATAGCTCAATTCATAATGTCAATATCAGACATTTCTAGGTTTCAGAATAGTAGAATGACCTATTATGCTTCAAAACCCAATACAACTGGCACAATCTTTTGAGAGAGAAAAAATGTGACACATTAGAGTGAAATACTAAAGAGGAATGTGGTCCATTCACTGAAGAAATTCAAGAAAAGGAAGGAACTTCATGGTTTTATGAAATAGTCTTCCTTAGGGACAAAGGATGATATTTTATAACCTTGCAAGGGCACTTACTTTCTGAGTAATTTTATAAAATAGAAGACTTTGTCTTTAAGTAGAGCTTAAATTAGTGATACTCAACCTCAACATCTTTTTCCTTTTGTCTCTCTGATAGTTGTAAAAGAGAAATATTAAGTAATTTGGGTTTGTTGTATGGTACTTGGGAAAGAGCCAGGACTATTCTGTTTACCATTAAGGTTAAGATTATAAGGAGCTTTTCCAAAAACATAAGACACTTTAAAGAAGGGAGACGAGCTAACAGAGTTTAGTAAGTAGCAAAATGATACAGAGCAGCACAAATACAAAGACTTTTCTCAATTTGTCAGCTGCAGTGCTTGGTAGGACATAATGTGAACATTTTCTTGTACCTCATAGCTAGTTATTACTTCTGCTTGATATCAATTTCTATGGAAACAACAGATTTCTCCACATGTGTGGAATTGTGTTTGTTTTTACACTAGCTGCAAAATTATCATGTATTACCCCTAGAACCTTGCCCTTCTACTTGAAACTATATGCATCTATTTTTTTTTTTTTGTCTCTGAAAGACTTAAAACTTAAAACCCTTCCCCCAAACCTCCTTTGACTCCAAAGCCTTATATAAAGAACAAGATCAAGTCTTACTTCTTCCCATTCAGAAGTGAAGGATGGTGTTCTTTCAGAATTCCCTTTAGAACTATGTTCAGCAGGTGAAGATTCACTCCAGTTAACTCTTGGTGTTTTCTCATTTGAAGGGTATGCAATGAGATCAGAATCTGATTTAGAGACAGTTTTTGATAAATGCATGTCAATCAGGGCTTTTGGCAATGACCTTATTCTTCCCAGGGTACAGGCTCTCTCCACAAATCCTCCCGTGTTCACAATCCACTGGTCCCCATTCCGGGATCCACTTCTAGTTGTTCTTGTACCAACAATAGTATGGTTTTCAAGTTGGTTGGTTTTTTTGTGAAAAATTGTTCTACTGACCACTTTGGGTTTAATTTTCTTTACCAAAGGTTCTGAGTTATTTGCTATTGGAGACTTCTTGAAAGGCAAAGGACTGTTTGCCGAACTGACTTCATCTTGTCCTTCTTCGTGTTCATCTCTTTTCCCATAGAGATGAAACGGATTTTCAGGGGACTCACAGGCTGGAGAAGACCCATGGAGAAGGCCTGCAAATTGCCCAGGATCATATTCTTTTGGAGGATCACTGTCCTCCTGTTGAGAAGGGTCATCTGCAAAAGAGAGTAAGGGCATCAGGATGGTTGTTTATTAAGACTCCAAACCCCTGATACAAAAGCAGTGCCTTTTCAAATTTGTGCAATATTTGTTGCTACATAATGATATCCTCACTCTATGAAACACCCACGACCCTAGAGTACCATGTATAAAGTGAATTTGTGTGTGTGTGTGTGTGCATGTGTGTGAGTGTGTGTGAACTAGATATTCCTGACATACCCTTGGATGTATTTCAAAGATATGAATTAGGTATTAATTGAGTAATTGCGTACTGTTCTTTCTTGTCCCCAGAGCATATATTTTATAGTAAAACGGGGTTTTCTTAATTTGAAAAAACTTCCAGGTCCAAACCCTCACAATAAATGATCATTGTGAGGTAAGACATCAGGCAGGTAAATCAAGATCATACATAATTATATCCCTTTGCCCTTCACCCACCAAATAAGTTCAGAAACAAAATCTTGAAAAGAAGTATAATTAGAAGTTATTTAAAGTTAATAATACTAATAGTATTACTTTAAATATAAAATTAAGAATAATTCTATAAATTATAATTTAGACAGAAAGAATTTGTTCAAGCTTAACATAAGCAAACAATATAATCCATAATATCACTAAAAAGCCAGGCTCTTTTACAATAAACTGATGTTGAGTTATTAACACAAAGCTTTTTCTTTTTTCTTCTCTGAAATAGCATTAGTTATTTTTTAATTTCTTCAGATATTTGAAAATGTAATATAGAAAAGAAAAAAGAAGAATTTATTGTTTTTGTAATTTTTAAAAGATAAAATATAAATGTTCTCTGAGACTTAAAATGTACCATGTTTTTTTATGACCTAATTTATCTTTTAAAGATATAGTGTATAAAACCCTGGCTAAAGAACTTAGCAAAGGAAGTCAATATACCTTTTTAATTGGTCATTTTAATTCATATAGCTAAATATGTGCTACAATAAAAGTTAAATTACCTGATAAGCCTATAACCCAATCTTGGGAAAGAGTCAAAAATAGCCAATATGGTAGATAATAACAACACATCCAAAGCTGACTTGCTCACTTACACTTTAAAGAAGTTGGCTAGTATTATAAACCCCAAACACCAAAGTTTTCATAAATTAATAAGTAACATTTAACAGGTATGTGCTATTTACTAGGCACTAACTTAGGGATTATATTTACAAGATCTCATAAGAGATCATATTTACATGATCTGCATAAGAATCCTGTGAAATGATTAATAATAATCATGAGTATCCAATAGAGATATAGCCAGAATATTACATCTACATATTTAAACCAATTGGCAACTATGTTAAGTATCAATAAATATTTGCCCAGAGAATGTGTCAGACAAATCAACTTTTATGATAGTTTGGCCCCAAGTCCCTATACTGTTCTATCCCTATGATCTGATGAGGCAGGGTTGCTCCTGGCCTTCATATCCTCAGACCTAACCTGTTTCCTGCTGGGCTTTTCCAAGCAAAATGTCCCCCTGCTCTGATCTATCACAACGATATCTTGAGATGGAAGAGAGGAATGCTAGAAGAGAGGTCCATGAGACAACAATCTAAAGGAGGAACACTGTGCCCACCCACTACTATAATAATCATTCTGTCTTCTCACAAAAACTGCATCCCTTTCCAGTGTAGCAACACTATATCCTTGATAACTCCTCCTGTCCTTCCCTCATGACCAAGATTCTTCTTGGGGTAGAATAGTGAGTGGAAAGTGAGTTAAGGCAGCTCTGAACTCTCTCTAAAGGCTAGAGTTTATGGCCTATTATATCCATTTTTTTGGAAGTAAATATGAACACTTAGACAACTTAAGTTGCTGAAGTTTCTAGTTAGTAAATGGTTATGTTGAGATTCAAACTAAGATCTATCAGATTCCCATATCCATTTGCCAATGGAAAATATATACCATTCAGATAAAAGAACAATCTACATTTCAAAGACAAGTATGTAAACTCTTTGTGGAAGGGGACATGTTTCTCCTGTTTATGACTGTTCCTGGAATTTGGATAAGTGGACTAAAAAAGGGTTTTTTTTCACCACCATGAAGAAGATAATACCAATAAAACCTGGCATTCCATTGCAATGTATTTTTTTTTTCTTCCTATGCTACTTGGATCCATAGTCCTTTACAATATAAGAGGTTGGTTTGGATGACAGTAATGGGTAAACAATGTGAAAGGAAGGAGGAATTCAGAAAAAAGGAAGTTTAGAATTTTATTTTGAAAGTTGCTGAAGAAGGCTAAAGCATTTGATTATGAAAAGAAAATTGAAAATAATCAGCCTATTGTGGGAAAAAAAGATTCATTAAATCTCAGTCAAGAGGTTTTTGACCCATATTCATGATAAACAAGAGTTTTAGGGGCATAATATTATTTAAAGTTTTCTGTGAATATTATTATGTTATTATCTCCTCTGTGGTTTCACCACAATGACTATAATCACAACCCCAAAATGCTTTATACTGTCCAAGTCCTCTAGTGATAAGCAGTGACTTTCCTAAAAGAAAACTTAGTTATTAGCATATAAGCTTTGTGTTTTGAATAGTAGTACCTAGCATTATGATAGTTGGTACTATCTTTGCTAAGAGTTGTCAAAAGGCAACTTGCTTATTTCAATAGCTAAACACTAAGGATTACTCAAATCAAAGAGAATGAGAAGTTGACATAAAACCTCATGAAATGCTTATTTGGTAGACTGATGGCAGTTATGGCCCAAATCTGCAATGGCTCCCTGTAGCCACACTCTACCCTGTATCCATTCCTCCCACATGACTCTGGGTATGGCCACATACCTTGCTTTGGCCAATGGGCAATTGTAGACATAAGCAGAGACTTGAAAAGCACTTGTGTGCATTAGGGCTTGTTCTCTTGCTGCTCTTGCAACCTTCTTGCCATATGAACAAGCCCAGACTTGCCTGATGGATTGCCAGAGGCTGGCTCCGGCAGGGTCCAGGGGTTCCTGAATGTTGGATGTTGTCGGTGAAGGAGTGATGAGAGAGCCACGAGAAATTCTTTCTGATCACCAGGCAGGCATCTCTGCTTTGACTGGGGCTCAGCTTTATTTTATAATTAAGTGTTTGGGGGACAGCACAGAAGTGGCATTTGCCTTAGACAATGATTTTTTTATGACAAATTTCTTTGATATGTAAAAATTTCCCAGAACATAGATTTGTAGAAGACTCATGCATAACCTTTATCAATAGTGATTGAGGTAGGTGATTTAGATGCATATCCTATGGGAAAGGAAGGTATCTTTAGCATACAAGACAATGTTTTTAGCATAAAAAGGGTGAAGTTACTTCTTTGTGAGCAGGGGTCAATAGTTGTTTGTTTAAGGAGAAGTATTAGGAAAAACAGGCCTTTCAGGAAACACAAATATTTGCTTCCATAATTACAAAAGAAGAAGTTCCCACAATAGGTTCCTTCACAGGGTGCAATCAGCATATTCAAGGCCATAATAAGTCACTCTGAATACTGATCACAAGATGTCTTGGGGGGCTTGTGCTCCAAGCAGAAACAATTGGGTGGGGGTGGATATCTGTCCTTAACTCTAAGTTAGGCTCTTTGTCTCAGGGCCAGCCTCAGTTGTAACTCTTGTGCTCTTAACCCCCTTTATTATCTAAGTCTTGGATCTGCAAGGCCCATAGGAAGAGCCTTTTGACAATCATCCACAATGCTTTCATCTAAAATCTCTTTTGAAAAGGCAGGAATATGCTTTTCCTTAGGAGGAATCTGTGTGGGGAATATCGGTCTGATTTGGAATATTGTGAGGCCTGGTCAATACCTGCAGGCTCATTTCCAACAGGAGCCAGTAGTAGCAGAAGGAGATACCAGTTTTGCTTCTCATGGCAGGAGCTGTGCAAATGCTGCCATTTCCTCGCTTTGACTGTCATCCAGCGAGGCCGGTGCGGCTCCCAGGAATGGATGATGAATACATTACCCAGCTATTTGAAATTGTAGGTTTTATTATTTTTCAAGTTTGATGAGGCTAACATATCAGGAGACAACAAATTGACATTGAAAAGATAAACTGTTATAGATCCCAAGAGGAAGAGGACATGGGAAACACCAGGGTTGGTTAGGAGACAGAATGATTTGGGGAAAAGGTGAGCAAGAGCCTTTATTGTGATTTCTGTGTGAAGGAATAGGAGAAACATGGAACACGGGTTTAGGATTGGCCAGTTTGAATCATTTCAGCAGCTTCTAGAGCATAGGACTGTCCCTAGTTGTCTGGTTCTGGCTCTGGTGTGAAAAGTGACCCAAAGCATGAGAGCCTAATAAAGGTAGTGGGGGGAGTGGGGGAGGGTGGTATGGCTCTGGATTGGTGGGTTTGCATATGAAAGTCATGGTTACTATCTCTAAGATTTAGCTAAACTTGGGAAGGGCTGTTCCTCCAGGGTCAGAAAGGTCCGAAGTCAAATAATCAAAAACAAAAACAAAACAAAACAAACCTAAAATAAAAAGGCATGATTAATACACCAGTCATTTCTGTCAACTTAGACAACAGTAAACCAACTTCCAGATATTTGAGTGAGGTCACCTATGACTAACCGATCCCAGACCAGTATGACAATGGACACAGCCAAGATGAGCTGAGGTTGACCCAGACCAGAAGAAAATACCCACTAGAATCATGAGCTAAATAAATGGCTGTTAGTTTAAGCCATTAAGTTTTGGAGTGGTTTGATATTCAATGATAGATAAATGATTCAGCCTGTATCCCAGTTTTCAGCGAAGATATAATACACTGCTCAAAATATATTGTGACAATGCAGTGTTTATATTTTCACATCTGCAAACAAAGATAGTAATACTATATACTTATAACTGTTGTGAAGACTTATTAAAGTAGTAGATGTATGCCAATGACACAGAACACATTAAATGTTTATATTATTACAATAATTTTTAATCTAAAGGATTTAATTTTTACAAATAAATGTAGTAGTAGTGATCATATTAAACACTCAGTATAGACTGTTATTTTGACATTAAATATATGGGATTTACTCTTTTGTTTCTGCTTGTATATTTTTAAAATACACTTTGGAGAGAATTTTTGCATTTTCTTACTATTTCTTTAGTTGTAACTCAGGCAGAGTATACTGATTAAACTGTTTTCATAACTTGTCCTATTTAATTTCACACTTCTCTGTTGATAAGTGTATATTTCATGCCAAGGTACAGAACTAAATATGTGTGAATTTCAATCTGATAGTTACTCAAAGCACCATTAGCATTTCAAAGAAATGTCAGAAAAAGTATCAAACAGTAAGTAGTTCAATTTCTTTTTACCCATTTTGTCCCTTATCTTTATCACCCATATAAATACCTGAATAGCAATAAAACCCCAAATTTCATGTTAAGATAAAAACAAATGGAAAATGAGTGATTTCTTCTTATATTATAAATTGTAACTTTTGTCTATTGAGTCATTTTATTCTTCTTTAGAAAATAAATAAAATTCTCCATTTCCAGGGATTTGAGTGTTAATAATAATATTAATATTAATAGAAATCTATGGTGTTGATTGTCATTTTTCCTCTCTCATTTGTGATTTATTTATGTGGGTCCTTTCTCTTTTCTTTTTGATAAATTTTACTGGAGGTTTATCAATTTTTTTTAATTTTTTCAAAGAACCAGCTCCTGGTTTCATTGATCTATTATTTGTTTAGTTTCCATACCAGTGATTTCTGCTGTAATCTTTATTATTTCCTTCCTTCTCCTGGCTTTAGACTTCGTTGTTGTTCTCCTTTAGATGTAAGGTTAGGTTGTTTATTTGAGATTTTACTTGCTTCTTGAGGTAGGCCTGCATTGTTATATACTCCCCACTCAATACTGCTTTTGCTGCATCCCAAAGGATTTGGACCATTGCGTTTTCATTTCATTTGTTTCCATGTATTTGTTTTTATTTCTTCTTTGATTTCCTGGTTGGCCCATTCATTGTTAGTAGCATATTGTTTAATCTCCATATATTTGTGGTCTTTCCAATATTTTTCTTGTGGTAGACTTCTAGTTTTGTAGCATTGTGGTCAGAAAAGGTGCAGGGTATGATTTAAATCTTTTCTTATTTATTGAGGCCTGTCTTGGGACCATATATGTAATTTATATGAAGAATGCTCCAGTGCACTTGAAAGGAATGTATATTCTCCTGTTTTAGGGTGGAATGTTCTAAATATATCTATTATGTCCATCTGGTCTCATGTGTCATTCATGAACAAGAAAAGCAAAGCTGGAGGCATCACAATTCCAGACTTCAAGTTATATTACAAACCTGTAGTGACAAAAACAGTATAGTACTGGCACAAAAACAGGCACATAAATCAAGAGAACAGAATAGAAAACACAGAAATTAACCCACAACTAATCTTCAGCAAAGCAGGAAAGATTATCCAATGGATAAAAGACAGTCTCTTCAACAAATGGAGTTGGGAAAACTGGACAGCAACATGCAAAAGAATGAAATTGGACCACTTTCTTACACAAAACACAAAAATAAACTCAAAATGGATTAAAGATGTAAATGTGACACCTGAAATCATAAAATCGTAGAGAAGAACATAGGCGGTAATCCCTTTGACAATGGCCATAGTAACTTCTTTCTAGATATGTCTCCTGAAGCAAGGGAAAAAAACCCACAAATAAACAATGAGGACTACATCAAAATAGAAAGCTTCTGCACAGCAAAAGAAGCAATTAACAAAACTAAAGGGCAATTTACGGAATGGGAAAAGATAGTTGCAAATGACATATGTGATAAAGGGTTATTATCCAGAATATAGAAAGAATTTATAAAATTTACCACCAAAAAAAAGGGAATAATCCAATTTTAAAAATGGACCAAAGACATGAATAGGCATTTTTTCAAAGAAGACATACAGATGGCTGACAGACACATGAAAACATGCTCAATATCACTGATCCTCAGGAAATACAAATCAAAACTACAATGAGATACCACTTCACATTTGTCAGAATGGCTAAAATCAACAACACAAAGAAAAACAGGTCTTGGCAAGGATGTGGAGAAAAAGAAAACTTCTTGCACTGTTGGTGGAAATGCAAACTGGTACAGGCACTGTGGAAAATAGTATGAAGTTTCTTCAAAAAGTTAAAAATAGAACTATTCTATGATGCAGCAATTGCACTACTAGGTATTCACCCAAAGAATATAAAAATATTAATTTAAAGGGATACATGTACTCCTATGGTCATAGAAGATTATTTATAATAGACAAATTATGGAAATAGCCCAAGTGTCCATTGACTGATAAATGGATAAGAAAAGATGTGGTGTATGTGTGTGTATATCTATACATATAATCTATATATAGATATGTATCTATATAGATATAATGAAATATTGCTTAGTCATAAAAAAGAATAATCTCTTTCCATCTGCAATGACATAGATGGAGCTAGACAGTATTATGCTAACTAGAGTAAGTCAGAGAAAGAGAGATACCATGTAATTTCACTTATATGTGGAATTTAAGAAACAAAACAAATGAGCAAAGGTGGAAAAAAGGAGAAAGAGGCAAACCAGAAGCAGACTCTTAACTATAGAGAACTGATGGTTACCAGAAAGGAAGTGGATGGGGTGGTGGGTTAAATAGGTGATGGGGATTAATGAGTGCACTTGTGATGAGCACTGGGTGTTGTATGGAAGGGTTGAGTCACTATAATGTACACCTGACACTAATATACTGTATGTTAACTAACTGGAATTTAAATAAAAATATATGATAAACAAAAAATAAAATGAGCACATGATAGCAACAAACAAAAAATCAACCATGGGTAATATCTTTATAAAGAAGGCATCAGGGAATCCCTGTGGTCCTGGAAAATGGATGGCAAAGCCAAATCAGGTGATAGCGTCATGATCCAGAACCGGATCTGCAGCTATGAAGCTGCAGTGGTGCAAAGAAAATGAAACTGGATGGACCTTGCAAGCCATGAAACTGCCATTAGACTCTGATTACCTAAAGGAGAGGGCCCAGCACTAAGCAGGATGCTAAGCAACAGAATCTGAGAACAACCAGCAGAACTTGAAAATATCCTACAAAAAGACAACAGGACACAGTTTATGCCCTTGAGAATCTCAGAAATATCCAATAAAGATATGCTCTTAGTAAGTCTAGACACTCAATCTGGAGAAAAACTTTCAGGAGCAGAATCCAAATGGAACAGGGTGCAAATACCCAAGACCTCAGGGAAAAAAAAAAAAACAAAAAAACACAACTTTATAGAAGGGGAAGTGGGGGTGGAATAGGAGGCAGAGGCCCAGAGGAGGGAGGCCTTGGACACAATAGTAGCAAAATATAGTGTTTAACTGTGAGAGTACTACTTGGGAAAGCAAGAGCATGGAGCTCTGGAGAACACTAAAGTAATGGCAGCAAGTCTTTCTAAATCAAGAGAAGCACCCCTGTTTATCAATACATCACGGTAACAACAAAGGAGAAAGTCCTTGAACAGTGAAGTGGGTAAAGCTACTTTCATATGGTATGGCTCATGCCTACTCTCATACAGGAACATTTTGTGCTTGAATAATCCAGGACATCTCTTCTCATTAAACATGGGGAAACAAGCAAACAAAAAAAAGATTTTAATACGACCTCATTTAAAGACATCTAAGAAAAAGAAATGAAAATGAATGTTTAAGAGCTAATGAAAACAAATAACAAATGTAGCCCCAGGGAATTTGAAATCAGTAAACTAAAATTGAAAAGTATTTAAAAGAAATTAAGAAAATGATATAAATTCTGAAGGAACAACCTATACCATAAACAGAGGAGCTCAGATATGAGATGGCTGGCTGCTCATTTCCTTTTTCCTTTCCCATTCACTCCAGGGGCAATTTAGTCCTAAAGTCATTAGATAAGGGAGAGTGAGAAGGTATCCACACCTTGCAGTGACTCAGAGCTGAAATTCAGGGCCCAAGCAGGGTAATGGTGGTGACTATGTTTGGGGGCAACACAGCATGGCATGTTGGGGACCACGCAGGGCTAGGAAAGTGTCCACATAGGGAGTAGCCTGGTATAGAGTGTCAGGGCTCAGATGGGGGTAAGGAGGGAATCTGTGGAGGTGGAATAGCCTAGCTGAAAGAGTCAGAAACTCAGCAAAGCAAGGAGGATATCCCTACGGAGGGTAGTCTACCAAGGGAAGCAAAACCCAAACAGGGCAAGGAAGGTGTCCATGTCCAGAAGAGAAAAGCATTCACGCATGAGGTGGCCTAGCACGAGATGTCAAAGTCCAATCAGGGAAAGGAGGTTGTCCATGTGTGGCAATGGCCTGCCATAAGGTGCAGTCCCAGGTGGATAGGCAGGATGTTTACATAGAAAGATAAACTGGCAAGGAGAATCAAATTTCAGTCAAGGTGAGGGATGCCTGGGCGGCTCAGTCAGTTAAACTTTCAACTCTTGGTTTCAGCTCACCTCACAATCTCATGGCTTTGTGGGTTCCAGCCCCGTATCAGGTACCATGTTGACAGCACGGAGCCGGCTTGGGATACTCTCTCTCCCTCTCTCTCTGTCACTCCCCAACTTGTGCTGTCTCTATCTCTCTCAAAATAAATAAAGTTAAAAAAAATTATCAGTCAAGGTGAAAAAGATGTCTGAGTGGGGAGGAGGTAGATCCGGAGATTGGTTACATACAGAAGGGTTGATCAAATAAGCAACTACATTAAGGATAATGGGAGCTAGATTTCTTACTGTTTAAGAGGGAATTTTTAAATATGAAGAGGAAGAAAACTAAAGTGAACCTTGTGATGTTGGACTGGAATTGGGATACCAATGTTTTCAAGATAGATAGAAAACACATGTAAATACATTATTTGTGCATATATGTATTTACACATACATATTACCTACCTCTGTCTACTAAAAGCGTCTGGGAAATTGAAATCCCAGCAGCAGTAAGTAAAGCCTAGATTTTGGCTTCTAAATATATTTTCCACTCAAATAAACAAGGATCCATTGAGGAATAACTGATACCAGTGCCAGCGCATGGAAGGTGCAAGATGAGCCTGGAATACCTTGTGCCAGAAAGCGAAGAAGTACTCAGAATGATGAGGCATGTTAGGATAGAGAAGCCAGCTCAAATGGGCTCCAACTGGTTAAACTGAGGACAATTTTGGAAACAAAATACATAATGACAGTTAATAAATTATAATCTATTATAATAAAAGTAGGAACACATGAGCCCATAATAATATATAAATAAATGAATGATTTAAAAGTTTGATTAAGAATGGAAAATTTAAATAACTTCAGATCACCTCCCCACAAGATACCTATTAATTACAAAGCAAAAAAGACTAACTTTATGATGAATAATTCTGGGAGGCACTGTCTTAATCAAATGATAAAGGTGAACATCACCAGTAACAGAGCAAATAAAAATCTTGCCCCACCTGATAGGATGCAATGAGAAAAACATAGAATCACTTCTGTATTTTCCTGCCAACGATGCATAACCTTAATCTACTCATGTAGAAATATCAAATGAGGCTAAGTTGTGAGATACTCTACAAAATATCTGCCCTGTAATGTTCAAAAATATCAAGGTAATGAATGCCACGGAAAGTCAGAGGTACTGTTCAGATGGAAGGAAACTAGAGACATTGAACTATATATGCAACAAGGGATCCTGAGCTAGCTTCTTTTTATCATGAAGATTATTACTGGAGAAAGGAGGAAAACTTGAATGAAGTCTGAGGAATAGATGGTAGTAATGGATTAATGTTAATGATTTGGTTGCACTGAGGTTGTGCAAGAATATACTAGCTTGTAGGAAATGCCATGCTACAGCAGTGTTTCTCTAAGTGGGATGTTTGTCCACGGATGTTTGGGGTCCCCAAGATCTTTTCACAAGTATCCCATGAGGTCAAAACAATTTTCAGACTAATACTAAGGCATTTATTTGCCTTTTCCCCTCTCGTTACCTCATGAGTGTTCAGTGGGGTTGTTCAGAGGCTACATGATATATCTTTCCACAGTGGAAATGGGTGATGGCTCTTCAGGTCTCACTGTGGGAATTGGCACACTGTTACTTCTCGCATCCACTGATGGAATAAAGTCATGTGTCTAAACCTAATGTAAATGGAATGAGGATATAAAGGCCACCTACTGTCCTACAGTACAGTGTAACATAGCAGAAGAGGGAGTGAAGTAATCAGATTTACCACAGAATACTTCTAATGTTTCCCTTTTAAAAACGATGCTTTTTCTAATTTTTGGATAGATAACATTTATTATGTTCTTTTATATTTCAACTTTGCTGAGAATTTTAATTATGATTGAATATTGGGTTTATATCAAATAGTTTACTTCACCTGTCGAGTTCATTATCTAGATTTTCTCCTTTATTCCATTAGTGTGTATAACATAGTTTCTTACGTTAAACACACTGGATATTAATGGGATGAATGGGTCATAATGCATTTTTCTTTTGCTGTCCCACTAGATTTGGTTTGCTAGTATTGGGTTTATGATTTTTACATCTTTGTTCATGAATGAAATAGGCCTTTAAGTTTTTCTTTCTTATGCTGTCTAGTTTTGATATGAACCTTATTAGTATTACAGAACTAGATGGAGGAAACTTCCCACTTCTTCAATTCTCTAGAGGGGTTTGTATAAGATTAGAATTGTCTGTTTCTTAACAGCTATATTTGTTACTTTTAAAATAATCTGAACTCAACATATTCTTTGTGGAAAGATTTTTCATTATTCATTCAATTTCTCTAATAGCCATATGCCTATTTGGGGTTTCTATATCTTTTTGAAGTTTTGGTAGGTTATAATTATCTAGAATTTATTCATCTCTCTCCATTTTAAAATTTGTTGGCACAAAGTTGTTCATATATTTTTCTTATTATCTTTTTATGTAACTGTAGTTATATTCCTTCTCATTGCTAATATAGTATGTTGGTACAGTCTCCCTTTCTTCTTTACTGTTCTTACAGGAAATTATATCCAATTTTAAGTATATAAAGTATTCTGCTTCTGATTTTATATATTAGTTTCTGTTCTATTTCATTTCATTTTTTTTTTTAACAAATAGTATATTGTCAAACTGGTTTCCATATAACACCCAGTGCTCATCCCCACAAGTGCCCTCCTCCATGACCATCTCCCCCCTACCCCCCACACCCATCAGTCCTCAGTTTGTTTCTCAGCATTCAAGGGTCTCTCATGGTCTGCCTCTCTCCCTTTCCCCCACCATTTCTCCCCTTCTTCTCCCCCATGGTCCTCAGTTAAGTTCCTCCTAATCCTCCTATACATGCAAACATATGATATTTGTCTTTCTTTGCCTGACTTATTTCACTAAGCATAACACCCTCAAGGTCCATCCATGTTGCTACATATGGACAGATTTCATTCTTTCTCATTGCCATGTAGTATTCCATGGTATAGATAAACCACATCTTCTTGATCCATTTGTCTATTGATGGACACTTAGGCTCTTTCCATGTTTTAGCTATTGTGGAGAGTGCTGCTATGAACATTGGGGTACATGGGCTCCTATGCATCAGCATTTCTGTATCCCTTGGGTAAATTCCTAGCAGTGCTATTGCTGGGTCATAGGGGAGTTCTATTGTTAGTTTCCTGAGGAACCTCCACACTGTTTTCCAGAGGGGCTGTACCCGTTTACATTCCCACCAACAGTGTAGGAGGGTGCACGTTTCTCCACATCCTCGCCAGCATCAAGAGTTCTCTGATTTGCTCATTTTAGCCAATCTGACTGGCGTGAGGTGGTATCTCAATGTGGTTTTGATTTGTATTTCCCTGATGAGGAGGGACCCTGAGCATCGTTTCATGTGTCTGTTGGCCATCTGGATGTCCTCTTTGGAGAAGTGTCTGTTCATGTCTTCTGCCCATTTCTTCACTGGGTTGTTTGTTTTTCGGGTGTAGAGTTTGGTGAGTTCCTTATAGATTTTGGATATTAACCCTTTATCTGATATGTCATTTGCAACTATCTTTTCCCATTCCATTGGTTGCCTATTAGCTTTGTGGGCTGTTTCCTTTGCTGTGCAGAAGCTTTTAATCTTGATGAGGTCCCAATCGTTTATTTTTGCTCTTGATTCCCTTGCTTTTGGGGATGTGTCAAGTAAGGAGTTGCTGAGGTGGAGGTCAAGGAGGTTGTTTCCTGCTTTCTCCTCTAGGGTGTTGATAGTTTCCTGTCTCACGTTCAGGTCCTTTATCCATTTTGAGTTTATTTTTGTGCATGGTGTGAGAAAATGATCTAGTTTCATTCTTCTGCATGTTGCTGTCCAGTTCTCCTAACACTATCTGTTAAAAAGGCTGTCTTTTTTTTTGGGGGGCGCCTGGGTGGCTTAGTCGGTTAAGCCTCCGACTTTCGCTTGGGTCATGATCTCGCGGTTCGTGGGTTCGAGCCCCGCGTCGGGCTCTGTGCTGCCTGCCAGCTCAGAGCCTGGAGCCTGTTTCAGTCTGTGACTCCCTCTCTCTCTGACCCTCCCCTGCTCACGCTGTCTCTCTCTCTCTCTCCTAGAAATAAATAAAACATTTAAAAAAAAAAAAAAAGGCTGTCTTTTTTCCATTGGATATTCTTTCCTGCTTTGTCAAAGATTAGTTGGCTGTATACTTTTGGGTCCACTTCTGATGTTCTATTTCATTTCTGTTCTTTGCCATTTCTTTTTTCCTACTTTTCTGTTTTTTCCTATCATTTCTTATAAAATTTCTTAAATTTGCATTTAGCTTATTAGTCTTCAGCATTTCTTCTTTTCTTTTAAATGTATTTATTTATTTTGAGAGAATGAGTAAAAGAGGGGCAGAGAGAGGGAGAAACAGAGAGAATCTCAAGTAGGCTCTGTGCTATTAGCTCCCCCATGGAGCCACACGAAGCCTGATGCAGGACTTGATCCCACAAACCTTGAGATCATGACCTGACTCAAACCCAAGAACTGGGCACTTAACTGACTGAGCCACCCAGGTGCCCTGTATTTCTTCTTTTCTAATATAAGAATTTAAAATTTCTAAGTTCCACTTACGCTATTTTCACCATGTTTTATATTCAGTATTTACATTTTTGTTTAAATATAAACATTTTTCAGTTAGAATTATGATGTCTCAAATCATTTTTCATGAGTTATTTAGAAGTGTGTGTTAAAATTCATAAATTTATGGGGATATATATGGGAGTCTTTAACTTAATTGAATTCTTGTCAGAAAATGTAGTGTATAATTATCTGAGTCTTTGACATGTATTGAAACTTATAGCTAAGTCAAAATCAATTTTTATCAGTGTTTCATGAGAATCACATGTACTCTCTAATTGTTGGATATCAAGCTGTATGTATTTTACTAGATTAAGTTCATTAATTGAGCTGTTAAAATACTCCATTAATTGATATATGTTGAAATTTCCCAATTTTAGTGGACTTATATGATATTATATGATGTATATTATATGCATAATTTTTAAGTCCATATGTGTTTAGAATTTTTACATTTTCTTGGTGAATTGAATGTTATAATATTTCATAGTGACTTTATTTCTAACACTGGAAATGTCTTCAGTGTTAAAGTCTACTTGGCTTGATTCTGATATAGCTACCTAACTTTCTTTGGGCTAATGCTTTTCAAGTAAATCCTTTCATCTTTACCTTTTTGTGTGTGTGTGGATGTGCCCTTAGCTATAGATGTATCTATTTTAAAGAGCATAAAGCTGGATTTTGTTTTCCTACTATCTATACAATCTCTCCCTTTTAACTAGCAAAATTAGCAATTTATGTTGATTTCAGTGATTACATATTTATACTTTGTTCCGCTACTTTACATTTTGATATCTTTTTATCTTTCATATTTTTTTCACCTTTATTCCCTTTTTTGTTCTTTTTTTTCTCATTACTATTTTTTTATTGCCTTGGATTCATATAATTTATTTTTATTCTTTTGGTACCCTTAAAATTTTACCATACATTTTAAATTTAAAAGTCTCAAGTTGAACAGTACCTTATCCATTCACTTTCTGAATAATTTTAAGATCGTAGATTCACTTGCCTAGGTGGCTCAGCCGGTTAAGCATCCGACTTCCGCTCAGGTCATGATCTCACGGTTTGTGGGTTCAAGCCCCGAGTCCATCTCTGTGCTGACAGCTAGTTTGGAGCCGGGAGCCTGGAGCCTGCTTCAGATTCTGTGTCTCACTCTCCCTCTGACCCTCCCTTGCTCACACTGTCTCTCTCTCTCTTTCTCTCTCTCTCTCTCAGAAATAAAAACATTAAAAAAAGATTTAGATCACTTGAAGTTCATTTACTCGTTCTGCAATAAATGCTGTTGTCAGTGTTTTCATTCTGTTTACTAATTTTTCTAAATCAGATGTTATTATTTTATTCAGATTATTTTTATTCAAATTTGTATATGTGTTTACCATTTTATTTATTTACTATTACTTCCTCAGAAGGGCCTGAGATCATTTTACCTCTTGAAGTAATCCTTGAGACTATTCTTTTGGAAAAAATGTCTTGGTAACTCCCTTAGTTTTTCAACTATAAATGGCTTTATATTACACTTTCATTTATGAAAAAAAATTTTTAAGTTCACAATTTGAGGTTTTGTCTCACATCTTGAAGATATTATTGTGCTCTTTTTGACTTCTGTAATTACCTTGATAAGTTGGCAATCATTATATCTGTGTTTTTGCTGCAGGTGATCCATCATTTCTCCATCCACTTTGAGAACCTTCTCTGTATGTTTCATTTTCACAATAATGTGTCTTATTGTGGGCTTCTCTTTTTTTATACTGTTTAGAATACAGTGTGTTTCCTGAACCTATGATTTCATATTTTATCAGTTGTGGAAAAAATTCAGCCATTATCCATCAAAAAATTTTCCTCTCCTATATATTCTTTATTATTTCATCCCGAGTCTCTGATTAAGTGCATTGTTAATCTTCTTATTCCATCCTTCATATCTCTTCATGTGTTTCATATTTTTTGCCTCTTTGGCACTCTGTGCTACACTGTGGAGAATTTCTTCAGATTCATTTTCCAATTCACCAATTCTCTTTTCACCTCTGCCTAATTTGCTAATCTGTAATTCTGTTCATTTAGAATTTTAAAAATAATTTCAAGTGTTATATTTTTCATAACTAGAAATGTCATTTATTTTTCAAATTTGCATGCTACTTACCTATAGTCCTTGTTTTTATTCATCTTCGTGATTGGGCATTTTTTAAAAAATATTTTATTTTTATTTTTGAGAGAGATAGAGAGCAAGCAGAGGAGGGGTAGAGAGAAACGGGGACACAGAACCTGAAGCAAGCTCCAGGCTCTGAGCTGTCAGCACAGAGCCTGACATGGGGCTCGAACTCACAAACTGAGAGATCATGACCTAAGCCGAAGTCTGACACTTAGTTGGCTGAGCCACCCAGGCACCATGGGCATTTATTTCTTTAAACATATTATAACTGTTTTGTTTAATTTATCATTGTTTTATTTCCTGTTTTCAGTAACAATACCTATAGTCACTGGGGACTAGATATGTATTTGCTATTTCTGATCATACCTACTTATAGTGATTTGCTTTATAAGGTGATTGGGAATCATTAATTGTTACTTTATTACTTGATCTTAATCTATGGAAGCTTGTCAATCTGATCAGAGAAGATTCCTTCAGAAAGAAATTTATATTTGCCTTCCATTTCCCTAGTCTTGACTCAGTCTTCCCACTTTACAATTGAACCAGGGTACAGTACACAAACAGCAGTGGTATTATTGACATCTGCACTCAGAGCAACATTGACTCTCTTGTCTTCTACATATTTTAGAGAGCAAAGCTTGTTAGAGCAGGCAATGTCTCAAAGAATGTGTCCTATTCAGAATATATTTGTTTTGCTGCAGACAGATGTCTCAGAGCAGTTAGTCTGCCATACTACTTTGTAACAAAATATTTTTATTATAAAAATGTACATTCATGTATATTTCAATTCAAAAAATCTAGATCTAGTTGATTATGAGTCTACTAAATAGAGTTAATAATAAATTGCCTTGCCATGCATGTTAGTACTTTGTAATGTATGATAGAATATATAAGTCAATAAATTATCCTGAGTATTATATAAATGAAGAACAAGCTTACTGTAATTATGAGCTCAAATAAAACAAATCCTTTTTAAAATATGATCCCTCTAAAATGTAAATTTATAAAGAACACAAAAGAAATTCATAGAGTTTTGGTAATGTTTAAAACATTCCAATTACTCCATGATATTCATTAAAAAAGATAATCATGCAAAATAATCACAAAGTGTGTTTTGTATTTAAATCCTAGATCACCTAAAGAGAACTAAGAGCTAAACCTTGGTTATACATATGGTCAATATGGCTCAACAATCTTTTAAATGGGCACTGGGTCTTACCAGAAATATTTACGAGAAATGTTATCTATTTTTTTGTTCATTTATTTAAAGTATATTTTATTTATTTATTTTAAGAGAGAGGGAGTGGGGAGGGGCAGAGAGAGTGAGAGTGAGTATCTTAAGTAGGCTTCCCTCACCAAGGAGTCCAATGCAGGGCTCAATTTTATAACCCTGAGATCATGACCTGAACTGAAATCAAGTGTCAGGTGCTTAACTGACTGAGCCACCCAGTGCCCCCACTCTTTTTTTCATTTATAATGTAATTATATGAGCCTTATTGTAGTTTATTTATCTGCCTTGTTTTCTTAGTTATAGTGCTCATGTGCCCTTGCTAGTATGTTCATTTATATGCAAATATTAAGAATGTTTTTTTCAGGTTACATATATACTAAGAAGTATGAATCAAACAATAATAAGCCACAGAGGCAACTATATAGAGCTCATATTCTCTTAATTCCCAAGGTCAAAATCAGTTAAAGTTTCCAAAGATACGTGAAATTAAATAAATACAAACTCCACACTTATTTCAAAAATTAAAAAGGCTAAGATTTCATACTAGCTAAGGGTAACCAACATTTATCGTGTCTCTTCTGTGTTAAAGGTCATTCTATCTCATTAGGTCAATCCTCACATAAGTCTCTGAAGTAGGTATTATCATTACCTTTAAACAGATAAGGAATAGCTAGTAAACAGAAGAGACAGTATAGGATATAAATCTGGCTAGTCCAAAACCTGTCTCTTTCCATTCCATTACAAGCTTTTGTGCTTATAGTTTGCTCCATCTTTCCTATGGCTTCAGCACAACATGTATAGGGAAAGCAAGAAGGACTTAACTCCTATACAGCCACTGGTCTGAGGCAAGGGTTAAAAGTTTCCATACTTAGAGACAAACACCTCCTTCTGGGAAAGAGAATAAATGAGAGATAACAGCCATCAAGGAGTAATGATAGTCTGGGCAAAATTAGAAGTAACAATTTAGGGTCACCAGGGTGGCTAAGTTGGTTAAGCATGGGACTCTTGATTTCGGCTCAGGTCATGATCTCATAGAGTCATAAGATTGAGTCCTGCATTGGTCTCTGCACTGGATGTGGATCCTGCTTGAGATTCTCTCTCTCTCTCTCTCTCTCTCTCTCTCTCTCTCTCTCTCTCTCTCCCACACACACTCATGTACTCTCAATTAAAAAAAAGTAACATTTTAAAGCCTGCTTGGACAAGTACTTCTATTTTCCAGGAACGCTGAAACAACGTTGACCATTGTAAAAGGCGTCCTGTGACTGTTTTGCATCCACTAAAAAGTAATGACCATAAGATGGAGGGCCTGTGTGGCTCAGTAGGTTTAAGTGTCTGACTTTGGCTCAGGTCATGATCTCACAGTTCATGAGTTTGAGCCCTGAGTAAGGCTCTGTGCTGACAGCTCAGAGCCAGGAGCCTGCTTCAGGTTCTGTGTCTGCCTCTCTCTCTCTGCTCTTCCTCTGTTCATGCTCTGTCTCTCAAAAAAAATTAAATATTTAAAAATTTTTTTAAAAAGTAATGCCATAAGATAATGACCATGGGACTGAAGGACACTTCCTCCCTGCCCTACCTCACTTTGGAAAAGTGCCTTTATAAGACTTGCATGCTACCCCTTTGGGAATGACATTTGTCTTTCTTGCCAGCTCCCTGTATACAAGCTATCTCTAATAAACTGTACTTATTTTCTTCTCTTGAGTTCAGTGTTCATTTCTGTAACATTGAGACTCAAGAACCTCTTCTTCAGGGTCTGGTAACACTGTCTTAGTATTACTGGAGTTGGAAAACCACCTGGTGGGTCCCTCTTCAGGTATCAGCAGTAACTCTTGGATATTTATTCTGATTACACAATTAGCTCAAAAATCATTGTTATGCTTAAATGCAGCAAGCAGTAAAATGCCCTCCTCTAAACAATTTAAGATTAGCAGCTGCCTTTATGAAAATGCATCCAGGTAAACTCTGTTCTTTCCTGGCCTTTTGGCCCCACACTCTGCCAAACTCAGTATTTAATACAGAAGCTAATGGCTGCTAGAGTTCTGGCAGCTCCTGGACCAGAACAGACCGGGCTGCTTGGCTGAGATTTCAAACATTTATAATCTTTTCTCTTGCTCCCTTTGCTCAATATAGGAGAGAGGCTATCAGCCAATTTCCCCACCGTTTATAGCAAATCCCAAGGCTCCCTCGTTTCCAGCTGCTAAGCTGCCTGGGCAGACTGTATTACTAAATTATTGTATCTTTTTGGTAGAGTGCCTGATCTGTCTTGGCATGCGCTGTGCATTGAAAGAAGCTCCTGTTGCAAGCAGAGGAAGCTAGCTACATTCACCCTCCCACACGCCTTTCCTCTGTTACCATCAACCACTAACTTCTTTGTTTCCTGTGTATAAACCAAGTTCATAGGGGCAGTTTCTCATCTATCTCTGACCCCCTAGGGAGTTAGGGATTTCAAAGGGAGTTCTGTGCTAGGAGTAATTCCCATAGCCTAGAGCCAGATGAATAAATGGCCTATAGTGAATAACTACATTTGGAACCAAGAGGTTTTGTTTCTCTCTTACCAAAATGTATTTCTTTGTAATACTGAAATCGCTGTAACCATGTATTTTTCTAAGGAGAAGAAAGAGACGATAATGAGGGAAGAGAGGAAAGAACCCCTTTAACTCAAATCTATTATTTTTAAGTGTGTAGGTCCTTTGGTTTTAACTTATTTTAAAAACAACTTCTGTTTTTATATTCTCCCAACTGGTTGTGAAAGTGAAACCAAGAACTGCTCTGGAGAAATGAAAAATTTAAAAAAATAATAAAATAAAAAAACTAGCTTTATAATCTTTGAATTAAAAAAGCAATTTTGCAGTTTAGATATAGGATAGAAGTTATTTTTAATTATGCTAAAATGAATAATCACTCTGATTCAATTTTCAAAAGATCTATCCTGAATTTGAACTCAAAGTCACCCAAACATCTTCAATATAAGCTCTGGAATGTAAAGCACTCAAATGTGTTCCCCTGAGTTTTCTATTCCTGCAAGCAATGAGCATCCTAGATTTTTCTCACATCTCAAAAGATGTCTCATTTCAAAAGAGCAGGAGAGTCATCAAGAGTGTAATCCTATTAACAAGACACACCATAGAAAATATTCAGAAATGTTAAAGATAAACTGTATCTAGTGAGTTATGTTTTAAATCAACACCACTGTTGCTATGGCAAGAAATATTTCATGTAAAATAAAAATCTTCTATAAGGGTTTGGTGCTATAGCCATGGCAACCATGATATGATGACTGCAGTACCGCTCAACTCTGCTAAGGTTTCCATCTACTTCAGACAGAAGGACTAGAAGTGCATTAAATGCATGTAAAATGGCCTAGAAAATCAATCATTTATTGCTATCTTCCACATGATTCCACAACTGACCAAAGAAGACATTGCAAAAATAGCAGTCAGAGAGCCTAAATAAAGGATCTGTGTATTTTGGGGTTTCTTATGGTCATGGAAGCTGGAGAAATCCACTCTAGCTGAAGTGTTGGTAAATGGCATATTCATTAGCTAAATATCTCACAGCATTTTTCAGGTCGGGGGCATCATGTAATTTTCAATGACTAGGCAAAAATGAAATGCAAACAAATTGCAAATTCTACCACTTAAACACAGAAAGGAAAGTATGAACTTAAAGTAAGAAAATACGGAAAGCAGTGTTCTCTCAAGAAAAGAAGGTCATTTCTCTACTCCTCGCTTCTTAAATCCATTCCAACAAGGGTTTTGTTCCATATTCCTCCACTGAAAAACGTCCCTTATAAATGTCAGCACAATCTCCATGTTGCTAAAATGAACATTTCTTACTCGTCATCCTACTCCATCTGCCAGCTATACAATTAATACAGTTAATCACCTCCCCTCCCCCCTGTATGAGACACTTTCACTTCGCTCTTAAGATACCACCCTCTTCGGATTTACATCCTACCTCACAGGCTGCTCCTTCTCATGCTCACTCCTCCTTATCTCCCCCAGTGTCGGAGCACTGAAGTGCACCCTGGCTCAGTTGGTCGTCTTCCCTTCTCTGTGTACATTTATCCCCTTGCTAGTCTCATTCAGTTTCAGGGCTTAAAATATCCCTAAACAATGACAGCTCCTACATTTGTACTGTCAACCTGATTTCTCCCCTTAACTCCAGATTTGAATATCCAGATACAGTAGAGGCATTCTCATGTCCCATTTTCTCTCACACTACACACCCAAATATACAGTGAATCCTGGTGGCTCTAGCTGTAAAATATACCTGCAACCTGTCTGTTTTTCATTCATCTTGACCCTGGGTTGTTGGAATAGTCTTCTAGCCGGTTTCCCAGGTTCAACATTTGTACCTCTTCAGACAATCCTCAATACAGAAGTCCAAGTAATCCCAGTAAAACCAAGTCAGATTATGTCACCTCTCTGCTCAAAACTCTCCACTGGAACCTCAATTCACCCTGAGCAAAACCAAAACACAATAGTCCATGAGGCCATACATGATCTCACCCCAAGTCTGTAATCTAAGCTTCTAGGACTCTCCTTTCCACTTACTTACATCTAGCCATCCTGTTTCCCTGCTATTCCTTCAACCCATTAGGCATTCTTCTGTGTCACTATCTTATTACTTTGTACTTATAGTTCCCTCAGGAAGCCACATGGCCCCTTCTAACACCCTCTTCAAGTGCCTATCACTAATGAGGCCTTACTTCATTATCTTCTCAGGGAGGCCTCCATACATCACTCCATTTAAAATGGTAACCATTTGGGGCGCCTGGGTGGCTTAGTCGGTTAAGCGTCCGACTTTCGCTTAGGTCATGATCTCGCGGTTTGTGGGTTCGAGCCCCGCGTCGGGCTCTGTGCTGACTGCCAGCTCAGAGCCTGGAGCCTTTTTCAGAGTCTGTTTCTCCCTCTCTCTCTGACCCTCCCCTGCTCACGCTGTCTCTCTCTCTCTCTCTCTCTCCTAGAAATAAATAAAAATATTTAAAAAATAAATAAATAAAATGGTAACCATTTAATCCTTATCCTGTCCCCTGCTTTATGCTTTCTCTATACCACCTATCAATATCAAAATTGGTATTTTACTTGTGTATTCTCATCTTCCCCAATTAAGATTTAGGAGGGCAGAGATTTTTCTTCTTCTTCCTCTTCTTTTTTTTTTTAAACTGCTATATCTAGAGATTAGAACAAAGATTAGAACATAATAGATAATAAGTACTCTGTGAATGAATTAAATATATATATATATCCATATATATTTGCATGTGAAGAGCAATTCTAGAGTAATATCCACCTCAATGTCAGTAGTGTTAATAATAAAGCTATTTAAAAATAATCTTTTCTATTTATAAAAACGATAAATATTCATAATGAATATTATAGGTATTGGTGAAAATAAATAAAAAAGAAAAAGACACCCATAATTCTAACACATGGCAATAATTATTATTATTAACATTTATGTACATGAATATACAGATTTTTGGTCCTTTTTTTCTATGCATATGTATTTGCCCCCAAGAAAACTGTGATCACTCTGCATATTTTTGTAATGTTTTCTTTTAAACTTAAATATTATCTAAACAGTGAGAACATGTTTATTTCTATAGTATTAATCCTTGAAATATTTAAATAAATTTTTAACTTTGTTTTTTTGTAGGGTCATTTGATCTTTTGTAATTATTGGAGGGTGTATGTATGTGTTCTTTTAGTTATTACTTTTAATGTTACAAAAACCATCTTCAGATCTATTTCCTCTATTTATCAAGAATATCTTTCGATTTTTCTCTTTCTCAGTTAATAGCTAATATTCACTGAGTGCTTATAGGGACTGAGTACTTTATATACATATATCTGATTTCATTCCTACATAACTCTAGGGTATTATGGTATTCTTATTTTATAGGTGAGGAGCCTAATGCCTAGAATTGTTAAATAACTCCCCAAGGTTACACAGCCACTAATTGGTGGAGTAGCATATGAACCAGGTAATTATGTTCTTGACCACTAAATCATTTTGCATCCCTAAAATGAGAAGATTATACTTATCTCACCTTTACAAATTCTCTGCCTTCCCAATTTATATTAAAATAATCTGGAGTTTTAAATAAAATGCCTATACTTTATTATTTTATATTTTGTATCTTTTTTCAATAATTTTAACATTTATATTGTTTTAAAATTATAATGAGAATCATTATTTGAAAATATGTTCTATATCTTACAAGTTTCATTTTATATACCAGAATCTTTTATACTGTTATTTTCCTTACTCATTAATGAGATTTGTATTATTCAATCCTTAACTGACAAAAGTATGTGTGTGAGCAATTATTTCAAACAGATAGTGCATTTTTTTAAAAATTTTTTTTTAATGTTTATTTTTGAGAAGAAGAGCACACGCAGGCACACACCTGTGGGGAGAGGCAGCAAGAGAAGGAGACAAAGGATCTGAAGAGGGTTCCACATGCTGGTAGAGAGCCCAAAGCAGGGCTCAAATTCAGGAACCGTGAGATCGTGACCTGAGCGGAAGTCAGATGCTTAACCAACTGAGCCACTTAGGCACCCTGGATAGGATATTTTCTAAAATATGTATATGAAAATGACTTACCCACTATGATCTTGCACACTTAGTCTAGGCACATAAGTCTTGACCTAACCCTAACCCATTCTCTAAAGTCCTAACCCATTTCTCTAAAATTTCTATACATAGTTTTCTATTGTCTTCTGGACACTTAGAATTGAAGAATGGTTGACATCAGATTAAATTTTATTCCTTTATAGGTAACCTGTTTTGTTTTGGTAATGTCTATCTAGATTCTTATAAGACTTTACCCTTATCCTTGAAATTTCAAAATTTCCCACTATAAATCTGCTTTTTTTTTCCCCCAGAAATTGTAACTATGTTTATTAAATCTGCAATTTAGCATTCATCAAGATTCTTTAGCTCAGGAAAGTTTTCTTTTATTGATGCTTTTTTATTGTAATGGTTTTCTGAAATTTCTATGTCATATGCATAGTTGATCTCTTGGATTTTTCTTCTTTGCTTTGTCTTTTCTCTTACAATTTTTTTTTCTCTATAAATGTCTTCTATCTATAGGGTGCCTGGGTGGCTCAGTTTGTTAAGCATCCAGTTTGGGCTCAGGTCATTATCTCATGATTGGTGAATTCAAGCCTCGCATCTTGCTGTCAGTGCAGAGGCTGCTTCAGATCCTCTGTCCCCTTCTTTCTTTGCCTTTCCCCTCCTCATGCCCATTCTCTCTCTCTCTTTCTAAAAAAAATAAACATTTTTAAAAAACCCACAAGAGGCGCCTGAGTGGCTCTGTCAGTTAAGTGTCCAACTTCAGTTCAGGTCATGATTTCATGGTTCGTGGGTTTGAGCCCCATGTTGGGCTCTGTGCTGACAGCCTGCTCAGAGCCTGGAGCCTGCTTCTGATTCTGTGTCTCCCTCTCTATCCGACCCTCCCGTGCTCATGCTGTCTCTCTCTCTCTCAGAAATAAATAAAAAACATTTAAATAAATAAATACTCACAAAATTAAATGTCTTCTATCTACTGAATATCTTGAGTTACTCTTCTCCACTGACTTAGGTTTCCCGTGATCCATGTATTTTTACTTCCAATACAGTTTTAGTTTGACACGAATATTATTCAACTGAAGATTTTATGATTTTATAATTTTGACTCATTCATACATAGCTGCTTAGTCTGCTTCCACATAGCATTAGTCTGTTGAATAATGTTGAGATCTATTTTGACATCAGCCATTTGGAAAACTCCTTTCTCCTAAGAGTAATTTTATTTTATAGGATGGCATTGTTTGGATTCTTCAGAACAAGCTCCCTTTTTTTGAGGTATCATTTAATGTATCTAGTTATTTTTCTACTTGTTCACTCTTATAAAAAACGGTCTTGACTTACCTACTCTGGAGAATGGAAATGAGATTTGTCAAAGACTGAGGGAGTCCTTCCCATCTCTTAGGGAGAATGGAAAATCTTAGATAAACTGCCAGGTTTGCCATATTGCACAACTCTGGCACCACCATTCACATAGTGCAAATATGTCTCCCGCAGCTGTGCATGTTGGTGGCCCTATTCAATGAAGTTTTACTTTTTAATCCAGAGCAGGGCTCTCCAATAGAACTTCCCATGATAGAAACGTTCTATGTCCTGTCCAATATGGTAACTACTAGCCACGTAGAGCTGTTATGCATTTGAAATACAGCTGATGAGAATTAAGAATTGAATTTTTCAATTTAATTTTATTAATTTAAATATAATTTTAACAGTCCCATGTGGTAGTGGCTATTGTTAAGGGCACAACAGGTCTAGAGCAGTGGTTTTCAAAGTGTGGTCCCCAGATTAGCAATATTAGCATCTTCTGGTAATTTATTAGAAATTCAAATTCCCAGGCTTTGCTCTAGAATATCTTGGAGTGAGGCCTAACAATCTATGTTTTAACAAATGTCCCATGTGATTCTGATGCATGTTAAGAATTAAGAGCCACTGGTCTACTCTGATCATGAGTTAGGAGAGAATCAGAATTAACAGCAGTCAAACCAGAGAGTTTTCCCTCCATTCTAATGTTTCTTTTCTGTATTTGAGGTTAGCAGCCAGGAGTTAACTGGGACAGTGTCCTCATTCTTTACCTGTCACAGTTGTCCTCATTAGGAACCAACTGTGACAATGTCTCCCCTAAGTAAGTCTGGTGTGATCCTGTTATCTGATCCTTTCTTGTTGATTTTTGGCAACTGGCATGCTCTTAGTAGCACCTGGTAGCATCCAATGTTACCTCCTCATGTATGTTTTTTATTCTTGCCCTTAATTTTCCAAGTCTTCTCCTTTTACTACTTTAGCAAGTTGTTTCTTCACATAGGAGGAAGCATGCATATGTCTTCAATCTTGTTCACTTTGCCTTCTAAATTGCAGAAACTCTTGAATTACTGATATGTAGATGTTACCCATTACTAGTTTCCCTTGCTGATATAGGCTTATTCCTTCTTATTTTCATATTTATTAGTAATTCCTGAGGGGATATGAAAGGAATTAAACCAGGAAAAGTGCATTCAAGCTCCTTCTTTGCAAAGAAGTTCCCTGTATGGTTCTTGATACTTTACATTTTCGTGTAATTCTATAGTGCTCATTCAAATGTATCATCTCATTTGATCCCCAAAGCATTCCTCTCATGTGGATTTTATTATTCTTATTTTACAGAGAAGGAAACAGGCTTGGATGGTTTAAATGATCTATGCAAGAGGAATAGGTAGAGTATCCATTTTTTAAGGGTCACTGATATGTAGAAAGTGATGGCTAACATTTATTGGATCTTTGTTATGGACTAAGCATTATATTATGTGCTTCATATCCATTGCCTTATTTAGGCCTGATGACAACTTTATGAGATCTATGCTATTATTATTTCCATTTTACAGGTGATGCGTAAGCCTAATGAGGTTAAATTACTTGTTCAACTTACACAATTAGTCAGTAAAACTGTCATTTTTTAGGCCCTGGTCTTAGAGAGTCTGTGCTCTTCCTGGCTATGCTACACTGTTTTCTTAGGCTAGAGAGTAATGCAATGGCATGGGCAAAGTAAAGAGTATTACATTGTCAGAAAGTGTTTTCATATCTCTTCATTTATCACACAGTGAGATGTTTTATTATTTATTTTCTTTTATTATTATTATTTATTATTATTATTATTATTATTATTATGAGAGAGAGAGAGAGAGAGAGAGCACGTACATGAGCAGGAGAAAGGGGCAGAGAGAGAAAGAGATCTCAAGCAGGCTCCATGCTCAGTGCAAGCCTGATATGGGGCTTGGTACCATGACTCTGGGATCATGACCTGAGTTGAAATCAAGAGTTGGACACTCAACCAACTGAGTAACTCAGATGCCCTTACAGTTGCAAATTTAAAACAGAGAATTCCATCTTCAGATGGAGTCTCATGTCATCTGGACACGTACATTACTATTGAGGAGAAATATCTACCCTTACTACTCAGACCAGCTTCATATGAATGATTCAGAGGTAGAGAAGCTGTTTTCAATTGACCAAGCAGTGAATTTTCTATACGGTGCACCTTCCCATAGTCATGATGATCAAAGGGATATTTACCAAAGTCTGACTCATTATATAGAAGAGTAATTTTATTCCTAATATTTATTTTCTTTATTGACTCTGTGTTAGGATAAGTTGTTTCTACTTTAGTTCCTCTCATAAGATAGTATTACATTTTTGTAGCACATTATTGTTTAAAGAGGACATTAATTTACAATGTTTAAATAAATATAATATTCAAGGCAATCTGTGAAGTAGTTACTATTTCTCTCAACTACCAATTATTAAAATAAAGATTTCTTTGGCTGTTCATTCATTCATTCATTCATTCATTCATTCATTATTCATTTAAATTTTTTAACAGATACATGTATCACACCTAGACACTGGAGTAATACAAATTAATCAAATAAGGTCTATTCTATTGAAGAGATTACAGTCATAAAACATGTACCAGATACTTTATAACATATGTAGTATTAAATAAGTTGTGTGAGCTTTAGGGGAAGAAGAAATAAACTCTTTTTGGGAAAATATTTGAGACTTGGAAAATGGGTAGAACTTAGATATGTAGAAATGAGTGATAGATATTGCAAGCAGAGGAAACATGCCTAAGGAAAGATATAGAGAAAGTCCAGATGGCATGGGAAAACTGAATAGCTATCCTTGGATTGCTGGGAAAGTATCTGGAAGAAAAGGTGGGAAATAAGGTGCAACGGTAAGCTGAAATGTTTGGAGGTGTATGTAAGTTAACCCAAGGGACCAGGAGGAATGGGACGTGATCCCAGGTTCTTTTACTCTGAGGTTCGAGGTCTTTCTCTCATCATCTAGTTACCTTTCTAGTATTATATTCCAAATTTGTTAACACAATATATAGCTCACTAAGCTTCAACAATAGGTATAGAGACATGAAAATAACTCTTTGCTTGCTTTTGAAACTTTCCTATGTAAATCTTTCACTTAAGAACCAGAAGGTGTATTTTACTATTATTATTTTATAAATGTTTATTTATTTTGAGAGAGAGAGTGTGTGAGCGTGAGAGAGAGAAGGGCAGAGAGAGAAAGAGAGAGGGAGAGAGAGAATCCCAAGCAAGCTCTGTGCTGTTAGTGCAGAGCCGGATGTGCGGGTCGATCCCACAAACCATGAGATCATGACCTGAGCTGAAATTGAGTCAGACACTTAACTGATTGAACCACCCAGGCATCCCCAGAAGGTGTACATTTTCAAGCAACTGTTGGAGAACTTCTATAGGCATCAATCTCAGTAGAAGTGATATTAAAAGTAACTAGTTTTTCTGAAAACTATTAGAATTCAGAGCAGAACTACTAGGTAACTGTTTTGAGCATTGACAAGAGGGCCAGGGAGCCCTGAGTTCTCAAACAGTTGCTATCCTGGGGTAGATCTTATTCACTTTATTGTAGGTGGAAATGGGAATCTTGATTGGGTAAAAATCAAATCACATTCATTGTCAGTTCCATTCATGTTTAAGGTACACAGTTGGTTTAGCTCCTTTGTTTGTACCACCTTGGCCCTTTCTGTGATGGCCATTAACAGAGTTTGCCCCTTGTGGTTTATGACTCTATTAGTATTCACTACCTGACTCAGATCTTTGAACAGTTGGAGACAAAGATAATGGTCATAAAACGGCTAATACACTAGTGATATAAAGTGAAAAATGTAATAGAAAAACATTTATTTTTTATTCTAAATTAAAAAAAAACACTTTGCAGTTTTATGCTATAGTTGACATAAGTAGTAGAAAATTTAGAAGTATAAATTTCAACAATTATGGGAGTCAAGGGTATGGATTCATTCAAGACAAAAAGAAGGGAGGATTGAAATTTCCAAATATTCTCCACTTTAATTATCTTTTCCATTGGGGAGCTCCTTTTGAGACAATGAACTTTGTCTTTGGAATAAAACCTAGCTTGGGGAGGAGAATGAAATTTATACTCATTATTAATTTATGGTGCATAAAATCAGGTGCCATTGGTTGTTATGCAAAGGCTTGCTGAGAAGTATTAAAAATACACAGATGAGTAGAATTTTAATATTACTTTAAAGTCAGATTCACATTGAAAATAAAATCCCCACATTATTTATAAAAGCATATCCTCTAATTCTTATGTGGGAAATAGCTCCTGAATGAACAGATGATACCTTTGCAATCTGAATTTATGAAATGTTTATTTGCCACTAGGGCAGTTAATTTTGACTATGCAGTGTTTGGTTTATATCAAGCAAATACATTTTTATTTTCCTCCTTTAAATATTATTTTCATGGTTGCATTTATTTAGCGAAAATTATCTATGGTTTGCAGATAAAAGAGAGGCATCAATTGAGTAAATTACGGCATTCATAATTAAATGTTTTTTGTATGAAGCCTCCAAAACTGCTAAAGGACGCCATCACCCCAACATAATGTTGAATATATTTAGCATAAAATTGCATTAAACAAAACCTTGGGGGATTTTATTAATTTATTTGGAATGAAATCTGCAGATTTGTTTTTGGTCAAAAGTTTTCATTTAAATTCACTAATTCAAAAGCTCTGTTCATGGGTTCAAAAAGCATATTCTACATGGTCGATATCAGGGTGGACTTGATAACTAAATGGGCCATTGCTTCGTGTGAGATAATAAAAATATGAAGACATTTCCAATAGGAAATTTTGGCATTAAACCAAAGTGTGATGAATAGTAAAATTTTCACAAAAGATAGCTTCAATATTCAAATATGTAACAGATTATCAAGTTGGTTAATGGAGAGTTAGAGAAAAAATAAAGAAATATAGAAATTGGAAAAATATGTCAATCAACAGAGTTCTGATAATTAACTTTAAAATGAGGTAATCCTCGGGGCTCCTGGGTGGCTCAGTAGCTTGAACATCCAACTTCGGCTCAGGTCATGATCTCACAGCTTGTGAATTCGGCCCCAGGTCGGGCTCTGTGCTTACAGCTCAGAGCCTGGTGCCTGCCTTGGATTCTGTGTCTCCCTCTCTCTCTGCCCCTTCCCCTCTTATACTCTGTCTCTCTCTCAAAAACAAAAAACATTAAAATAAAATAAAATGAGGTAATCCATGACTCCTCCTTGTCTCTTACTTAATTGGTAACTTAGCACATCTTACTTTATCTCCTAAATATTTCTAAAGTCTAATAGTCTCACTCTCTCCTACTCATGGTTGGCTCCTGTTCATTACTGAAGACTCAGACCAAATTTCTCATCTCAGAGGCAATTCTGGTCTCTAATTTAAAATAACCAAACCCATCCTTACTCTGTCCTCCCCATTCTCAAATCCCCCCTACCTCCTCTGTCAGCTACTCTCAAATGTATCATCTTCCTATTTTATTTACTTGAGATTACTTATCTTTGTTCTCTTGCTTATTGTTTATCTCTTGCCACTCCCTCAACTAGAATATAATCTTTATGTGGGCAGGGACTTTGACAGCCATGGCAACTGTTGAATCCTTAGTACCTAGATTCTTTTTTTTTTATTATTATTTACAAATAGTTTATTGTCAAACTAGTTTCCACATAACACCCAGTGCTCATCCCCACAAGTGCCTTCCTCCATGCCCATCCCTCCCTCCCCCCCACATCCATCAGTCCTCAGTTTTTGTCAGCATTCAAGAGTCTCTCATGGTTTGCCTCTCTCCCTTTCCCCCACCATTTCCCCCCTTCTTCTCCCCCTTGTTCCTCCGTCAAGTTCCTCCTAATCCTCCTATACGTGCAAACATATGATATTTGTCCTTCTCTGCCTGACTTATTTCGCTCAGCATAACACCCTCAAGGTCCATCCATGTTGCTACACATGGCCAGATTTCATTGTTTCTCATTGCCATGTAGTATTCCATGGTATAGATAAACCACATCTTCTTGATCCATTCATCTATTGATGGACACTTAGGCTCTTTCCATGTTTTAGCTATTGTGGAGAGTGCTGCTATGAACATTGGGGTACATGTGCTCCTATGCATCAGTATTTCTGTATCCCTTGGCTTAGTACCTAGATTCTTAACTGGTATTTGGGAAGTACTTGAAATACCACTTACTTGGGATGTCCTAATTCAGACACTTAGCATATTTTGCCTGGGTAACTGTAAATGTTCCCCAACTGGTCTCCTTGACATTAGCTTCATCTGTAAATCCATTTTCTGCACTATTGCTGGGATGTTCTCTATAATGCAAATCTAATCCTATTGCTTCCCATTACTCAGCTCTTTGGTGATTCCTCATTATCCAGATAAATGTTCTCAAAGCAAACAGAGTGAGTGGTATGTGGTATCATTTTAAGTAGTTCATAAAAGGACATTTAAATTTAATATTTTTAAAAATTTGTTTTAATGTGAGTTCCAATAAACCCATTAAATAGCACATTAAGCTCACGATTTCACAGATATCATTACTGAAAATGAGAGAAGAAAAGAAAAAGAATAAATCCATTTATAGACATTGAAAAAATAAATGTGTCCTCAACTGAGTTTTGAATATTCTGATGTAAAAAGTCTTCGCCATTCCAACCCTGCCTACTTCCCTAGTATAATATCTACCACTTCTTCCCATTCATCACGCTATTTACTGCCTCTCTGGCTTGAGTTCAGCTTTCTCCTGGGCCTGGGATGCTCTTGGTTTGCTCTCTTCCCTTCTACTATCAACTGCATCACTCTTTTCATCCTTAAGTCTCAGCTCATGGATCACCAACATTATTAAGCTTGACTTTTGTTTTCCTTTCCTCAGTCATGGTTTGGTACTTTTTACTGTTTTAATGAAAACTTTTATCTTTTCACAGGTGTAAGATAACCACTACAGATACTTACGTTCAAAAAGAAGAAAAACAGAGGAGGAGTTGAAATGGTAGTGTAGTGGTAGGGGCAGGCTAGTCTTATCCTTTGAACACAGCTATATCAATCTCAAATTATTCTGAACACCTAGTAAATCAGTTGGAGGAGTAAGAGAACATTGCACATAATTTGAGGGAGAGAACCTGGCAGGCTTATTTTAACAAATAAATCAAAGTACACCTAGTTAAAGGTCTGAATATTCCCCACTACAAGCAAGGAGGAACTCTGCAGAGGACTGGCTTGAGGAAAATAGCAGCCAAATCACAACAGCAGAGTGTACACAGCATATACCAGAAACCCTTCCTGAAGTGCCAGGCCCTGGACAGTGTATGACCCTTTTTTTAATATAGCATTATTTTCATGACCAGGAAAAATAACAAGCTTTTATAACATGCAAATGACAGAAATCTAAACAAACTGACAAGGTAGAGGAATTCTCCCCAAAAGAAAAATCAAGAAGAAACCATAGCCAGGGATTTGCTTAAACTAGATTTAAGCAATACATCTGAAAAAGAATTTAGAACAACAGTCATAAGAATATCAGCTGGGCTTGAAAAAAGCATAGAAGACATCAGAGAAATACTTGCTGTATGGATAAAAGACCTAAAAACTAGCCAGGCCAAAACAAAACAAAAAAATGTTATAACTAAGATGCAAAACCAACTGGATGTAAGGTTCCTAGGTGGCTCAGTTGGTTAAGCATCTGACTTTGGCTCAGGTCATGATCTCACGATTTGTGAGTTTGAGCCCCATGTTGGGCTCTGTGCTGACAGCTCAGAGCCTGGAGCCACCTTCAGATTCTGTGTCTCGCACTCTCTCTGCCCCTCCCATGCTCATGCTCTATTTCTCTCTATCTCAATAATAAATTTAAAAACACATTAAAAATTTTAAATATCAACTGGATGTAATTACAATGAAGATGGAAGAAACAGAGGATAGGTGATATAGAAGATAAAATAATGGAAAATAAGGAAGCTGAAAAGGAGATGTAAAGAAAATTATTAGTTCACAAATGTAGACTTAGAGACATCAGCAATTCTATAAAGCACAATAATATGTGTATCATAGGAGTCACAGAACAATAGTGGGAAAAAGGGACAGAATGTTTATTTGAACAAATTGTAGCTGGGAAGTTCCTTAATCTGGGGTAGGAAAAAGACATTCAAGTCCAAGAGGCACAGAGAGCTTACCTAAAAATTAATAAAAATAAGTAAACACGAAGGCATATCATAGTGAAACTTGCAAAATACAAAGTTAAAGAGAGCATTCTGAAAGCAGCTAGGGACAAAAGGTCCTTAACCAACAAGAGGAGACACATAAGGTGAGCAGCAAGCCTGTCCACAGAAATCTGGCATGCCAGAAGGGACTGGCATGATATAGTCAACATGCTAAATGGGAAAAATATGCAGACAGGAAAATTTTATCCAGCAAGACTGTCATTCAGAATAGGAGGATACATAAAGAGTTTCTAAGACAAGCAAAAACTAAGGAGTTTGTGAACACAAAACCAGATCTGTAAGAATTATTAAAGGGGATCTTTTGCATGGGAAAGAGAAACCAAAAGCAACAAAGTTTTGAAAAGAACAGAGGCCATCTACAGGAACAGAAACTTTGCAGGTAATACAATAGCACTAAAGTCATATCCATCAATAGTTACTCTGAGTGTAAATGGAATAAATGTTCCAATTAAAGGACATAGGGTATCAGAATGGATTAAAAATAAGATACACTGATATGTTGCTTATAAGAGACTCATTTTAGACCAAAAACACCTCCAGATTGAAAGTGTGGGGGTGGAGAACTATTTATTATGCTAATGGACATCAAAAGAAAGCTGGAATAGCCATACTTATATCAGACAACCTGGATTTTAAACCAGACTGTGATAAGAGATGAAGAAGGACACTATATCATAATAAAGGGGTCTATTCAACAAGAAGGTCTAACACCTGTAAATATTTATACCCTCAACTTGAAAGCAGCCAGATATATAAATCTGTTAATAATAATATTTAAAAAACTCATTGATAATAATACAATAATGGTAGGGGGCTTTAGCACTCTACTTACAGCAATGGACAGATCATCTAAGCAGAAGATCCATAAGGAAACAATGGCTTTGAATGACACACTGGATCAGATAGACTTAACAGATATATTCAGAGTACTTAACTCTAAAGCAGAAGAATACATATTCTTTTATGTGCCTATGGAACATTCTCCAAAATAGATCACATACTGGGTCACAAATCAGGCCTCCACCAGTACACAAATATTGAGATCATACCATGCATACTTTCAGACCACAACATTATGAAACCTAAAGTCAACCACAAGAAAAAACTGGGAAAGACTATCAATACATGGAGATTAAAGAACATCCTACTATAGAATGAATGGGTTAGGGGTCCCTGGGTGGCTCAGTTGGTTGAGTGTCTAACTCTTGATTTTTGACTCACGTCATGATTCCAGAATCATGGGTTCGAGCCCCATATTGGGCTCTGTGATGACTGTGGAGTCTGCTTAAGTTTCTCTCTCTCTTTCTCTGCCCCATTCCAGCTCATTCTTTCTATCAAAACAAAACAAAATAAAACAAAAACCAAAAAGCAATGAATAGGTTAATGAAGAAATTAAAGAAGAAATTAAAAAATACATGGAAGCGAATGAAAATGAAAGCATGACAGCCCACAACCTTTGGGATGCAGCAAAGGTGGTCATAAGAGGGGAGTACATAGCAATCCAGGCCTTCCTAATGGAGGAAGAAAAGTATCAACTATACAACATAATCTTACACCTAAAGAAAAAGAACAGTAAATAAAGCCCAAAACCAGAAGGAAGAAGCGAAATAACAAAGATTAGAGCAAAAATAAATTTATATATATAGAGAGAGATAGATATAGATATAGATATAGATTTTTTTTTCTAGAAAAACCAGTAGACCAGATCAATAAAACTGGGAGCTGGTTCTTTGAAAGAATTAACAAAATTGATAAACTCCTGGCCAGACTTATCAAAAAGAAAAAGGAAAGGACCCAAATAAATAAAATAAAAAATGAAAGAGGAGAGATCACAACTAATGACCTGAAATACAAACAATTATAAGAGACTATTTTGAGCAATTATATGCCAACAAATTGGGCAATCTGGAAGAAATGGATAAATTCTTAGAAACATATAAATTACCAAAACTGAAACAGAAAGAAATAGAAAATTTGAACAAACCCATAACCAGTAAAGAAATTGAATCAGTAATTTAAAAAATCCCCCAAAAAACAAGAGTCCAGAGCTGATGGCTTCCCAGGGGAATTCTACCAAACATTTAAAGAAGAGTTAATACCTACTCCTTTGAAATTGTTCCAAAAAATAAAAAAGGAAGGAAACTTTCAAATTCATTCTATGAGGCCAGCATTACCTTGATTCCAAAACCAGACAAAGACCCCACTAAAAAGGAGAATTACAGACCAATATCTCTGATGACCATGGAGGGGTGGTTCAACATCAGCAAATCAATCAATGTGATACACTTCATTAATAAAAAAGAGAATAAGAACCATATAATCCTCTCAATAAATGGAGAAAAGGCATTTGACAAAATACAGCATCTTTCTTGATAAAAGCCCTCATGTAAGCAGGGACAGAAGGAATATACCTCAAGATCATAAAGATCATATATGAAAGACCTACACTTAATACCACTGTCAATGGAAAAACTGAGAACCTTCCCCCTAAAATCAGGAACATGACAGGGATGCACACTCTCACCACTGTTGTCCAACACAGTAATGGAAATCTTAGCCTCAGCAATCAGACAACCAAAAGAAATAAAAGGCACTTAAATCAGCAAGGAAGAAGTCAAACTTTCATTCTTCAAAGGTGACATGATACTCCACATGGAACACCCAAAGGGCTGTACCAAAAATCTGCTAGAAGTGATCATGAATTCAGCAAAATCTCAGGATGTTAAAATCAACATACAGAAATTGGTTACATTTATATACACCAATAATGAAGCAACATAAGGAGAAATCAAGGAATTGATCTCATTTACAATTGCACCAGAAACCATAAGATACCTGGGGATAATCTCAACTCTGGAAACCACAGAACACTTACAAAAGAAACTGAAGAAGACACAAAGAAAATCGAAAACATTCCCTGCTCGTGGATTAGAAGAACTAGTTTTGTTAAAGTGTCTATACTACCCAAAGCAATCTACACATTCAATGCAATCACTATCAAAATTAACACTAGTAGTTTTCATAGAGCCAGAACAAACAATTCTAAAATTTGTATGGAACCAGAAAAGACCCTGAATATCCAAAGTAATGTTGAGAAGGAAAAGCAAAGTGGAGGCATCACAATCCCAGACTTCAAGGTATATTACAAAGCTGTAATCATCAAGACAGTATGGTACTAGCACAAAAACAGACATAGATCAATGGAACAGAATAGAGAAGAGAATCCAGAAATGGACCCCCAACTATATGGTCACCTCATCTTTCACAAAGCAGGAAAGAATATCCAATGGGAAAAGACAGGCTCTTCAACAGATGGTGTTGAGAAAACTTAACAGTGACACACAGAAGAATGAAACTAGACGACTTTCTTATACCATTCATAAAAATAAGTTCAAAATGAATGAAAGACCTAAATGTGAGACAGGAAACCATCAAAATCCTGGAGAAGAACACAGGTAACAAACTTTTTGATCGTGGCTGCATCAACTTCTTACTAAATGAGTCTCTAGAAGCAAGAGAAAGAAAAGCAAAAATGAACTATTAGATCAAGATAAAAAGCTTCTGGACAGCGAAGGAAACAATCCACCAAACTAAAAGGCAACCAATGGAATAGGAGAAGGTATTTGCAAATGACATATCAAATAAAGGGCTAGTATCCACAACTCATAAAGAATTTATCAAACTTAACACCCAAAAAACAAATAATCCAGTTAAGAAATGGGCAGAAGACATGAATAGACATTTTCCCAAAAAGACATACAACTTGCTAATAGACACATGAAAAATGCTTAAAATTACTAATTGTAAGAGAAATACAAATCAAAACCACAATGAGACATCACCTCACACCTGTCAGAATGGCTAAAATTAACAACTCAGGCAATAACAGGTGGTGAGGATGCAAAGAAAGGGGAACCCTCTTACATTGCTGGTGGGAATGCAAACTGGTACAGCCACTCTGGAAAACAGTATGGAAGTTCCTCAGAAAGTTAGAGATGGAACCACCCTACAACCCAGCAATTGCACTGCTTAAGCATTTATCCAAAGGATACAAAAATGTTGATTTGAAGGGGGCACATGCACCCCAATGTTTACATAAGCACTATTATCAATAGCCAAATTATGGAAAGAGCCCAGATGTCTATCAATTGATAATGGATAAAAAAGATGTGGTATATATATATAGAACAGAATATTACCAGTCATAAAAAATAATAAAATCTTTCCATTTGCAGCAATGTGGTTGGAAATAGAGTGTACTATGTTAAGTAAAATAAGTCAGTCATATAAAGACAAATACCATATGATTTCACTCATATGTGAAATTTAAGAAACAAAACAGATGAACATATGGGAAAGGAAAGAAAAATAAAATAAAGTGAAAAAAAAAGAGAGACGGGCAAACCATAAGAGACTCTTAACTCTTATAGAAAACAAAATGGGAGCTGATGCAGGGAGTGCTGGCAGATTGGCTAGACAGGTGATAGGCATTAAGTAGGGTGATTGTTGTGATGAGCACTGGGCATTGTATGTAAGTGATGAATCACTAAATTCTACCCATGAAACCTATACTATACTATATATTAAGTAATTTGAATTTACATAAAATCTTGGATGGAAAAAAAGGGGGAAATGGAAGGTGCACAGCAATTTCTGGTCCATAGAAATTCTGAAATCTATCCAGATAGGGGTTGCCAAATTCTTTATTAGAGTTCAGTCTTATTGCATTGGACTTGTTCACTGTTGCTCTTAGTTCTACTCTCTGGACTCTGGCACGTCCCTCTGAATGATTTTTCTTTTCACATAAGAAAACTTATGACCTTTTTTCTGTCCATAAAAGCTTAGGGGCCTGAAGGGCCCTTTACATATTTTATTCTCTCTTTTTTAGTTCAAGATAGTGATTCTTCCACCAGAATAATTACTCCAAAAATTGTGGATTTACATTTATTAATTTATAACCCATATCATTGGACAAAATCCATATCTACAGATCTCTTTGAGATAGCCTTTCACTTTCCTTCCCTGTGAGGCTGCTGTGTAACTCCCTGTGATGCCCTTAAGATGCTTAGAAGTACTGGGGCGCCTGGGTGGCTTAGTCGGTTAAGCGTCCGACTTTCGCTTAGGTCATGATCTCGCCGTTCATGGGTTCGGACCCCGCGTTGGGCTCTGTGCTGACTGCCAGCTCGAAGCCTGGAGCCTGTTTCAGTCTGTGACTCCCTCTCTCTCTGACCCTCCCCTGCTCACGCTGTCTCTCTCTCCCCTAGAAATAAATAAAACATTAAAAAAAAAATTAAAAAAAAAAGATGCTTAGAAGTACCACTATTTAGTGGAGGGGAGCCTCAAGGCTTGCCCTTGAGATCCTGGGTTTCCTGTCTGAAAATTTCTGTGAGGCACTGTCTTTGATCTACTGGAGGACTTAATAAAGGGTTTTATAATCACACCCTGGGATTCATCCAAGACTATACTACCTTGATTGTGATCTGGATTTGAACTCTTCCCAGAAGCCATTTATTAAATTTAGACTCAACTGGCATCTGGAGAGACTGAGGGTGAAAACCAGTTTTATTTTTTAACATAGAAAGTCCTGACTCCTTTATCTTTAACAGTTCATTCTTTCATCTATCTCTGTCCTTCTACATTTCATCATAGATAGCAAGAAGTAGCTAGGTGACACTTTTAATATTCTATCTGGAAATCTTACTAAAATCATCATTCGGTACTTACTGTTTTTCATGTTATTGCAGGCAAAAGTGTTGACAGATATTTTTCCACTGTATTACAAAGGTCTCCTTTACTCCAACTTACAATCAAATTTCTTTTACTTCCCTTAAACTCCTACTGACAGCTTACTCAAAGTGTTTCAGGCTTCTGCTAACAGTTGTCCTTTTAGACTTTCACCATGATTTTCTAGAGGCCCTTTGAGAGTTTCACTAATGGTTTTCAATACTCTTCCAGTTTCCACTTCCTATTTGGTTCAAAGTCAGTGTCACATATTTTAGGATTTTGTGATGATAGTACCATATTTCCAGATACTTAAATCTTTTCTAGTTATGTACAGTATATAAAATAATAACTTTAAAAGCCTGTTTCAGTAGGACAGTGGGTAAGACTGGAATCATTTCAAAGTTTTTTTTCACTCACATGTCTAGTGGTGATTCTGGCTTTCAACTGGAACTTTGCTGGGGCCATCAGCTAGAGTAGCTACATGTGGCTTCTTCACATGGCTTTTTGGCTTCCTCACAGCATGGTGGCTGGGTTCTAAGAGTGAGCCTCTCAAAAGAACTGCACTGTGGTTCTACACTGCATCTTATGACCTAGCCTTGGAGGTCACTTAGAGTCCTCTCTGCCATAATTATTGGCCATACCATATTCAAATATATGAAATATAAATCACATCTCTTGGTTGGAAGAAATGTCAATATCACATTGTGAGAAGAGTGTTTAGGTGTAGAGATTTATTGTGGTCACCTAAAATGTAATCTGTCACACACACAAAAAAAAATACAATACAATACAATCTGTCACAGGCTAGCATAGCTAACTTGCTAAATTATCTTTAATTTCAATTTTTCATGAGGAGATTTATTGTGGTAACCTAAAGTGTAATCTGCCACAAAAAAATAAATACAATACAATACAATACAATCTGTCACAGGCTGACATAGCTAACTTGCCAAATTCATCTTTAATTTCAACTTTTCATGAGAAGAAGTAATTTTGGGTGACACTAGATCCTATGTCAATAATGAATTTTAAAAATTAAAATGAATTTGATGATGTTTTCACAAAAGTGCTAGAACTAGTTTATTAAAAGGTAAACTTTTTAAGAGATTAATCTGTCCTAGATCCAAAACAATTAGAATACAAATAATGCCAGCTCTCTATGTCATAATTATGCAGCATGCTTGCCATATTATTCACAGTGGGTCCTTACTTGGTAGACAAAAAGTGAAGTTTAAAGAAGCTCAGAGTGAATAATTAATTTCATTAGGAGATTTGGGGCATTAAATCACCTATCTATGTACCGGATATAATGTGTGGGACTGTGATGCAGAGAGTGGAAAGAAGCCTGAAGGACAGATGTACTTGAGTTGGAATCTCGGTTCTGCCATTTATAAGTTACTGTCCATAGATAAGAAAATTAATTGATCTGAACTTCAGTTTCCTCATAAATCATGGGCTGGATTATATTCCCCCCAAATTCATATGTTGAAACCCTAACTCCCAGTACCTAAGTCCTGTTGACTGTATTTGGAGTTAGGGCCTTTATATAGGTAATCACATAAAAATGAGGCTAATAGGATAGGGCCTTATCTAATCTAATTGTTGTTTTTACAAGAAAAGGAAATTGCAACTTAGTGACAACTGCAGCATAGATGGCCCCGTGAAGAGGCAGTAAGAAGTTTGCCTTTTGTAATTCAAGCAGAGAGGCCTTAGAAGAAAACAAAGTCCAGATCTTGGACTTCTGCTTCCAGAATGGTGAGAACAAATTAATTTTTCCATTTAAGGCCCTTAGTCTATAGTATTTTGTTATGGGAGCCCTAGAAAACTGATACACTATCTTTAAAATGAGGATAATACCTATTTCATAGGGTTGCTCTGATAATTGGATCAGACATTTATAAAACATCAAACAGTGCCTGACATTCTACAGGCAACAGATGAAGAAATCACTCACTCTCAAGATAGTGCTACATGTCTGTAATTAGAGAAATAAAGTTGAAGTCTTAACAAATACTAAGTCTCTTTTATAGTTCTTGAGTGTTTTACTTTTCTGAGTAAGTTATGTGATCTCTTTATAGTTCCTTAATGTTGTATCAGATAAACACTAGGATTCCTTTTTGAAGATGGCTAGCTTATGTCTATATCCCCTTCCCCTGATGAATATTATTAAGTCCCGTCTCACCTACCTATCATGAAGAACTTCCTCCACTGATAAGCACAGGCAATTCTTGGGAGGGGTCTTGAGATATCTTCATATATAAATGAGAACCTCTAGTTTTGGTGTGTTAAGAAACAGGGGTGTGATTATCTCCAGGCTGTGTCTGAACACCTCTCTCATTCATCCCTAACTGCCATATGGTTCTTAGTAAATGACAAAGTATTATTTGAAATTTGAGTTTGTTTATTTCCCACATAACATCCAATGAAAGGAAGTTCATTCCTACTTACCCTTACTCTGACCAGAATTAAACAGAAAAGTAAAAACAAAACCAGAATCCCTGGATTCCTCAACAGGCCAAATAAGAATTATATTATTAAAGAAATTTTGATGCCACTGAACAAAATAGGCACTGAGAATCCAAGGAAATATTAATTTTACTAGCAGAAAAAAGCCTGAAGAATTTTTAAAATATTGCTTATTGGGGAGAAATATAAGGTAGAAAATGGGGGGGGGTGTCTAAGTCTTCATGAATACACTGAACATGGGAGATAGAATGAAAGATGCACTTACAGCTTAGTAATGAGTTTCTTCCCTTTACTTTTGAGGTCATCAGTTATACAAAAGATCCATGAGTTCTCTGTGTTGTTCAAAAGCTTGCTTGCAAAACATATCTAGACCCTAGACAAGCAGGATCTAGTTAATGGCACTATATGACTTAAAACCGGTTTGTCACTATTGGTGCCGGGTCCTTTATGAATTCAGATGGATAAAGAAGTGAGTTCTAGATCACTGTAAGCAGGAATGCACATTTCATGGAGTGGATTAACCACTGTGAAGTTTTGCTTTGGAAACTACTTCCAAACAGGTCTTATCTAGTAGCCTGCACATTCCTTTTTTTTTTTTTTTTTAATTCAAGAGATAACCTGAACATGCTTTGTGTATCATTCTCAACAAATTCATTTAATCTGCGAGCATACTGAAGATAGCAATAATAACCCACTGATGTTACTGTACACTTTGTGACATAAAAGATAAAACTATTCAAGTGAGAATGTCAGATATCAAGATTTATATTCTCTTCCATGGAATAGGGTGGTTATCTTGCTAAGAGGCAGCTGCCTGTTGAAGAATTACATTTTCCCAGCCCCCCATGCATTTAGATGGAGCCAAGCAATTGAGATATGACCAAGTGAAGGCAGGCAGAAGTGATGCAGACCACATTCAGACCTGGTCCAGGTAAACCTCCACTCTTTTTCCTATCTATTGAATGGATATCAATACTCAGGGTGACCTTGGCAGCCTATGGTCAAAGTCTCTGAATAAACCCCTGCATCTAGGCATTATTATTTACACAAGCAAGAAAAAAATTGCTGTGATGTTAAGTCACTAAACTTTTGGGGATGTGTCTGTTCCAAAAGTTACTGTTTATCTTAATATGGAAGAGGAATAGAAAGAAGGAAGTTATACTAATATAGTTTGTTACCTTATCCTTTTATGTACACTCTTCTGCCATTTACCCCCTTCTGTGATTATTACTTATGCTTTGAGACCAAAGACAGGTATCAACTCTTCTAAGAAATCTTTAAGATCTCCATATGGAATTCATGTGATGGGTTATAATCCTTTGTGTACATGACCATCTCAGAATATCTAACAATTTTATTGGCATTTTTTGTGGAATTAATATAAATTAATGACATAAATGGAGAAACAGAAATACTTTGACTTAAACGTGGAAAGTATAAAGTCTCTTGAAATTAAGGAAGTAAAAATATCTACCAGTGTGGAAAGTGAAATTGTCTTAAATATTTAAAAATACTTATGTATATAAGCCTTCCTCTTGCTCCCTATTACCTTATATTAGCGTAATTTATAGCATCTAAAATGTAGCACATTGTGCTTGTACAAATCTGACTCCTTCACTATTATGAACTTCTTGAAGACAGAGGCCGTGATCTTATTTGTGTTTCTATTTCCAGGCCCCAGGAGGTTCCTGAAATAGTGTAGGTCCTAAATTGATATCTATTGACTGACTTTCTATCTAGGTGACTGGCTAACTGATAGTTTAAGAGGCACTCTCAAAGTTTTTATCAATAAGAAAAGTGAATTAGATGAGTTCTATTATAAGAAAAAAGGCTATTCAGATACAATCTACATCACCCTAATGTGGCAAGCCTCAACCAATCAGTTGAAGGACTGAATAGAACAAAAAGGCTGCATACATGGGTACTCCTGCTGCCTGACTGCCTTGAGCTGGCATATTGTTTTTTTTTTTCTCCTGCCTTTGAACTTAACTGAAATATCAGTGCTTCCTGAGTCTCAAGCCTGCCACCTTTCAGACAGGACCTATATACCGGGTCTCCTGGGTCTCCGGGTTGCCAACTGCAGACCCTTGGAACTTGTTAGCCTCCATAATCTCAAGACCCAATTCCTTATAATAAATCTCTTTCCATATACTATATACTATACATATATATAGTATATCCTATCCTATCCTCTCCCTCTATATATATGTGTATATATTCTGCTCCTCTGGAGAACCAAAACTAATACATGGGTCAAGAAAACAAACCCTCCCACAGAGGATTCCTGCTTTCTTCTTTCATCCACTCAATGAATGGAGAGGGTTTTAAGGATCTAGAGGAAGATAGGGCCACAAAATGGACAGTGTCTCAGTCCCTGAATACAGAATGAGAAAAGAGCCAATCAATTAGCTTGTATTGTACTACAACACAAATGAAAAATAAACATTTCTAGTGTTGATCCCCTAAGATTTGGGAATCTATCTGTTAGCAGCTAGGATTATTAACTGTAGCACACATTGCATACTGGATTTTTATGGAACTGAAGGCAAATCTACTCCAAGTCAAAGTGTAATTAAAGATTAACCATCTTGTTTGAATGAATAACTTTTTTTCTTGTGAATTTTCAAAATTGCCACATGAGGAAAATCTGAGTCAGAAACTGAAAGAGTTCTTTGCCATTGCCAGCTACTGGTTCACATGAAGGCCATGAGATTGGCCCAAGTAGTGGGATTCAGGGGCACTGCTTGGAGTTCAGACCTGATTCATCTAGTCTAGCATTTCTTAAGAGACAACAAATCTTATCTGTTGGTAGGTAATTCCATAACAATTAGTAAGCACAAGAATACTTTTATTATTTTTTCTAGCTATACAAATACCTATAACTAATATACCAAACTTTGTGACCTTGAATAAATTAAAGAACTTCTGAAAAATAAGAAATATTTTATTATAAAGCAGCTTCAAATAGGTTTAATACATTCATCAATTAAATGAGTTTTTATTAAGAACCTAATGTTTAAATTGCACTATGAGGATATCAATATTTAACCCTAATTTAACTATGAAAAATAATGATTTCATATGGCTTAACCTAATACATGGCAGACACTGTTGTAGGTGTCAGGCATTTAGCAAAAATAAAACAAAGTCCTTATTCTTATGGAACTTATTCTTTAGTGGTGAGAGACAGAAAAAAAAACAAGTCAAATGTATAGTCTGGTAATGATAAATGCAATAGAGAAAAATAAGAAAGGCAAGAAGGATAGGGATGCTCTAAGGGAGGAATTTGCTACTTTATAGTGGTCAAGGAAAGCATCTTTGATAAAGTAATATTTGAATACAAAACTGTAGGAAGTGAGAGTGAACTACATAGCTACCAGCAGGAAGAGCATTCTAAATAGGAGATGCAAAGTCCCTGGGGGCATACATGTTCTTGGTATGTTCAAGAAACAATCTTGACTAGAGTAAAGTGGGCAAAGGAGAGAGTAGTAAGAGAATAGGTTAGAAAAGTAGTAGAGCCAGCTTATGTAAACCTTGCAATATTTATAAGGACTGTGGTTTTCATTGATACATTAGATGAAAAACCTTGAATGATTTTAGAGAGAGAAGGGACATCTATTTTCAAACAATTACTCTGGCTAATCTGTTGAGATGAGACTGTAGGAAAGACAAGGTGAACCAAATCAATTAAAAGGCTATTACCATAATCCAGTCAGGAGATGCTTGTGGCTTGGTCCAGGATATTAATTATGTAGCTTCTGAGAAGTGGTTAGATTTTGTTATGTTATGAAGGTAGAAATAACAAGGTTTTGCTAATGTCTGGATGTGGAGGATTAAAGAAAAAGAAGTTCTAAGGATGTTATTAGCAAGTGAAAAGGATGGAGTTGTCGTTGACTGAGATGGGGAAAAGTGTAGGGGGAACAAGTTTCGGGTCTTGTGAGAATTAGGAGTTTAGCTCTGGACATGTAAAATGTTAAGATGCTTATTAGACATTAAAATAGAAATGTCAGGTAGGCAGCTGAATGCCAAAAGTAGAGAGAGAGCCAGATTAGAGCTACAAACCTTAGAGTTCTCAACATGCTTAAGACAATAAGCTTTTCAGGATGATTACCATCTAGAGAGAGAGAGAGAGAAGACAGTTGAGAACGAAGTCTGGGGCATTTTGATGTTTAGGGGTCAAAGAGCCAGTCAGAGGGAATGAAAGGAACAGGTGGTGAAGCAATATTGTTCTGACTCCAAGTCTCCATCTCCAGCCTTTTGTAACCTCTCCAAGTTTCAGTTTCACAAGTAAAAATGCAGATAATAACCCCTATGTCATAGGGATGCCAAAGACTGAAAAGAGGTAGCATGGGAAAACGTACACAAGACCTAGGTTGCTCCTGATCTTTGGTGAAATTCTAAATAAATGCCAAAATTGTCTCATTTTCCCTCCATTTTTTGCCTTGTAGTAAGATCCTCAAATATGAATCCTGTAGTACAACAGTATTGGCCATGCAAGCAAGAGCTTCATTATTCTTCAATTATTCATTATAAATTTCTCAATCAGAGAGCTCACTATTAATAGGTCTTTGTCATTGCTTGTCTCTTCTTTTGTAAGTGAATATAGGGTTAGAGGTTGTGATCACTAGAATGGGAGAGGGGTGCATTCTGGGGATGGGTGTGGTAATGTGTTCTTTAATAGTTGGCATCAGTGTTCCATTACTTCAACATTTAACTGCTCACCAAATAATTTCAGAGGATTTGTTCAGTGCTATGAAAGAACTATGTGTATATAAATAGTTGGGTTAAGTAGACCTTTTGCTGCAGCTATTAAAACCTATTGTTGTAGCTAGACACCTTGTAGTGATTCAAGATCATCTGTCTTTGAAGAAAGTCTATGCTTTCTTTGATGCAAATGTGGGTTCTTTTAGCTATGAAAAAAAGCTTTACTTAGGAAGAGTAAAAAAAAGTGTTTATTGAATAAATCAGGGGTAGCTGAAATAATACTTAGCCACAATCTCCTGCTTTGATTTCATTTCTCTGTTTTCAACATAAACCACTAATTGCTGACTGAAAGAATGAATGGGAAAACTAAATGAATGACCTAATCTATAGATGAATGGATAATCTGTTTTTCTCTTGTCAGAATCCTCCTATATAATTATAGATAAGTTTTGTGTTACCCTGGTATCTATCCTTCACAAGAATCCCTAAGTAGGGACACTTTTAATAAAGAAGAAGAAAAAATCCAGTGCAACATCAAAACTTATCTAGTATGGTAATTAAGTAGTCTGTAAGGCATCTCGGGGTACCCTCTGGTCCCAGCATCATGTTCAAGAATATTCTTTTTAAAATTTGACTTTTTTCTCTCCCTCTACCTTCCAGGCTCTGATTCAAATTTTATATAGCCTCTTTGGGAGGGAGGACAGGGAGCATTAAAGAGAAAAGTAAGGCCCAGGTGCTTTAACCCAGTGTTGGTACATGAGTGCCCAATGTAGAGCAAATAGAAAACAGGCTACTAGTAAGTAAAGTGGACTATAGGACAATGGAACTGGTGTGTCAGGTAAGCTAAGGCTCTGACTACAACAGTGCTTTGCAAAGAATACCCCAAACCATACATATTTAAAATTGTAAAAATCCAAAAAACCATTCATATTAGTAAGATTTTATATTTCCCTATATCTTTCTCTCCATCTCCACATCTACCACGTCGGTTCAAACCATTTCTCTCACTGGGACTACTGCAAAACCTTTTTATCAGTCTTTGCTACTCACCTATACTTCATTCTCCATGTAGTAGTTGGAATGACCCTTATAAAATATAAATCAAATCCCCACTCACCCCAACACACAAACATTTAAAATCTTCCAATGGCTCCCCAGGGTATACAGAATGAAGCCCAAAATCTTCCCCCGTGGTCTTTAAGGTTCTATGTGATCCAGCCCCTGCCACCTGCCACCTCTCTGACTTCTTCTGGGACCATTCTCCTCTTTGCCACTCTCCAATTGCTACACACACACACACACACACACACACACACACACACATAATGCTAATTAAGGATATATCCTCAATTAGCATATAATAAACTGAACACATTTAAAGTAAACCATTTGATAAGTTTTAACATTTGTATACATGTATGAAACTATAATCACAATCAAGATACTAGATAAATCTAACATCCCAAATTTTCTTTTTCCCTTTTGTAATTTCTCCCTATGTCCCTCCTTGTCCTCTAATCCCCAAGGCATCAAATGACCTGCTTTCTGTCACTATAGATAGGTTTACTTTTTCTAGGACTTTATGTAATGAAATAATACAGTGTGTCCTCTTTTTTTTTTTTTTTTTTTTTGTCTAGCTTCTTTTACTACCCAGTATAATCATTTTGAGGTTACATCTGTAGGGGAGGTAAAAATTTACTTCTTATTTCCAAGATTCTTCTAGCTGGTTTAGGAATTAAGCTGACATGAGACAGATTGTCAGGAAAAAAATCCAAAGTTTGTTATGTGCACATGGAAGTCTGATGATGACATTGAGAGCCCAAAGAAATGAACATGGAAAGGAGTTTTTATATAATTTAGACAAAATGATAATACATCTGTAAGGAACTGACAGGAGATTTAATCAGTAAGGAATTCTAAGCAGAACTTGAGCTGATGTAGTAGATTAACAAAAAGTAACAATGTCTCTTTCTACAGATTTCTTGGTTTTAAAGTCTTTATCTTTGGTGATGAGGATGTGTTTTTATTTCTAAATACAGGGAGGGTAGCTTTGGTATGGAAGATTTATTTCCTGGTTTCAGGGGAACAGAGGATTGTCTGAGTGTCTTTGTACTGGCTGTTTCCCAGGTAGCTTCAATTCAAAATAATCAATATGCCAGTGGGACACATTTTGGGGTAGCCTGCTCTGGGCTCCTATTATGTACCACTATCAGTAGTACATTCATTTTACTGCCAAACAATGGATATAGCACAACTTGTTTATTCATTCACCTTTGGTGAACATTTGAGTTAATTCCAGTTTTGGCTGTTAGAAATAAAGCTGCGATGAACATTTATACAGGTTTTTGTGTAGACATATGCTTTCATTTTTCTTGGATAAATATATAGGAATAAATGGCTGGACCACATGGTTAGGTATATATTTAACTTTTATAAACTGTCAAACTTCTTTCTAAAGTTGTACCATTTTACATTCCCATCAGCAATGTATGAGAATTCCAATTGCTCCACATTCTCACCAACACTTGGTATGATCAGTCTTTTTAAACTTTGTAATAGATGTGTATTACACTAATGACTATTGGCATTGAGTATATATATATATCTTTTTGCAATTTAATTGTTGCTTTTATTTATTTATTTATTTATTTATTTATTTATTTTTACAAATAGTTTATTGTCAAATTGGTTTCCGTATAACACCCAGTGCTCATCCCCACAAGTGCCCTCCTCCATGCCCGTCTCCCCTCCCCCCCAAACATCCATCAGTCCTCAGTTTTTGCGAGCATTCAAGAGTCTCTCATGGTTTGCCTCTCTCCCTTTCCCCCACCATTTCTCCCCTTCTTCTCCCCCTCGTTCCTCAGTTAAGTTCCTCCTAATCCTCTTATACGTGCAAACATATGATATTTGTCCTTCTCTGCCTGACTTATTTTGCTCAGCATAACACCCTCAAGGTCCATCCATGTTGCTACATATGGCCAGATTTCATTTTTTCTCATTGCCATGTAGTATTCCATTGTATAGATAAACCACATCTTCTTGATCCATTCTTCTGTTGATGGACACTTAGGTTCTTTCCATGTTTTTGCTATTGTGGAGAGTGCTGCTATGAACATTGGGGTACATGTGCTCCTATGCATCAGCATTTCTATATCCCTTGGGTAAATTCCTAGCAGTGCTGTTCCTGGGTCATAGGGGAGTTCTATTGCTGGTTTTTTGAGGAACCTCCACACTGTCTTCCAGAGGGGCTGTACCAGTTTACATTCCCACCAACAGTGTAGGGGGGTGCCCGTTTCTCCACATCCTCGCCAGCATCTCGTGTTCTCTGCTTTGCTCATTTTAGCCTGAGTATCTTTTCTTATGCTTATTTGCCATCCATACATCTGTATATCTTCTGTGGAGAGGGTCTGTTGAAATCTTTTTCTCATTTTTTAAATTGAGCTGCTTGTTTCCTCGTAATGGGACTTCAGAATTCTTTATATATTTTGGATCAAGTCCTTTATCATATATGATATTTGGAAACATACTCTCCCAATCTGTGGCTTATCTTTTTTCAAAACATTTTTTTAATCTTTATTTATTTATGAGAGAGAGAGAGAGACAAAATGTGAGTAGGGGAGGGGCAGAGAGAGAGGGAGACATGGAATCTGAAGCAGGCTCCAGGCTCTGAGCTGTCAGCACAGAGCTCCATGCGGGGCTTGAACTCACAAGCCATGAGATCATGACCTGTGCCAAAGTCAGATGCTCAACTGACTGAGCCACCCAGGCACCCCATCTGTGGTTTATCTTATTGTTCTCTTAGCAATGTCCTTCTGAAGGCAGAAATTCTTAATTTTGATCAAGTCCAAATTTATCAATTTTTTCTTTTATGGGCTATACTTTTGCTGTCAATTTTAGACACATCTTTACCTAACTCAAGGTCACAAAAATTTTCTCTTATGTTTTCTTCTAGAAACTTTAGAGTTTTATCATTTGAGTTAATATTTATGTGGTATAAGGTATGGATTAATTTTTTTAAATGACATCCGATATTACCAGAAATATTTGTTGAAAAGACTTTATTTTTCCTCTAGTAAATTGCATCTTTTGATAAAACTCACTTGGCCATATAAATGTGGATCTATTTCTGGACCCTGTATTGTGTTCCATTGATCTATTTATTTAACTTTACACTGATTCCAATATTAGAGATCATGATTTTATAACAAGTCTTGAAATTAGTATGAGTTTTGCAACTTTAAGTTTTTTAAAGTTGTTTTGGACTATTCTGCATTCTTTACATTTACATATATTTGAAGATCAGTTTGCCAATTAATACAAAAAAGCCTGCTGGGTTTTTGATTAAAGTAGCATCTTTCTGGTCTCCAAAAATTAAATTTATTCCCACTTTGAGACCTTTATATTGTTTGTTGTTGTTGTTGTTGTTGTTGTTTTCTCTTTACACACATTTCCCCCTGGCTGGGTCCTTTGCACCATTCAAGTTTTGGTTCAAAAGCAATATCCTCAGAGATAACTTTCCTTGATTACCCAATCTAAACATCCCTCATCTCTTTTTATTAAAGCATTCTGATTTTACTGACTTCACAACATTAATTACCAGTTGAAATTAATCTCTTCCATTTGTTTATGTACTTGCTTATTATCTGACTGTACACCTTTGGAATGTATGTTTTAGGAGTAGAGATCTTGCTTGTCTGAAAGCAAGCAGTTTGTATCCCTAAAGCTGAAAAGTGCCTCTGACAAGCAGATAGTAAATATTTGTCAAATGAGTGATTGACTATTTGACAAATGTGCCTCTAAGTAAAGATTCAGCTAGTATGGAAACATCTTAATATTAACTAGCACATATAACCTCAATGTTTCTTAAAGCTTTAGTTCTCTTTAAATTGCTAATTGTGCTTTTTGGGCTAGATCATGGCATATCAGAAATATAGATTTTTTTAAAACCACATTTTCATTTGGCTCAGTAGCTCTTTTAGAGATTTTAAAGGATATCTGATGTAAGAGAGAGATAAAATGCACATGATTTTAGGAAAATGTATAAACTTGAAAAAAGTAAAATCTTTGCCCAAACACTATACAGAGTAGAAAGTTTCAAGCTCATGAATAATTAGAGGTAGTTCCAAAATAATATTTGATTTAAAAAGAAAAAATCTAGCCACAGTTTTTATACAGCAGAAAAAGCAATTAGAAAGTATTTTATTTTATTAAAAAATTTTTTTGTTAATGTTTTATTTATTTCCAAGGAAGAGACAGCATGAGCAGGGAAGGGTCAGAGAGAGAGAGGGAGACACAGAATCTGAAACAGCCTCCAGACTCTGAACTAGCTGTCAGCACAGAGTCCGATGTGGGGCTCTAACCCACGAACCGTGAGATTATGACCTGAGTGGAAGTCGGATGCTTAACCAACTGAGCCACCCAGGTGCCCCTAGAAAGTATTTTATTAATGTGCTTGATTTTTTAAAGTAACAAACAACAACAAAATCAACGTGTTGAATCTTATCCATGTTTCAAACGTATGAACAGGATTTTTTCCTTAAGAAGCTCATACAACAAAACATAGAATTTTCTTGCCTCACTATACTATCTCCCTCATTCAGAACTGTCATTCATTTACTCCAATAAACTTGTACTAAGCACCAACTATGTGCTAGGAACTAAGTTAGGCAATATTGGTAAAAACAAATAGAGTCCTAAATCTTCAAGAAGTCACAGATTTTATAACTTTGTTTGAAGGAAAAAAACACACAACTGAAAAAATTAGAAATCATTAAAATGGTTAATTTCTTTCCATTATGGTCCTTATGTGGACTTCATTCAATACTTATGCCTCATGGTGGGCTTAGCTTTCCCCTTCCTCAGCCAAGTGACTCAGAGGCAACTACAGATCTAGTGTTCTATTATTAGTCTTCTCAAATCTGATTATTCTAAGACATGCTTCCCACTGGCAACATGGTAATCATGTTTAAATATAACTCTGTATGATCAATCTAAATCTCTAGATTTTTAAGCAAGTTTCCCTCTGGCTTAGAGACTCCACTATTATTGTTATTATTATTATTAATTTGTATTTTTATGATCTCAGGTTACTTTAATGGGTAGGAGGTGTGTGTGTATTTTTTTACAGAGAAGTGTTAGGGACCCTTTGAATAAAGACCTTTGGCTCTTCTTGGTGGTTTACCCCTTCTCCTCTACTCTTGCCTGCACCTTCTGCATGTTCTAGAGTTCAAGTTGTCAGGATGAGAGCTAATAGCATGTTTGTATAACAACTCATAACTTATGGTTTGTATAATTATAGCAGCTAACATTTATTGAATGTTTCTTATTTATAAGGCACTAAGCAACATGTCTGCTCTCATTTTATCTTTGCATTAATCCTGTGGGGTCAGAGCTCTCATATCTCCATTTTATCAAATTGTCTCAGATAAAATGAAAAATTTCACCCAGATTACAGCAAGTACAGAATACAATTTTAACTTAACCCTATCTAGTCACAGCCTATATTAACATGAAGGTATACTTTAAGGTTAGAAAATACTAGGATTAAAAACTAAGAATGGCTTCTTTTGCAAGTCCATTTTCTAGGCTTTTAATAACCAGGGTAATGAGAATAAAATAGCTTGTTTTCTGTCTTCTTAGATACTTATTTTTTTTTAAAGATTAGTTTTTAGCAGAAAACTTTTGCATCTGTGGATCTGGAAACACAAGGATATAGCTGACCTTTCAGTTATTTTTGCAATTTTGACCATAGGCCATTTATTCTATTTCATGTTTATAGCTTTTGAAGAATGTGAAGGAAAGCTTATGCGTTAACATAAAATTGTCAATATCATATAAAATAAAGGCATAATTTTCATAGCAAACCATTCTACAAATTATGTGACTCTTTTCTTCAAGCTAATAAAAATGAAAACTGTTAATTACATTTCAATTTTTCTTGGTCCTAAGCTTCTATCTTATTACTTTTGAATACTGTATTTGTTTGTGGTTGTTTTTAACTATATAAACATAATTTAAGTTATCTAACTTTCAGAGTAAACAGTTGCGCAATTTTCCAAGGATCATACTCTAACAGTTGTATTTAGGACATAGATATATGTATGTCCATAGTCAGGAAAAAAGGATTAATTAACTAATAATACAAATTTTCCTAATAAGTACTGTTTTTTTCCTAATAAGTACTTTTTAAAAAATCTCTCCTCCCTTATTTTTGTTAAGCACATTGTATTTTCTTTTTGATGGTAGATGTTGACAGCCTCCTGGCTACATAGCTCCAATGATGAATACTTGCTTTACTGATTTTTTGCTTCTCCTAGAGAGGGACTATGAATGACCTGAATATACTGCTGTTCCCATCCTTGGTGAGCAAATCACAGTTTCTCTAATCTGTTCATTGAGTTTGCCTTTATAATCAATACAGATGGTTATAGTCAAGTCAATTTTGAGATAAGCTATATTGAATGCTGAGAGTCTGATTTGAATGGTTCAGCATAACAGATGATGAAATCTATGCAATAGCCAGTCAATTAGTATGCTTCAGGAAAATAAAAATGTCTTAGTTTCTTACTAGGAGGGAAAAAATCTATACTAAAAGCAGTAAAATTAAAATCTAATCAAGAGTATTAAAATCCTAAGAGTGTTGGGCCTGAGTAATGGATCCCTCTATAAGATGCCCAAATGATTTCATACAGACCTACAGATCACCTAATGAGTGGTTGTTTAATATGATAAATACAGCTCATTATCATTTTAGAAGGATACAAATTATAAATAATTACAGGTAAACTGTCATTCCAATATTAAATGTGATGTGGATGACACATTACACTGGGTCTTTTGGTTTCTCCATTCAGTGAATGTCTACTGAGATTAGAACATCACAGAGATTCAGATTTGCAAATGAAAAAAAGAAACAGATCAAAGCCTATTATAATTAACCCCTCGAAACATCTACATTTTGGTTGCAGTGCCATTTTGTTTTGTTTACATATTTAGAAATCCCTTTCCCATTAAAAGGAAGCTAAGACAAATAAAAAGGCTCATGCCCACCTGTTCTGAAGAATTTTAGTAAGTAATACACTGTGTTCAAAATTCAGTATGGAAGCAAAAATAAAAATAAAACTCAGTAGGTGTAGAAAGGAGTTAAAATGTAAATAGCTTTACTTTTGCTTGTTCTATGAGTGAGTCTTGGTCTCCATTGGTACACAAATGTAAAAGTTTAGATGTACAGTTTGGTTGTATACTTTAGGTGAGAATTTGATGTGGCTATGAGGGCTGGAAAAAAATGAAAAAGTAAGCGTTACTTGGTGACAAGACAGAAAAAAATCAGTGAAAAACAGTTCTCTTCTGAATGCATGGGTAGAATTATCACTTACATGATATAGAAACAAAGGGATACTGATCAAATTATGTATTGCAGTCATGCATTTGGTGTACCATTTTAAGTTTATGGAAATGGAGTGATGAGAAACCTTGTGATAAAAGAGACTGCATCACTTATTTATTAAAGTACATTTATGTATTAAATGTACATAATATATTTACTCATCCATTAGTTTATTCAAATACATTTAGTATATACTATGAACTCAGCAGTGAGTGAACTGAAGAGACTCCACTCCCTGATGGTGTTTTAAATTGGATACAGAAAAAGGTAAGCTCTTGGGAAAAAATAAATACAAAAAGAAAATATAACCATTACAGTCAATAGGAAATACCAAAATTCATAAAAACACTGACAACTGTTCAATAATACTTATATGAAGTGGTTAGTGTTGTATGTGAAAAAGATATAAACCAATAGCAAGGTATTGGAAAAACAAGGATCAAATGAAGTTAGTTTCAGAAGGCCAAATACGATTTTGCATTTAAAAGATGGGAAAAGGCAGAACTTGTTCAAATGGAGTAGGAAGGGCATCATATCAGGCAGGACAAATAATTTTGGGTTGCAGAAATGTGTGCAATGAAAGAACATATTTGTTTTGGTTGACACAGAGAATGGCTGTAAGGAATGTCATTAGTTTTTAACTCTGTGTCAGTTCCTATACACAAAAGAGATTCACATGGCGTTTATTGATGCAGAGATTCTCTTTCCAATGGGACAACAATGCAGATTTATTCCACTATGAAGAGACTTCCAGTGTAAAAATCAGATTTTTTTTAAGAAGAAATGAAGTGCTGGTTATTTACATAACAAAAGAATTATTTGATTTACAAGGAAATTTGCCACAGTGTTATTTAAGTAAACTCCTCTTATGTAGTAAAAACATAAAACTATTTTCTAAAATGTGTTCAATACACTCTTCTCCTGGGAACACATGTATTATACAAAGAATGTATCCATTTACTTTTCAATAAGACAACAGCAGCCTACCATTTAATGTTATTTAACTATTAATAAACACATCAAGATGGCTCAATTAAAACAAGTCTTTTCTGGTTCCCCTTGAAAATAGTCTTCGGAGGTCAATGGGGGCTACATACAGACGTTTAGATAGGAATTGAGTGAAGAGTAAGTATGACATTGTTTTTCATTAATATGCCAGTCATATGAATTATTATAGTGGCTTGAAAGAAAATAATTTCATCTAAGAATCTAATTCTCTTCCGTTCCATGGCTTTCTAGTGTAACTTAACAAATATTTCAAACCAAGAGGGCCACTTATTAAGTAACCCAAAGAGTCAGATTTGGCAACATAGATTTGTTTTTTCTCTCTTAAACAAATTGTAAAGTTGTGAATACAATCGGATTTGGTTTGGACTTCCTTCTTGCCAGTGATCTAATCAATAAAACACATTTTGTTTAACCCAAAGCATGCTGAAAGTAGAGATGACATTAAAAGGTACAATACTAAATTTATAAGAACTTAAAATATAGTGCCACATGAGGTACAGAAGCTTAGTTATATTCTTTAGCTAATTGGATTCAAATGTTTGTTTCTGAGAAATATGCAGAAAAGCAACTTCGTTATTAAACAATTTTAGCAAATGCACATACTGGTCTGAATGGTCATGTCTTTAAAAAAGGCACATAATACTTATATTTGGCAGCAAAGCAACCTCCAAGAAAACCATGCCATTGAAAGCTGACACAGCTAATCTAAAACATTATACTTGTTACACGAGGATGACATGCACATTATTGGCAGTTGTGAACTTGCCTTAAAAATCTAAATTTAGAAAACCCATCACAGATGAAATGTAGATTCTGTCAGTTATTAACTATTATCCCAGGTTAGTTTTCTGTTTCAGGAAGAAAAACAATCTATTCTAAATATTTTCTTAATCAACTTCCTACTTAGGCTAATCACTTATTAACCAATCATCTACATGTCTATCTAAAACAAATATTTATTGAGGGCATACTACATTGTTCTGAACCCTGGGGTAGTGATTCACCAGTAGTGAATCACACAAGGTGCCTGTACTCAGTCTAGAGAGGTAAATAGACTATAAAAGAGTAATCAAACAAATAATTTCAGTATTGATAAGCTGTATGAAGAAAAAGAAAGCAAAGCAGTAGGAGACAGCAACTATTGTAAATAGAAGAGCCAGGGAAGCCCTTCCTATCTGGGTAGGTTTCATTTGAGCAGAGGGTTCTTGCTCTCCTGAGCACTTCCTGTGCAGTGCTGACTCTTGGCTCTTCTCTCTTTTTCCTGCTAGTTTTTGCCTTTCAGAAAGAGAAAGATAGGAGGTGAAACTTGAGTGTGACAATATTGTTATTGCTGACATCTTTACAGAGAGGTTTGGTTCAAAAGCAGTCTGACAAGAATGGATAAAATGAGATAATTTTAGATTCTAACAATGTGCTTTTTCTATACTTCCCTGAGCTCATCTATCAATAGATAATTGAGAGTTTCCTGATTTTCTTAATGATCTCACTGTATCATAGACTCTGGGGATATGTTTGGCACTGGTCACTTACAATACATGAAAAATTATGGTTTAGTAGTCAGTTTTAACTTTTTGATCTCTAAATTTGCTAGAAATCATCTTGAATCTTTAGCCAAGAATCTGTAGTTTCATACTCTTGAAATAATAAAAATGATGAATGTATCTATTTTACATATTATATATTTTCTGATATTAATTTAAATGAAATTAAATTGTTTCCTACTTCCTTGACTCCTCTAACAAGGACTATCACTAGATTACTTATGAAAGCTATGGATGATATAACAGTCTCTAAGTACTATTTACTTAGGATGGTGGTGCCTCCTACCAATAAGATGAAGTCCTGCGGGAATATCTTAGATCTAAAAGTAGTTCTTTGCAGTCACAAGGGCAGAGAGAAACTTTCATAATTCTAGAGAGAAAGAAATGCAATATAGAGGTTCAGACTCTTAGAGTCCTTGGAAATACAAACAGAACAAGGAATTCTTCTTAGGAAGCTAAGTGATAGTCTTCAACTAAGATCAAAAGTCAAATCTCTGTCTCAGGGCATTCTCTTGACCTACATCAGTACTTAAGAAAGCTTGAAATACTAAGGCAAGTTTCCTAGAGTCAAGAAGCCTAGAGTAAAAAGGGATCTTAAAAATCACTAGTCTAATTCTCATTGAAGACCTGAATATTTGGGCAACTTCCCTGCCCAACAATATTCAGACTCCAGTAATGGAGAACTCATTTCTTCTTAAAGCAGTGTATTGCTTAAATGAAAGACTACATGACTGTTAAAACATTCTCCCTTGTGAAGTTAAAATATATTTCTCTTTAACTTCTATTTCTATAACTTCAACTGAACCATTCTTTAGGGGACTCTACTGCTTCATTTATTCACATCTTTAAGTTAATATCATTAAAAAATGTTTTCTAGTCCCCCCCGCCCACACACACACAGAGGTTTTGCACATTTTTTATTAGGTTTATGCCTGAGTAATTTATAGAAGTTAGGTAATTTATAGAAATTTATAGAAATTGCTATTGTGGGGGCGCCTGGGTGGCTTAGTCGGTTAAGCGTCCGACTTTCGCTTAGGTCATTGTCTCGTGGTTCGTGGGTTCCAGCCCCGCGCCGGGCTCTGTGCTGACTGCCAGCTCAGAGCCTGGAGACTGCTTCAGATTCTGTGTCTCCCTCTCTCTCTGACTCTCCCCTGCTCACGCTCTCTCTCTCTCTCTCTCCTATAAAAAATTAAAAAAATAAAAAAAAAGAAATTGCTATTGTGAAAGAAGGGCATTTCAGATATGTGAGATGTGATGTAGGAATGTCATTGGTTTTTGTATATTGATCTTATATCTAGCAATTTTGCTGAAATTAATAGTTTGTAGTTTAATTTGGATATTCTATGGATACAACCTTATAGACCATATATGTCAGTTTGTGCTTTCCTTTTCAAACATTATGCCTCTTATGTCTTCTTATTGCACTGGTCAGAACCAGTATTTTTTAATAGAAGCCGTGATATATATCAGGTATATTTTTGGACAAATTTGTATTAGTTTAAAGGCATTATCTTCCATTCGTAGTTTGTTAAAGGTTTATGTTTTAATCTTATGGGTATGAAATTTTATCAAATGCACCTAAGCACCTACTAGGATAATTATTTTTTCTCCTTTATTCTGTTGACATTAAGAGTTTTCCATATGTTGAAACACTAATGTATTCCTATAACAACCAGTTAATTCTTATGGCCCTGTGAAATCTGATATTATCACCCAAAAGTCTTGTTTGGGACAGGATTTCCAAAATAGAAACTACAAAGTATGAACCTTGCCATTAGGGATCAAGTGGTACATTTTAATGTATGTGTATATGTGCGCAAATTTATATATACAAATATAAATTTGTATATAATACAAATTTACGTAAACACATATATCTAGTCATATATAAACAAATATGTATGTACATATTTACACATACATATAAAGTGAAATATAAATAAAGGTACGTATACTTTATCCATTTTATTTCAAGAAAATCACTAATATTCTTATTATTAGTAACACTGAATTCTAATAACCATTTATAATAACTACATATATAATCAGTACAGCAGTGAGAAAAAAATTAAGTGAGGCTCTACAGAATTTTAAATAAACCTAAGCAATATTATGAACATTCATTTCGGCTGAACATCATGATGTCCTTTTAGGAACATTACTTAAAATTTTAAAGCTCATTTTTTCTTTAGCAATCATGAGTTTAAGTAAAGTTGCATTGTAGCAGGTAGCAAACTTACTATAAATGGTATTTGAAAGTTTCTTTATGTGGATCTACATAGTGCTACTAGGGAACATGTTTTCTTAGCATTTGAAAAACTAGAAAACCAAACCTCTTACTGCTTTTGGCCACAATTTTTATGTCAGGAATCTGATTTAAGATAGTCTAGAGATGACTTGCCTTCAAAATATTTGGATACTTATGTTTTATGATCAACTATCTCTAAAGAAATAATTACAAGTTTTCAACTAATGCTTTGATATAACATATTATATAATCTAGTAGATTTCATTATTGGGATGCTACTTAACTATGAAATATCAGTGTGGTGGTAGAGAGTATTGGTTGGACTATAGGTTGGCCAGATATTTGGTCAAACATTTTTCAAGGTGTTTCTGCAAGCTTGTTCTTGGATGAGAGTAACATTTAAATCGGTAGACTGAATAAAGCAGATTGCCCTCTCTAATGTGGATGGACCTCATCCAATCAACTGAAGAACTGAGTAGAACAGAAGCTGACCCTCCCTCAGGTAGGGAGAATGATTCCTATCTGAATGCATTCAGATTGGGACATTAGCTCTTTTTCTGCCTTCAAATTGGAACTGAGACATTTGTTCTTCCTGGTCTTGAGCCTGCCAACATTTGGATGGGAATTGTACCATTGGCTCTCCTAGTTCTCAGGCTTTCAGACTTTAACTAAAACTAAGACATTCATTCTCCTGGGTCTCTAACTTGCCAGCTCACCTTACAGATCTTGAGACTTGCCCACTGTCATAATTCTATGGACTAATTTCTTATAGCTCTCTCTCCCTCTCCCCTACCCCCTCCTTCTCTCAGGTTTTTCTGCAGAACTCTAACTTATATAAGCACAAACTCTATACCAGATTATGTAGGTTTGAGCCATAGCTTTAACACTGACTTCCTACGTGACTCTCAGCAATTTACTTAAAAACTATGTGCCTTGGTTTCCTCATCGTTATTTTTTTATTCAAGTATAATTAACATACAGTGTTATAATTAGTTTCAGGTGTACAATATAATGATTCAACAATTCTATACATTCCTCTGAGCTCATCAAAACAAGTGCACTCATCCTTAGAAAAGGAAAAACAAGAGCACCTACCTAATGGGTATTTGTGAGAATTAAATTAGCTTTTACATTTAAGATGCCTAGAAGAATGACTGACCCTATAGTAAGCATTCAATGAACATTCCCTACTAATTGTGCTGTGGTTATGGTGGTTTTCATTTTTTAATTAAAGAATGTGTTTTTAGATTGCACCATCATATATTACATCCTTTCTTGTACTCTTACTACTTCTAAGCAAATATACTCTCATAAATGTTAATCTAGAGACAGATATCCTAGTGAGGAATTTTTAACATTCTGCTAAATGGGATTCCTATAATATTTCAACTCTCAAGTTGAAAACTATAAACAGTAAGAAACAAATGTAGACTATGTGGGGTAAGTGGAGGCATCTACAGAGTTAAATAGAAAGAGGAACCACTGTAAATAGGGCCATTAGATATGCTTCTTAAATGTGTTTGTACTTTTTAGAAACAGTTTACGTACGAAGATATAGAGCATATAGTTCTCAGCTTCATAAAAACTGCTGAGTGTGTAAAGAGATTAATGTCATAGTCAGATATCAGTACAGAAATAAATACCACCAGAATTTAGAAATGGAAATGAAGAACAGTTACATGTGCAAATTGGAAACACTAGGAGGAATCTAGCTAGGTAGAATATAGTTACTCAAACTTGAAAGTGCTTAGGGTGCTGGACTAATATCTGCCCACATTTTCATAAACAGCCAGGCATTTTTGAATGGTCAAAAAATGTTCAGAAGTGGGGGAAGACGGCAGAATTGGAGGATCTCCTAGGCTCAACTTGTCCCATGGATACATCGAGATAATACCCACATCAGTGTAAAAACCCAAAAATGACCTGAAAACTGGAATAAAGACTCTCTACAGATAAATGTAAAGAACAGGCCACACTGAAGAGGGTAGAAAGAGTGGAGATACAATCAGGAAGGAGCTAAATGGACTTGTGAGACTGTTTGCAGGAGAGAGGGATGCTGCAAACTGAGAGAGGGAAGAGGAACAAACTCCAGACTAGGCATCCCAGCCACAGAGAGGGGTCCTCACTGGGAAGATGAATCCCAATAATATTTGTTTTTAAAAACTAGAGGGGCTGAATTTCATGAGCTCTTAAAATCAGTGGGGCTTAACACCTGGAGCTTTAAAAATAAGCAGGCTTGGCTCTGGGAGAGCTGCAAGGGTGATAAGAAACTGAGTCCCCATCCTTAAGGAGAGAGCACAACAAACAACCTGAGATACAGCATAAAGCTACAGTTCAAAAATTCCCATAAGATATGGGAAGGAGCTTTATTTACTAATCTCAGAACATATACTGGAGGGGCAGGGATCTTGGAAAGACTTATTCAAGAACAAAAGAGCTGGTGGGAAATATTTCTCTCCCCTACCCCTTAGTCTAGATACAGGACATCTGTGGGAACCAGTGTAGCATGAACACTCTTGACCTAGCTTACTAAAAACTCACTCAGCCCCAGCACTCTTTTGTGGACATGTGCCCTATATGCCTGCCTCAGTAGAAGTTTTCTTAGGAGGCTGCAGGTTCCTTCCTGTAGTGGGTCTTAGTGGACCTTCCTGGCTCCATGCAACTCACCCCTGCATCCTCCTGTGGACCTGCCCAATCCAACATATCTTTGGCAGGGGTCCAGTTAAAGTGATATCAAAAGCCTAGGAGTGTGCAAGTAGCCCTGATGGGAGTGATTACCACTTCAAAGTGACTCCTCACACAAGGAAAGGGGAAGATAACCATACACACAAGTCAGACTGTGCCCCGAGCAGTGGCCCCACTGACTATAATCCCTGGCCACCAATGAAAGTTTCTCAATGGACATCACAGGGATAGTGCCCTGCAATTTCATACTTCTGCATCGCTAGCAAATGCCTGTCTGACTCAACTCAAGTCCAAGACAACCTCAGACTGGTCCACTAACAACACAGAGACCAAACCCTGCCCATAAGGCAAAGAGAGCAATAGCAGGCAACTAGACTGAAGGCAAAAGTGGCTAAACCACAACACAAGGGTATATGCAGCACACATAGGAGACACCCCTGAAAGTGCTAGGTTCTAATGAATGGAGGACATTGCACATAGGGCACTACAGAACCTCTTCATCATAAGGCCACTACTTTCAAGAGCAGGAGACATAACTGACTTTCCTAATACATGGAAACAGACAGAGAGTTAGACAAAATGAGAGACAGAGGAATATGTCCCAAATGAAAGAATGGGACATAAATCATAGCAAAAAAAGCTAAACAAAACAGAGATAAGTAATATACCTGATAGAGAATTTAAGGTAACAATCATAAAGATGAGTACTGGACTTGAGAAAATAGGGAGGATCTCAGTGAGACCCTTAACAAAGAGATAGAAAACATAAAAAAGTACCAACCAGAGATGAAGAACTCAATAACTGAAATTAAAACAAACTAGGTGGAATAAATAGTAGCCTAGAGAAAGCAGAAAAATAAATCAGTAATCTGGAGGAAAGATTAATGGAAAGGAGTCAAGCTGAAAAAAGAGAAAAAATAATATGGAAAAATTAAAATAGACTTAGGGAACTTATTATCACCATCAAGAGTAATAAAATTCACATTATAAGGATTCCAAAAGAAGAGAGAGAAAAGGGGGAAGAAAATTTATTTGAAGAAATAATAGCTGAAAACTTCCTGAATCTGGGAAAAGAAACAGACATTCAATTTTAGAAGTCACAGAGAGTCCTCAACAAAATCAACCCAAGGAAGTTCACATCAAGACACACAGTAATTAAAATGGCAAAAAGAAGTGATAAAGAGAGAATTTAAAAAATAGCAAGAGAAAAAAAGTAGCTACATACAAGGGAAACCCCATAAGGCTATCAACTGATTTTTCAGCAGAACCTTTGCAGGCCGGAAGGGAGTAGCATGATATATTCAGCATGCTGAAAGGAAAACACCTGTAACTAAGAATACTCTATCCAGCAAGGTTATAATTCAAAATAGGGGAAATAAAGAGTCTCCCAGGCAAACAAAAGTTAAAGGAATTCATGACCATGAAATCAGCCCTATAAGAAATGGTAAAAAGGACTCTTTGAATGGAAAGGAAAGACCATATACATGCAGGATTAAGAAAAGTAGGAAGTGCAAAGCAGTAAAACTAAGTATACCTATAAAAATAAGTCAATGGACTCACAAGATAAAAGAATATAAATGATCATACCATATACCTAAAATGTCAGGGGGAGGATGGCAGAGGAATAAATTCACTGCTTTTAAAATGGGTTCAAATTTAAGCAGCCATCAACCTAATATAGACTTCTATATGCAGAAAATGGTATATATAAACCTAATGGCAACCCAAAATGATGAGCTAGTAATAGATATGCAAAGAAGAAAGGAATCCAAGCATACCTCTAAAAAAAGCCAGGAAGCCATGAGAGAAGAGAGCAAGAGAAGAAAGGGGCAGAGGGCCACAAAAACAACCATAAAATTAATTTAAAAAATGACAATGAATACATATCTATCATTAATTAGATGATACTCCAATCAAAAGACAAAGGGTGGTGGAATGGATAAAAAAGCAAGGTCCATGTGTATGCTGCCTAGAGGAGACTCATTTCAGAACTAAAATTGTTTGCAGATTGAAAGTGAATGGATAGAAAAAGCATTTATCATGCAAATAGAAGTGAAAAGAAAGCCAGGGTAGCAATAACTATATTGGACAAACAGACTTTAAAACAAGGGTTTTGATAAGAGACACAGAACACTATATAATCATAAGGGGAACAATTCAACTAGAAGATATAACAACAGTAAATATTTATATACCCAACATGAAAGCACTCTAATACACAAAGCACCTAATAATAAACATAAAGGAAGGAATCAATAGTAATACAATAAGAGTAGGGGACTTTAGCAACCACTTACATCGATGGATAGATCATTCAAACAGAAAATCAATAAGAAAAGAGTGACTTTGAATAAAACATTGGATCAGATGGATTTAAAGATATATTCAGAACATTCCATCCTGAAATAGTAGAATATACATTCTTTTCAAGTGCACATAGAACGTTATCCAGAATAGATCACATGTTAGGCCACCAAACAAGTCTCAAGAAATTCAAAAAGATCATCTTTTCTGACCACAACACTATGAAACTAGAAATCAATCATAAGAAAAAGTCTGGAAAGAAAACAAATACGTGGAAGTTAAACAACATATGGGTCAACCAAGAGATTGAAGAGGGGAAATAAAAGAAATCAGAGAAAAAAATTAAAATATGTGGAGAGAAATGAAAATGAAAACACAATGGTCCAAAATCTTTCAGATGCAGCTAAGCTATTCTAAGACAGAAGTTTATAGCATTATAGGCTTACTTCAGGAAACAACAAAAATCTCAAACAACCTAGCCTAACACCTAAAGGAGCTAGAAAGAACAACAACAACAAACCCTACACCAGCAGAAGGAAGGAAATAATAAAAATTAGAGCAGAAATAAATGAAATAGAAACTTAAAAACAATACATCAATGAAACCAGGAGCTGTTTTTTAAAAGATCAACAAAATTGATAAACTGTCAGCCAGACTCATGAGAGAGACAGAGAAAGAGAGAGAGAGAGAGAGAGAGAGAGAGACGTTTCAAATAAGATTAGAAATGAAAGAGAAGAACTGACACCACAGAAATACAAAGGATTATAAAAGAATTTTATGAAAAACTATATGCCAACAAACTAGACAACTTAGAAGAAATGGATGAAGCCCTAGAAATATATATATAAACTCCCAAAACGGAATCAGAAACAAATAGAAAATTTGAACAGACTGATTAACAGCAAGAAAATTAAAGCAGTTAAAAAAAATCCAGGACCAGCCAGCTTCACAGGTGGATCTACCAAGCATTTAAAGAAGAGTTAATACCTAGTCTTCTTAAACTATTCCCAAAAAATAGAAAAGGAAGGAAAGCCTCCAAATTCATTAATTCAAATTCATAAACTCAAAACTGATTAAAGATCTAAATGTTAGATCTGAAACCATAAAAATCCTAGAAAAGAGAATAGGCAGTAATTTCTCTGACATTGACCATAGCAACATTTTTTTCCAGATGTATCTCCTAAGGCAGAAGAAACAAAAGCAAAAATGAACTATTAGGACTACATAAAAAATAAAAAGCTTCTGCACAGCAGTGCTAAGAGAGAACCTACAGAAAGGAGGGGGGTTTATTTACAAATTGCATAACTGATATGGCTTACTATCCAATATATATATAAAGAACTTCTGCAACTCAACAACAGAAAAATAATCTAACTTAAAAATGGGCAGAAGACATGAACAGACATTTCTCCAAAGAAGACATACAGATACCCAACAGATACATGAAAAGGTGCTCAACTAATATAATACGGTATGTTAATTATACTGGAATCAAAAATTTTTTAAATGTCCTGAAACTTTTCATTTTGTAATCATAAAATATTTTTAAAGTGCATGCCATGTACAAGTTGGAACCATACCAATAATAAGAGTAGGGTGGGAGGGAAAGAGAAATATAGTATTTTTATTGTTACATAGTTTTTATCTTTTTATACTGTTGAAGAATCTTATGCTTAACTAGTATGACAGAAATGAATGATTCCTTCTTGACAGGTGTAAATTTTATATCATTATTTTTGCCTTAAAGCAAAATACTATTTGACTCCCCTTCACACGATAAAAAAGGTTGAAATATTTGGTTGAATTTTCAGAATGAATATTGCTAACAGCACAAAAAAATATCTTGGGAATGATTTCTACAATTTTCTAGGCAGAAGGCTGTGGGTTAAAGGAGTCATTTTTTTTTTTTTTTTGAGCCATTAGGTTTGCCTTTATGTGATATAGCTGTTTGCACCAAGGTCTGTCTGTTAGAGCCAGCGACTAAAAGTCTTGATCTTAAATGATGTCAGAAATTTAAGTGAATCAACAAAGTACATTGGAAATATCTAGGGACTTTTATAGGCAGTGTACAGTATTGTTCCTTTCATTTTATAATATGAAAAGTGCTCATGGGCAGTATTATTCCTTTCATTTTATAATATTAAACGTATTCATTCTTAGTTGGTAACAAGAAGCCCTATATGGTACCTACAGAAAAAATGGTGAAATTAATGTTTGCTTGTCTCCAACTGCTGCTTTTTATCAGTCTGTTCCAAGTTACAGTGAGACCAGTAAATAAGCTTGTCTGACTTTTCATGAGGTGCTATTCAAAAATTACTATACAGGCTAGATTTATATTCCTTTAACCTTCACCAAGGAGCCTTCCTATCTTTCATTAACATTGAATGAGGTAGCACATTACAAAATAGAAGAATAATGGCTAACCTAATGAATTCATGGATAAGTATCCTCATCTACTTTTATCCCTTCATATCTTGCTATTCACTGTTATGAGCACCCTTCAATCCAACCATATAAAATGATTCGCAATGTCCTGAATACATCCAACTTTCACTGTGTTTACACTTGCCTTGCCCTCAGCTTGGGTTGAGCTTCCTGTAGGTTAACCACCAAGAAGACTTTACCTATCCTTAAAGATTCATCTCAAGTGTCAGCTCACCTATATAACTTCTATTAACCTCTGGAAAAGTTAATCATTGCATTGCACCTTTACTATTTCTATTATAGCAATGTTACTGTACTATAATTATTTATTTACCCCCACTAGCCAGTAGTTCCTTGTATGAAAAATATGTAACCTTTATGAATAATTATTCTTTGCATGATATTCATGTAGCCATATTTCTTTTCTATCATTCCACTATCAAGAGTTGAATTTAATGGCTAAGGATTTTCATTTCTTGCAGCTCTACAGCATAAATTCCTGAAATTATTTCTTCCTATCTCCAACAGGGGCATTGACTTAAAAACTTCTCATTCATGAAATGTGCTGAGTAGAGCTATTTCTTTTATGTTTTATTTAAACATACTACTTGCTTTATTTTTAGTCTTTAATGAATGAGACTTGCCTTATTTGTCACATTTGGACTAAATAAATTATCTCATTTGTCTGCCAGTGTCAAAGCTTAAGGCTAGTTATTAAAGCCATGCAAGTAAGTTTTCTTTATATCATGAGTCACATGGAATGGGTAGAAAAGAAACTCTGAAGAAAGTGAGCTATTGACTATGTTTCTATGAAAGCTGAAGTCAAAGTGTGGGTAAGAAGGGGAATGAAGGCTTAGAAAAAATAGGTTGCAAAAGCAGTGAAATGGGAATCAATTGATTTAAACCCTCACCTTGTTTTGTTTCTAACTTTCTGTATAATACCTTTTTTTCTCTTTGGACCTCATTTTCCTCATCTATTAAGTGAGGGGATTATACCTAAGTCTTTTGTGTACCAGCAGTATGATTTTTGCAATATGCACCTGCAACCATATTAGTATTTCCTTAATTAAAAATTAATGTTTTTAACTTTATGTCATAAGCATAAATGATCTCAAGAAATACTATCTAAATAATTACAGATTTAATGAGATCGTTATGTATTTTTGAATACACATTAAATACGTGGTCATTAATGTTTTTTAAATTGCATCCAATTTCATCTAGAATAACAAAAGCTAATATTTCTTTAAAGCTTACTGTGTGCCAGGTAGTCTTACCTCTATACTTATATTAACTCATATAATCTTCACAACACTATTTTAACTATGATTTTACAGAGGGAAATTTGTGGTACAGAGGGGTTAATAACTTGCACAATCATTCAGCTTGTAGGTTAACAGACCCAGGATTCAAACCCAGGCAATCTCTGGCCATACTTGGAATACAATGGACTGGAAGACATCTATGGTCTTTTCCAAAACTATGCCTCTCTTATTTTGCTTTTCTCTGGAGCACAATCTTCTGAGTTCTTAAGAGGGAATTTATATATCAGAGTGCCTGGGTAGCTCAGTTGGGTAAGCCTCTGACTTTGGCTCAGGTCATGATCTCACAGTTTGTGAATTTGAGCCCCACATCAGGCCCCACGCTGACAGCTCAGAGCCTGGAGCCTGCTTTGGATTCTGTGTCTCCCTCTCTCTTTGTTCCTCCCTTGCTTGTGCTCTGTCTCTCAAAAATACGTAAATATTTAGGGGCGCCTGGGTGGCTTACTCAGTTAAGCGTCCGACTTTCGCTTAGGTCATGATCTCGCTGTTCGTGAGTTCGAGCCCTGCGTCCGGCTCTGTGCTGACTGCCAGCTCAGAGCCTGGAGCCTGTTTCAGTCTGTGATTCCCTCTCTATCTGACCCTCCCCTGCTCACGCTGTCTCTCTCTCTCTCCTAGAAATAAATAAAACATTTTTAAAAAATACATAAATATTTAAAAAAAAATTTAAAAGTGTACTTAGGTATCTACTTAGCTTAAGAAATTTCTTTCAAATACAGCCTATTTTAGACTATTTGGTTTTTTAAAATGTTTTATTTATTTTTTGAGAGACAGATAGAGACAACATGAGCAGGCTGTATAGGGTTACCTCTTTCCAAGGGAATCAGTCACCATTGAAATTTAACCACCATTTAGATATTTTCAATACAAGAGCAAGCACAAAAATTCAGAGTTGGAAGGAGGCTAGATATTATCTGATCCCAAAACCAAGCAATGACATATCCTTCCTAGCTCCATTGAATACTGGACATTCAGCTTTTGGTGAAAGGTTTCTAGTAGCAGGACCCGCTATCTATATCATTGTATTTCATTCACTGGTGAGTATACCCCATTCCCTTCATGAAATCAGATATGCTTTCTTTTATATATATTCCACTCATTGATTTTAGTGTGTTATTTTCAAAATACAAGTATGATTTCTTTTACCAAAGTTATATGTACTTACATATGTGTCTATTTTTGTGCCAGTACCATACTGTATTTATTACTACAGTCTTATAGTATATTTTGAAATCTGGAATAGTGATGCCTCCAGCTTTGTTCTTTCTCATGATTTCTTTGACTATTTGGGGTCTTTTGTGGTTGCATACAATCTTAGTATTATTTGTTCTAGTTCTGTGAAAAATGTTGTTGGTATTTTGGTAGACATTGCATTGAATCTGTAATTGCTTTGGGTAGTATGGGCATTTTAACAATATTAATTCTTCCAATTCATGAGATGGAATATTTTTCCATTTGTTTGTATCATTTTTAGTTTCTTTCACCAATGCTTTATAGTTTTCAGAGTATAGATTATCCACCTCCTTGGTTAAGTTTATTCCTAAGTATTTTATTTTTTTGATGTAATTCCAAATGGGATGGCTTTCTTAATTTCTCTTTCTGCTACCTCATGATTAGTGTATAGAAATGTAATTGATATCTGTGCATTATTTTATATCCTTCAACTGTACTTAATTCATTTATCAGTTCTAATGGTTTTTTTGTGGAGTCTTCAGGATTTTCCAGGTATATTATCATGTCATCTGCAAATAGTGACAGTTTAACTTCTTCTTTACCATTATGGTTGCCTTTTCTTTCTTTTTCTTGTCTGACTGTTGTAGCCAAGACTTTTAGAACCATGCTGAATAAAAGTTATGAATGGACATCCGTGTCTTGTTCCTGATCTTAGAGGAAAAGCTCTCAATTTTTCACCACTGAAGATGATGTTAGATGTGGGTTTATTATATTGCTTTTATGCTTTATTATGCTGAGTTATGTTCCTTCTAAACCCAGTTTAAGAATTTTTATCATGAAAGGATGTTGAATTTTGTTAAATGCTTGCATATATTTATTTAAAACTAACTTTGGGATTATTTAGACTCTCAAATTTTGTTTGTAGTGAGGCTTCTCCTTATACTTTCCTATATACAGATAAATCATTTTCAACAATATTTGGGAAAAATAGACATCAAAAAGGTAAGGGCTTCCACTTCCAGACAAGAGGCCAGATTTGGCCTCCTACCTAAATATGAAGAAAAAAAGGTAGAATGTATGAAATGATGGTTTGCAAGACATAAGACATGAACTGAAGGACAGAAATCCTCTGAGAGACAACAAACAAACAAGGTGAGTCCTATGCTCGTCCAGTTTACTGCTTTGAGAGAATTTCCAGGTTTTGGTGCAAGAAAAGGGACCCTAGGCAAAGTGGTAGACTCCAAGATAGGAAGAGATGAACCTGAGAGTGTGAGAAGACGATGGTGACTAGAGCTGTCAGAGCAAAGTATGTAAAGGAGAGAGCTGCACAGAGACAAAATGTCAAATATCTTTAGAGGGACTACTTTGAGTTTTCAGCTGAGTAATGATCAGCACAGGCATATGAGGAAACATCTCAATGCTAGTGAAAGAACTACTTAAAATAATTTGTGGTAACAGTACCCAGTGCTCACACAGAGTGGGAATCATGTCTGCCCCCATCAGTCAGATTAGAATTAGGTAGTATAAACAGAAAGATCTTGCTTAGTAGTAGAGAATAATTAGCCTTCGATGTAGTTCTGCTATATTCTGACTTAATATAATTAAAAATTAATACCCCAAAGGATCAAGCTGTTTCCATGTAATTTGAACCCAGAGAAAGCTCAAGAATATTTTTGGAACAGAAAAATATCTACCATCAGACAAGAAAAAATTACAATGTCTGGCATCTGATGAAAGTTACCAGGCATGAAAACAATGGGAAATATGACCTATTGAGGAGATAGATTAAGCAATTAAAACTGATCCAGAACTGACAGATGTCAGAATTAAAACATAAGAAGATTAAAATATTAAAACATACTATATAAATTCTATTCCATATACTTAAAAAGTTAAATAAAGACACAGACAGACAGGCGTGCGCGTGCACACACACACACACACACACACACACACACTTCAAACTTCTGGGGATAGAATTCAAAGTTGGAGATGAAAAATACAGTGGATAGGGTATAGGGAAAATCAGACACTAAAGAAGAAAACACTAGTAAACTTGAAGACATAGCAACTGAAACTACCCAAAACAAAACACAGAAGGACAGTAAGTATTTGAAGAAAATATAGTTAAAAATGTCTCCAAATTTGATGAAAACTATTCTCATTTTTTTATGACATTATGTTGCCAACATTTTTCTTGGTCCCTACATATCATGTGAAAACAAGGTTCTTAAAGAATATAAAAATTCCCCTTTTATGGATATTTTATGATTTATGTAGTCCTTTAATTATGTTTGCAAATGTTTATTATCATTTTTCATTATTATAAATGATGCTATAATTAACCTTTTTCCTCCACAAATTTTGATTTGCATCTGATCCTTGATATACATTCTTGAAAATAGATTTACTAGGTAAAATGATTTGCACACATTTTAGGTTCTTAATATGTACTTTAAAGCAATTTTTCAGAAGGAATATATATAGTATATAAATTTTTAAATTATAGTATACTTACCACATTATAGTCAATAGATATCATTAAAAAAGGAAAAAAAGGTACCAATGAAAAAAGTGAGAGAAATTGAACTATTTTTATAGGTGAAGAATATAACCCTCTAAAATCTGCCTTTCTAGTATTATTAACAGTTAAAATATGTTTCATATTCATTATAAATGCTAACTCATGTCTTTAGGCCTCTTTTCTATTAGTTTTAAGTGTTTTTCTTAGCTCAGTTTGTATGAACTCTTTATATGTTAAGGATATTTTTCCAAACATTAGTCTAAGCCTCCTTTTATACTTCACATAATTTCCAGACATATCACCTTTAAAATGCATTCACATTTACCACTGTTCATAAGTCCTAGACTTATTTGTATTTTGGTTTTAGAATAACCTAAGAATCAAAGTACTTAGCCCTTTCATTTGTAAGGGAATCCTGCTTTCCTTAACCTCTCAGCTTTGCTTATCTAACAAATCTCTTTCACCTCATAAGAGAATTAAAAGTAGTTCAAATTCAATCCAATGGCTAAAGACAAGGGGAAAGCCTGTGGTATGGAAGGGAATTTTCCTCCGCAGAGAGCTGTCAGTTATACTTGCACCTATTCTTGCAAAAGTTAATGCTTTAATTGTAAAATATGTATATTAAAGATCTAATTAAATTCTGTTATATTTATTCAATAAATAATGGTAAGGAAGTATTTCTGGCCTGAATACCAGGAAGTACAATTTTGATGTGGCTCTGTTGCCTAACAGAACTCCATTTCCTTATCAGCTATAAAACGAGAGTCAAACTAAATGAGCTTTAGAATTCATTTCAGCTCTGAAATTCTACAACTTGTGATTGTTTTCTAAAACAAAGATTGCATTTCCCCCCCAAAGAATTATCTTCTGAAATTGTGTGTATCTGTTTTAGAAAGGCTGGGCATGGGGAGCGGTCAATTTTCAATGGCTGCAGATGTTTTACAGATGTTAAAGATACATTGTTTGTGCTGATAGCTGGGTTTGAAATCTCAAGAAAATAAATGCATATTCACAGGTTTCTAGCATCCATATAGTGAGTTTGTTTGGCCTTTCATTCATCAAGATGCTAAAAGAAACCAATGTCTCCTTTGAAGTCAGCTGAAGTTCTAAACTCAGCATTAGTAAGCGCCAGCTTAATAGTAATAGAAAAATTGGGCCAATTTTCATCCCATCAGTGCAAAATTGACCAAACGACTCTATTTTCAAATGGCATGTAAAGCATTTAACTTAGTATTGCTTAGTATTAACTAGCATTAACTTAGTATTAACTTAGGGTGTAGGTTGTATGCATAGATTGAGGGGAATGTTAAAGTATATGACTTAGATATCAAACACATTATTTTCATACATTTGAATGTTATGTTAACAATGTGTTCATGGATCACTTGAATATTTCTGGGGGGAAAAACTTTGTAATCACTTAACTTCCTTCCAAACAATATAATTTTATAATTTCACATTTATAAATTCTATGTTAATTAAATTATAATCATGTGTATGCCTGTGTTTGTGTGTGTTTCTGGCAATTATGGCTTATACTTTAAGATGTAAAATGGTTTTAAAAGATGCTTATGGTTTCCTGGATTGAGGAAATCTCAGGAATTATTTTATATCTTGAGAAAAGAGACAATGCTATAATATGTAGCTAGATATTACTGCAAAGTCAACTAGTAGCAGTAAATGTCAAAATTCACCTTAAAATGGCACCTCTAATTATAAATTGACACTAGCAAAGCACTGGCAGTTTCCATGATATTACATGTACTTGCAAGCTCCTTGCAGCTGCCACCCAAATCTCCAGTTTCTCTCCCACATTTGCTTTTCATTTATGACATTTAATCACTCAACAGTAAGAATGCTGGTGTTCTCCTCAGTCATCCCACAGTTCAAAATCCTAACTATTTCATGTTCTTTCAAAAGTGGGGTGGGGAGAGCCATAAGTCTTTCAGAATGAGATCTTTGCTTATCAATCACAGCAGCCACAGCTGGGAAATCATCCTTTGCAGCAGTGAAGCTGGTTCATACACTGGGAAAGGAAAATCTGTTTCTGATTAAAATGGAGCCAAAACAATTCAGGCAGCTGGAGAGGCTTCTGAAAACTGGAAAGATTGGATTTCCAGGGTTTGGACAATGAAGCAGAGAGAACTTAAGTTTATGAAAAGCAAATAGGAGAACAGCTTCAGGTCAGGTTTAAATGGAACCTGGGGAGCTCTTATACAGAGAAAATCATAGACTGAATCATAGTGGGGGAGCAAATGAAGAAAAAACCTGACTCTGAGAGATACATTGATGGAGAAATAAAGAAAGTTAAGATAAAACCCCAAGCCCTAGCATAACCTCTCAAAAAGCCTGCCTGGATATGTTCACAGGTGGGTAAACCCTCTGGCACCACTAAGTAGTTCTACCCTTCTGTTGAGTTCCTTCTGCTACTTGTCTCTCCCCTGAATCTCTCAGGTGAAATTCCTCCCCACTGTGTCTCTATAAAGTGTGGTCTGAGGACCGGCAGCACTGGCATTTCCTAATGGATTTTGCCTTAGAAATCTAGAGTTGTCACCTCTCCCCACAAAACAGATCTACTGAAATAGAATGCCATTTTTTCCAAGATCTGCAGGTGACTTGTATGCATATTAAAGTCTGAGAAGCACTGCTCTATGATATACACAGTGTGCTGTTTCTGTAAGAGAGATCTTACTGTTGCATATACAGATGACATAAATATTTTAAGTATCTATCATTTATTCTTTCACTCAACAGATACTCATTAAGCACAATGGATATACCATAGGCCCTATTCCCAAGGAGCTAGCACTTTGGTACCATTTATTGAACACTCTTCTGTTTTCTGCACTGTTTACTGTTCTGGGGTTGCAAAGGTAAATAGGACATTGTCCCTATCCTTAGTGAGGCTGTAGACATGTTAGGAAATGGTTAATGAAAAAAGAAATATTACATTTTTAGTGATAAAAATATGCACCTGGCACTGGAGTTATAGGAGAAAGAGTAGTAGGTATATGTGAGGAAGATGGTAATCAGTTTTATAGAAATGGAAAGGTTTTTATATATGAGCTGAACCTTGGAAAAAATAACAAGTTTTTTTTTTTTTCCTTTCTTCCAGGTGGATCATGGGGGCATTGAAGACAGGAAGAAGGCAGAAATAGGAGGAAGAGTGTGCACGGCAGAGGGAACAACTTTAATAAAGGCTTCAGGGCAAGAAGCAGGATGGCCTATTTAGATAGTTTTAAGTAGCTCCATATGATTGGATTCCAGATTTTGGGAAGGGTAATTTGGGGTCTGATATTGAGAGGAAAGGCTGGAAAGCTTGACAGGGGCCAGATTTAGAGGGTCTTATAGGCTAATAACATTGAAGTTGATCCTACAGAGCAGCTATACAGAAAGTCACTGAAGGGTTTTCAGTTAAGCAATAAAATGATTATGCTTGTGTTTTAGAATCGCCAATCTGGAGGATGTTTGGGGAATGATGATTAGACATCTTAGTTATAGCATAAAGTACATGGAAAAAAGTAATGGCAGATAAGGCTGTAAATGTAAGTTTGGCTCCAGATCACAGAAAATATGACTGCCATGTTTTGTGCTTAATAGGCAGCAGGGAGTCACTGAACAGTTCTAAGCAGTAGCACAAATGCTTTAGATGGGGAAAAGATTGAAGACTTAAGGCCAAGGTAGAAGGTTACTGTGCAGTGATTGAGGCAAGAGGTAATAAGAATCTGATGATTCTGAGAATAGAAATAGAAGCAGGTGCATCATTACAAGTATAGTTTCATTACTCATTTTAGGATGGCACAATTTTATACATAAATCAGATCTTTATAAATGTCTCCATTTTCACATCTTAATATAGCTTTTACTTTTGCTCCCATCATTGGGTGAGATGCTTTTAAAGTTCTTTGGGTCCCCATTCAAAAAAGCTCTTGTTGACTTAGCTTCAGGTTCGTAGTTCACCTCTAAATGGGAATTGCACATACCAAATTACCCAAACTCAGAATCGTAATCTTATTACAGAATTGTTCCCTACTTGCCTCTTTTTGTTGTTTCCCAGCCCTTATTATGTTTCTAGGGGGGCCTCTTGGTTATTCTTTACTCACCATCAAGAAAATGTCCTTCCCTTTTCTAAGTTCCAGCCCCTCTCTACTCCCACTGTTTTATTTTTCACTTCAGAATCACTGATTCCTCTAGACTACAGGGAGATCAAAGTCACATTTCCAGTTCCCAGTTTCTTTAAAACAGTGTGAGTGAGTTGTAGGGAAGGTACAACTCAATCACAATTCGTACACACGACAATTCAACCACTGCCAGACTTAGTCTTCATATGATTTGGGGCTATGGAGCTTTTTGCTGGTGTTAGATTATTCTGAATTCCTTCAGAAAGTTTTTACAAGTGTTTCAGTTTCACAATATAGAATATTTATAACTCATGCTTGGCCTGACTTCCAAAATATAGAATTTCAAATGGCCATTTACTCCATAAAAAAGTGTGTGTGTGTGTTTAAAAAGATAGGATGAATTATTATATTCCATTTCCCGTCTATCAATTTCCCCCATGTGACAATTTGCCTTCTGGCCTGATTGTTCTATCCTTTCTAATTCAAGACCCAATAGACTTAGAAAATGATTAGAAACATTCACACTGTAATATTAACACTTGCAAAATCCCACTATTCTATCTGAGCTTTTCATTTTTGTTAACATGCTTAGCCAGAATGGAAGCTGCCCACACAATACTTGTATGAAAATTATACTTGCTCAATAATACTCGTATCTCCACCCACTTTTGAGTGGAACACAGCAAGCATTACGATATGCATGTGCACATTTGCATGAAAATATACCATAAACAAATTCAGGTTTACATGCCCAATTTAAAATATATATCCCCAGAGAAATGCACATTTAGAAAGAGCATAAATTCTCAATGTCCAGAAATTTTCCTCCCCAGATGGTGATTTTCCCCCTAAAAGGGATAGGTAATGATAGCCTTAATTTATGTAGTTCTTTTTTCCATTCTCCTTTCTCCACAAGAAAAAGAAGTGGGTCGTTTTATGGGCCACTTAAAAAAAGCATAAATTCTTTCTTCTTTAACATATAGATCATAGAGTGTCCCAGAAGACTTTAGGCAAATTCTAGAATAAAGTGGAATTTGTCAATATATTCTCTCTTTTATGATAGTCTTTTTTTTTTCTTAAAGTTATCCTGTTTCCTTGCCAACTCCATAGCTTACAGCCTCCCTCTATGAGATCTCCCAGACTATTCTTACCATTCCCCATCCCATAGTGTGACATTTTTAATTCATAAAAAAGAGGCTCACATAATCCTTGCAGTGCTCACAATAGTCTTGTAATTCTGTAAGCTAAGAGAACATATATTGTTAGAACCATTTCACCAAACATTATTTCCTACCTCTAGCAGCTCCAATTTCTTTTTACTCTTTACTTCTTTAGTTGTATTTCTTTCTTTCTTATTAATAATTTCTTGATTTTTCTAAACTAATATTTTAAATATCTTCAAGCTTTTAAAAATATCTATTAGAATGTGTTCCATGACATTAATTTATCCAAAATGAATCAGGTTTTGGTTGTTGATTCTGTGGGCTATACTTCTTAGTTTTTTTTCTTAGTGTATTTCTGCATTTTGGTTTTCAGGCACCCATTCTCCTGCCCCTGCTTTTCTGCCAACCCCGGCTTTTAAGAGTAAACTTGTAGTCCATCTCCAGTTTTGTACAGAACACTTTTAGTCCCTTTGCCATACAAACTGAGCTACCGGATCAGAGTCAAAGAGTCCCCAGTTCTCAAACCTGTGTACTACTTGGATTTCCATTCCATTTATGGCTCACTAAAATGTTTACCTTGTTTTTTAACTTGGCCTTGTCTTTTTGATTTTTAGTCTTATACTTTATTACTCATTGGTATATACTGTGAACTCATAGCGCCATCTTGACTAGAAGTTTGTCGTATTCTCACTTTATAGATAGAAGTGAACTGAAAAAGACTTCCTACCTTGCCCCAAATTGCAAATCTGACTAATGATACAGTCTAGGCTCCAATTCAAGTCTTTCATTTGGCCTTGATAATCAAAATTTATTTCATTTTATAGAGGGCTGCTCTCAATGAACTGCTGATCAGCTAGTGTAAAGCAAGAAAGCACATGACTTAGAGTCAGAAGACCTGTATTCAAGTTCTGACTAGGCCAATTATTATTCTTTCTTGGCTTTTGTTTGCATTTTGTGTAATGGCAATATTACCAAATGCCAAGCAGAGTTGTCATGAGGTTAGTGCATATGAGAACTTTTTTAAAAAATAAAAGGACAAAACAAATGTAGACAGATTAGTAGCTAAAAGACATATAACTATTGTGTTTATTTCTGAGAAATAATAAGATATGAATGAATATAAAGAAAAAATAACATAATAAAACAGCGTATTCTTCCAGATTTATCTCTATTTCTATTTTTAAAATAGAAACTTAATTGAGCACTTGTCAAACTTTACCTATACCTATATGTACATGTAATCAATCAAGAAATTCACTCCTCAAGGAATTTGGGGAAATGTATTGACACAAAAGCAGAGACAGGAATATTAATGTACTATTGGTTGTCTTAATTTGATTTGCTACAGACTTTACATTCCAGTCCTAACAACAAAGCTTCCATTTATATTTAACCTTTACAACAAACTATTAAGTGACTAGATTGTCCAGATTTCATTGCTACAGACTACAAAATCTCATTTAGCTATTTGAAACAGAAATAGTTTATTCTAGGAATTAAGTAACTCACAGAATCTTTGGGGGACTAGAGAGACAAGCTTCGAGTTTCACAATCAGAAACAAGGCACCTATGGTTAAAGCCAACAGAAGTAGTATCCACTACTCATACTACTTGACCATCCTAGAAGACTTGCTCATTGATGTCACCTATGAGGATCAGTACTTAAGCCTAGATTTAAGACATTTCACTGAAACCTTCTCAGAAGAACTAGACATCTCTACTACCATGTTTGTTACATGTGGCTTCTGCCTTTTCAACTTCCTTCTGCCTCCAGCTTTCTCAGTGGACCCAAGTTACAAGCAGAACTTACCTTCAAGGGAATCTAGAAATGAAGTTTTTTCATTTTTTTTCAGACTCTATGGTAGGAAGGTGAGATAAAATGGAACCAGAATGCGTAAAGTCATCTGCGCCCCCCCCCCCCGTAACACATTTAACAGATGAGGAAACTGGGGCTTAGGAAGATTATGCTCCTTGCTTAATGATAAACAGTTGATATGGGAGGAAGGCTAGGATTTCAACCTAGGCATTCTGATCCAATGTATGCCTTCGTAGCACTAGGATGTTTAATAATTACATGTTTATATGACTTCTTCCCTATGAGTTTCTGAGGAGCAAGGACTCTTTCTGATTCACTATTTTTCAGTATTAAACAGTAGGTGCCATTATTCCTTCATTCATTCAACAGCTTTTTATTGAATAACTACTATGTTCCAGGCACTCTTCTAGGGACTTAGGAACATGGGGTGAGCAAAACAGGTATAGTTCTTAATCCCATGAAGAGCGTTTAGTAGAACAGAGTCATTAGATAAAAAATTAAACGTTAATTAAACACAAATTATATGTAATATTAAAGAAAGATATATGAAAATAAGAGCATTTAAATGGGGGAAATTAAGCTAAATTTGGAGGGCATGCAAGAAAGTTTTCTCTAGGGGAGTGACTTAAATTATAGTCTTCTAAGATGTGTTGGTATCATCCAGAGTAAGGGACAGTTTGGGGCAGAGAGTCCTGTAGACACGTTGAAGTAGGTTAGGGAAAATTAAGTAGCCAAAGCAGTAAATTCCCCTAAACTCCTTAAACTATACTGATATATACTTTAAAATTAATCATTTTTGTGCATACGGTGGATTCTACAAGGAGAAAAGTAGAATGGACCCAATCATCTAACATCTGAAAATAAAATGGTAAAACTCAGAGAATAATTTAGTATCATTAAAATGAAGCATATGGTTTCTTTCTTCTCTTCTTTATATGGTCTTTGAGATAATATTTGTCTTGATATTAAACAAAAATCTTTAGAACTTTGCTTAAGGTTTCTTTTCAAACAATGGAAAATGTACAAAATAATTACATTAAGAATACTATGGTTTTTCCTTAATATATTTTTAATCAAATAAAAAATCAAATTGACCTGTGTCTGTCAAAAAAAATGCAATTACATTTCATTTTTTAGAGTTCTTATTTAAATTCCAGTTAGTTAACACAGTGTAATACTAGTTTCAGGTGTACAATATAGTAATTCAACACCTCCATGCAATACCCAGTGCTTATCACAAGTACTCCTTAATCCCCATGACCTGTTTCATCCATCCCCCCATTCACCTCCCCTCTGGTCACCATCACTTTGTTTTCTATAGTTAAGACTGTTTCTTGGTTTGCTTCTCTCTCTCTCTCTCCCCACTCTGTGTTCTTTTATTTTGTTTCTTAAATTACACATGTGAGTGAAATCATATGGTATTTGTCTTTCTCTGACTGACTTACTTCATATATTTAATTTCTTTATATAGGAAAAGTCCTTAAAATTATTCTACAAATATCTAATACAAGTTTTCAAATTTTCAGAGCTTTATATTGTTATATATTTCAAAGTAATGTCTAAAATTATAGATGTGTATCTTTTAAGTTTATAAATGAAACGTCTGGCTGTTCAAACACATTCAATGAACAGGAGTGGAAAATTAAGTAGCTTTCAAGACTCCTCAAGAATAGATTCAGTATTTCATGATACATAATTGTTTTAAAATGGATGGTTTATCTATTATTTTGAAAATTGCTTAAAATGGATGGTTTATCTCTATTATTTAAAATTTGTTATCATAGACATATAGTTGAACCTCAAACAGTGTCCTTGACATTCATGAAAAAGCCTAAAAGATACTTTTCCTTTTCTCATCTGCTTCTCTTCCAGGCCAATGGACAAAATGCTAAGACTTCTAGTGTAAGGATAATCCTTTTATCTGTCCTCTGAATCTCACTGCCTTCTGCCTATTCTGGATTTCACTTACTCAATTATCACTCTATTCTCAGCATCTGCAACATTTTCCTCTAAGGCAGTTCTTTCCCCTCAGCATATAATCATGTTCAATTCTCTCTTATGGTAAAAATAGACAAAACAAATATAAAATAACCCCTCAAATATGTCTCCCTTGATCTATAATCCTTATTTTCTCTTTTCCTTCACATCCAAGATTTTTAAAGATTAGTTGGTGTTCCCTGGCATCCCTCAACTAAATTGTGGCTTCTGCTCCTGTGCTCCAATGAAACTGCTTCTGAAAGCATCCCTGGTAACTGCTTTTTTGCCATACTCAGTGGGCACTTTTCAGGTCTTTTGAGGTTGACCTCTAGGGAGCATTTGATATTATTATTATTATTTTTTTTAATGGTTGGTTTATTTAACTACTTTGTAAATTTTTTTTTAATGTTTTATTTATTTCTAGGAGAGAGAGAGACAGCATGAGCAGGAGAGGGTCAGAGAGAGAGGGAGTCACAGACTGAAACAGGCTCCAGGCTCTGAGCTGGCAGTCAGCACAGAGCCCGACGCGGGGCTCGAACCCACGAACCGTGAGATCATGACCTAAGTGAAAGTCGGAGGCTCAACCGACTAAGCCACCCAGGCGCCCCAGCATTTGATATTATTAATCAGAGACTTCTGTAAGCTGATGGCATCATCAGGAGGAATGAGCTAGGTTCCCAGACTCACCACATGGAAGAGTGCCCACCTTACACTCAATTGAACTATTATGTGTGCCAGAAATAAATTCATGTGGTATTAAGCCACTAAGATTTATGAATTGTTATAGTACCTAGCATTATTTTCCCTGACAAACACATGAATCTTAATAGGTTATTCCTGATCTGGTCTCCATAATTAGCCTCAACTTTCTCTCCATGAACTCTATGCCCAAGCTACACAAAACACTTTACATGCATGTGTGTGTGCACGCCCTATTGCCCATGCTATTCTTAATTCCGTTCTCCATATTATCTGTTGACATACTTATCCTTTTAGCCTTACAGTATCCAAGAAAGTTTTCCTGTTCCTGACAAGCATATTTATTCCCATTGCACCTCATATACTCCCTGCTATGGATTAACTAAATGCTTATATCTCCCCCAAAATTCATATATTTAAACTTATTCCCCCAAGGCGATGGTATTTGGAGGTAGAGCATTTGGGAGGTGTGTTGTGAGGGTGGAGTCTTCATGAGTGAAATTAGGGTCCTTTTAGTAAAGATCCCAGAGAGCTGGTTCACCCCTTCTGCCATGAGGACACAGTACCAAGACTGCCATCCATGTATCAGGAAAACAACCCTCACCAGACACTGAAACGGCTGGCACCTTGATCTTGGAGTTCCTAGTCTCCAGCACTGTGAGAAAAAAATTTATTTCTCAGCCTCCTCAGCTTAATTTCTTATATTAGCCTGAGCTGACAAAGACATCCCTCTGTTGTAGCACTCATAACATTGTATCATAGTTGTTTTCCGTTCCTACCTAAATGTTTTGAGAGCAGACACCATGTGTTTTAGGCAGTATTCCCGCTGCCTATAGCATTTTCTACCATTATTCTTGGGTTTGTGGAATACAGGAATTATAAGAATTGCAGATATGCTTTGTTAAACGAGTTTCAAAGGATAAATACTGGACTCATAAATGAAATTTTATATGAGCATTAGACTCTGGCAAAGAAGAAAACATCTGTGGTCTTATTTAAGGAAAAAAAATTATAAAGCTATTTAAGGTTTATAACTTTCTAAAAAATAAACTCTTACCTACCACTGTGTTTAAAGATTAGTATGGACAACAGCTACATGATTATATATCCTTTGCATCTAATTTCCTTAGAGGTGATTTTCTCAGCACAAAAATAATATTTGCATATGATCAGTCACATTTTTTTTCTATTCCAGTTGTATTAATACTTTAATTAGCTATAAGCAATAGAAAAGAGATTTATCCAGTCTGCTCTGGAAGTGCTAATATGATTTTAAAAAACAACTAAGAGCACTAATTTTGTTGTCAATTTCATATCCTTATAATTACCTCTTAAATAGGTGGCACTTTTCTCATGGTAATCACTGCCGTTTTCAAATGGCTTAAAAAGAAGAAAAGCATTTACGCTAATTCTTAGAAAAGATAAAACTGTTTATTTTGACATTTTTCAGCTATGGACCATATCCTTTCCAATTCTGAAAAACACAACTCGGAAACTTCTGTGATAAGAACATAATTTTAATAGCTTTAAGGGTGACTAAAAATGGAACCACTTTTAGATGTCAGATAAGATGATCCTAATTCTTTTTTCTCTCAAAGGTACTAGCCAGTGACACTGGGTGGGGTCTTACCAAATTGTTACTGTGCCAGTGGCTTAGTAAAGCAGTCTGAAGATCAGATAGGTAACATCTAGGGACCTGAGGAATAACTCCTTTCTTCCTCTCTAGCTTTCTCTAAGCTGAACACTTGATAATAGGAGGTAATATAGGAAATGTTTCAGAAGAAGTCATATTAATTGGAAGGGAGATAAAACTGTTTAGCAAGTGGGTTGTAATGCAAGAAATAGCTTGGAGGAACAATAGAAAGTGATGTTAGTATAGTTAGAGGTTCAAGTTGCTAAATATATAGAAAGAGAACAGAAGAATATAAAGATTCCAAACTCTGTCAGAAGGAATCATGGAATTTGAAGAGTATAAAAGACTTTAAAGAGACAGCATTTTAGCTAAACCCTTTCATTTTAAAGAGGAGGAAACTGACCTTTAAAAAGGTTAAATCACTTGACCCAGGTTGCACAGAGAGTTAGTGAAAATAGTGTCTGTGGGTTCCTACAGTGGGATGGGGAAGAACATATAAGGGAAGAAAGGAAGTGGGTCTCTTTTCATTCTGATCCAAAAACGCAAATCCTTTAAAGGTATGCAGACCTTTAAAAAAAAAAAAAAAAAAATCTGGCATTACCTGCAGAGCTGAACCAAATGGTTAGTACTCAGGCTAGGCCAGAAAAATGTACTTTGTGAAATTTCCTTTTGTGTGTGGATAAACCTTCATTAAATTAGTTCATGCTTGCTTTTAAATTACTTCACACCTGTCTTATTCATTGGGTGGAAATGGCTTCATGAAGTATTATATAAAGTTTGTAAAATGGGGCTGCTGGCATTATTTTGGGGATCCTTCCGCCTCACTGGGCTGAGAGACATTTGTCTGACTAACTTGGATAACTCATGCTACATAATTCAATTTTAATACTTGTGTATGTTCTTATAAAGTTATTGAGAAGAAATACTTGAAAGCATAAATAAGAATGAACTAAACGTCAAGCATTATGGTGAATATCTAAAAGGAGAAAATCTTTACTCAGACAGTGAAATACCGAAAGACTTCAGAAAAACCACACTGACTTGAGTCCCGCCATAAGTACTTTCTTGCAGCCACCAAAAAGTCAGTTTTGTCTTTAATGACAGTGATGAAACTTGCTTTCTTATTTTTCTTATCTTCTATAATCTGTGTTGCATATATTATAAAAGGATAAATTATCAAATAGTCAAGATATCTTGAGACGCCACTCCCATGAGGCAAAAGACTAATCTGGAAATAAAAACCACATTTATAATAATCTTAGAGAGATCTCACAAGTCCATTAAGCATCTAGAGATCATTTGAGTTTGCCAACCATCAATAGCATTTATTTAGTATATTGGTCCCATAAACTTTTCCCAATGTATATGAAGGCTATTTCTCCTAAGAATCTAGATTTTTAAAAAATATTTAACTTAGGGAGTATTATAGCTATAGTAAAAATTCTCAATAATTCTTAAAAACTTACTTTATGATACATTCATATGAATGGTAGGCTTGACCCTGCAATTTGCTTTCTAATTCAATTGTAAATTGGCTCCCACTCCCAAACAGGGGTCTTATCCTCTTAAGTCCAATGTATACAAAACAGAACCACACTACCTAAGCCCTGGTTACCTTCCCCTAACTGGAATCTTTGCTTCTTTTCAGTATAAATCTTACAAGGATATCAGATGAATCTCATTTGAGGCAGCATGGAGTGATGTAGTCTTTAGAGTCAGATATATATGGGTGAAATCCTGGCTTTATTCCATTTTATTATTGTGAACTCTTAGATGAATCTATTTCCCTTAAGTCTGTTTCCTTATCTGCAAAACTGAGATAATACCAATCTGATAAACTTATGAAGAGTAAATGCATGTATTGCCGATAAAAATCCTGGCATATGGTAGGCACACAACAAATGGTAGTGAATGTTACTATTATTATCTTATATTACACTGCTTTCCCATATCACATCATACTCAAAAACCTATGAGTCCCTCTGGCCATATAAAATTAAATTTAATCTCTTCTATTGTGCTTTTAATGCTTTCTATATTTTGGCCCAATTTCATCTCCTCTCCCAGGATTCCAGAGCATAAACCATAACTCTGGTCAGGCTAGTTTCTTTTGGATCTCTTTCATTCAGCGTGTCAATTCCAGAATGTTGTCATTGTTCTTTTTCTTCACTTTGCTTGCTATGTCCTCCATCCTTATGTCAGGACCTGCCATTCCTTAAGGTTTCAGCTCATGCCCCATCCACTTCCTCTGTAGAACAGTCTCTTAATGACAGTAGTCTACTGGTTTCTTCTCTAGCTCCCAGGGCCAGCTGTCAAAGGATCTGGGGAAATGATGGCATTTGTCTCTAATGTACTCTCATTTTCCCTATCAGAGCCTGTCTTCTTTCTGTGTAATCCTACCACTTTGGGCAACCGTTAAATAGGAGACTACTGTTGAATACCAAAATAATTTTCTTTTCTATTTAGGTTCCTAAGATTATAGTCCAATGAAGGGATGAATTTATATTTACGTAGACTATATTGATTTCAGCTAAGCTTCTTATTGACATATGGGTTTCTCCTCTGCTTCATGTAAGGTAAAAGAAGTATCCCACAAATCTTATGAACTAAATAGTAATATAAGTCATAATAGCATAATGTGAAATACTATATCAGGAGCATATTAATAAATGATTCTATACTACCAGGAAGGAAATCTTTAGTACCATGCCACAGGGGTCTGATGTGAGCCATAGACCTTTTCCTGTTCTATAGGGACATTATGAAGTAATTCTCAAAAATAGATTCCTGGGTTCTACTCTAGACCTGATGAATCAGACATTTATGGGTAAAGCCTAGGAAACATATATTTTTTTCTCATGTGATTTCTGATGCACTATGAACTATAAATGTAACAGTGAAAGCACGTGCTTGCTTCATTCTATGTAATGTCAAACTTCACTGAGCCTCAATATTTCTTCATGGTAAGCATTAAGTAAGGTAATATATATATCAATATATATATATCTGGCATGTAATAGGTACTTATCAAATAGGAGCCACTTCTCTCTAATTTGGATGAATACCCAAAAGAAATGCTTATCAAATTCATGGTTGTCACAACATTGGGAAGGAGAGCTAATGCAACAAATGCCAGAATGTCCTTAAGTCCTGAATCACTGGGTCAAACACCTATAGTATTAACATGGGTAAGATTAGACAGTGTGCTTGGGTTGCAAAATCAATTGCACAAGTAGAAGATAGGAGGCCTGTGAGACGACAACATTTTACAGATAAAACTCACAAAACTTATGTTTTGGTTGATTTCAAATTTAATGAAAGAGAAGTGTATGATTCAAACAATCTATCATGGAGAATTAAGTTAGGAGGAGGGGACCTTAGGTGGCTCAGTCACTTAAGTGCCCAACTTTGGCTGCGAGTTCGATCCCCGCATCAGGCACTGCACTGACACTGTGGAGGCTGCTTGGGATTGTCTACCTCCAACTTTCCTGCCCCTGTCCTGCTGCTCTCTCTCTCTCTTAAAATAAATAAACTTAAATATGTGTGTGTGTATTTTATATATGGGAAGAAACCAGATAAAGACTCCACTAAAAAATAGAGCTACAGGCCAATATCCCTGATGAACATAGATGCAAAAGTCTTCAACAAAATACTAGTAAACCAAATTCAACAATATTTAAAAAATCATTCACCGTGATCAAGTGGGATTTACTACTCAGATGTAAGCCTGGTTCAATATTTGCAAATCAATGAGTATGAGAAATCACAGCAGTAAGAGAAAGGATAAGAACCATATGATCATTTCAATAAACTTAGAAGCATTTGACAAAGTAAAACATCATTCACGATCATCATTGCAAATCAACAAAGTAGGACTTAGAGGGAACAAAGCTCAACATAATAAAGGCCATACATGAAAACCCCACAGCTAACATCATCCTCATTGGGAAAAAAAAATAAGAGCTTTTCCCCTAAGGTCAGGAACAAACCAAGGATGTCCACTATCACCACTTTTATTCAACATAGTACCAGAAGTCCTAGCCACAACAATCAGACAACAAAAAGAAATAAAAGGAAATAGGGGTGCCTGGGTGTCTCAGTTGGTTAAGCATCTGACTTCAGGTGATGATCTTATGGTTTGTGAGTTTGAGCTCTGCATCAGGCTCTGTGCAGACAGCTCAGAGTCTGGAGTCTGCTTTAGATTCTGTGTCTCTCCCTCTCCCCGCCCTCCCCCACTTGTGTGCTGTCTCTCTCTCTCTCTCAAAAATAAATAAACATTTTAAAAAATAAATAAAGGGAATACAAATTGTTAAAGAAGTAAAACTTTCCCTATATGCAGATGACATGATACAATATATAGAAAACTGAAAGACTCCACCAAAAAACTGCTAGAATAAATGAATTTAGTAAAGTTGTAGGATACAAAGTCACTGTACAGAAATCTGTTGCATTTCTATACACCAATAATGAAGCAGCAGAAAGAGAAATTAAGGAACCAATCCCATTTACAATTGCAGAAAAAATAATAAGGTACCTAGGAATAAATCTAACTGAAGAAGTGAAAGACCTGTACCCTGAAAACTATAAAACAATGATGAAAGAAATTGAAGATGACACAAAGCAATGGAAAGACATTCCATGCTCACAGATTGAAAGAAGAAATATTCTTAAAATGTTTACACCATCCAAAACAATCTATACATTTAATTCAATCCCTATCAAAATACCAACAGCATTTTTCACAGATATAGAACAAACAATTCTAAATATGAAACCATAAAAGACCCCTAATAGCCAAAACAATCTTGAAAAAGAAAAGCAAAGATGGAGGCATCACAATTCTGGACTTCAAGTTATATTACACAGCTGTAGTACTCAAAACAGTATGGAACAGGCACAAAAATAGCCACATAGATCAATAGAACAGAATAGAAAACCCTAAAATCATGATTACATGGTTAAGTAATCTTCAACAAAGCAAGAAAGAAAAGAACAGTCTCTTCAGTAAATGGTGTTAGGAAAATTGGACAGCAATACACAAAAGAAGGAAACTGGATCATTTTATTACACCATACATAAAAATAAATTCAAAATGGATTAGAGACCTAAATGTGAGACCTGAAGCCATAAAAGTCCTAAAAGAGAACACAGGCAGTAACTTCTTTTGACATCAGCCTTAGCAACTTTTTTTTTTTCTAGATATGCCTCCTGAGGCAAGAGAATCAAAAGCAAAAATAAACTATTGGGACTACATCAAAATAAAAGCTTCTGCACAGCAAATGAAACAATTTAAAAAACTAAAAGCAACCTACTGAATGGGAGAAGATATTTACAAATGAAATATCCAATAAAGGGTTAGTACTCAAAATATATAAAGAACTTATAAAACTCAACACCCAAAAAACAAATAAGCCAATTAAAAAATGGGCAGAAGTCATGAAAAGACATTTTTCCAAAGAAGACATACAGATAGCCAACAGATACATGAAAAGACATTCATCATCACTTAACATCAGGGAAATGAAAATCAAAACTACAATGAGATATCACTTCATGCTTGTCAGAATGGCTAAAATCAACAATACAAGAAACACAACAGGTAAGGATGTTGAGTAAAAGGAATACTCTACATTATTGGTGGGAATGCAAACTGGTGCCGCCACTCTGGAGAACAATATGGAGGTTCCTCACCAAGTTCAAAGTAGAACTACCCTACAGGACCATGGGGAAGGAGAAGGGGAAAAATAGTTGGGGAGAGGGAGAGAGGCAAACCACGAGAGACTCTTGAATACTGAGAAGAAACTGAGGGCTGATGAGAATGGGGGAGAGGGGAAAGGAGTGATGGGCATGGAGGAGGGCAGTTGTTGGGATGAGCACTGGATGTTATATGGAAACCAACTTGACAGTAAACTATGAAAGAAAAAAATAAAAAACAAAAATAAAGGCTTGTCATCTCAAGTCTTAAAACAAGAAAAAATAAAACTACCCTACAATCCAGCAATTGCACTACTGGATATTTACCCAAAAAATTTTAAAACACTAATTCAAAGGGATACATGCAGCTCTGTGTTTATAGAAGCATTATCTACAAAAGCCAAGGTAGGGGAACGGCCCAAGTATCCATCATTGAAACAGAATGAAATCTTTCCATTTGCATAGACATGGGTGGAGCTAGAGAGAATAAACCTGAGTGAAATAAGTCAGTCAAAGAAATATAGATACCATATGGTTTCACTCATGTGGAATTTAAGAATCAAAACAAATGTGCAAAGATGGAAAAAAGAAAAAGAGAGACAAATTAAGAAATAGACTCTTAATTATAGAGAACTAACTGATGGTTACCAGAGGGGAGAGGATTGGGGGGATGCTAAGTAGATGATGGGGATTAAGAAGTGTGCCTGTTGTGATGAGCACCAGGTGATGTATGGAATTGCTGAATCACTATATTGTACACCTGAAACTAATATAACACCATATGTTAACTATTATTTTATTAAAATAAAACTTAAAAAAAAGAAGTTGGGAGGGCCCTAGCATATTCCATAATCTTTATACCTTCTACCACTCCTAGTACAGGAGTATAGAATAAAATCTTAAAGGCATTTTGAACAAATAAATAATAATGGGTTGTGCCAAAGAAGATCAGTACGATCTTTGGCTGTGTTAATAACCAATAGCATATTTTTAATATTATGTGCACATTTCATGCAATGTAATATGTTAACTGTTTCACATATATTTTTTCCATTAATTGATAAACATTTTATCTTAAAATCCTTATAAATATTCATTTCTTTAAATCTCCAATTTTAAACCCAGGCCATATGAAGCCCAATCCAGTGGAATTTCTCCATTATCATAATAACTCTCATGAAATAAGGTAAATGTACTTCAGGTTTACAACTGGTAACTATAGATTAGGATAGTGTTAGAATTATTTCCTTAGTTTTTATGTAAATTTCTCTGTGTAATTCATTTCAATAATTACTTCAGATCTGTATTTGCAGTTTTATTTATTAATTTCTCTTGTGGCAAATTTATTCCTTAACAAAAGTTCAGATTCATTATGTTTTCTTTTTTTTTTTTTTACTTTCCTTTGAATAAAAGGTGAGTAATACTAATTTGAGAGAATCATATTCAGAATTAGATAAGCACCAGTGCCCTGCAAAAAAAGGAGCTCACTTTTGTTTGCTTGGTATTCTGATTTGCTGGCCTCTGCATGGAGATTTAGATTTTATTTCTCATTTGCATATATCATTTTGTCTTCTCATAGTTTCTTCCCTCTAATACTCTGTTTGCTAAAAGCTCTGCTTTCATGCTGCTTACCATTGCAGAAAAGAATATTTTTCTTTAATACCTTATATTTCCTCTTTCCTTGCTTCAGAGATATTTACCTAGCTTACATTATGTACTTGCTCCTTTGGAATTTTATATACTTTGTGGAAACTTTCTTTATAACTCTCTTTCCATATTTGAATAATTATGGTTCTTGACTTTTGTGATAAATATCCCTGTTGCAATATGTTAGTGATATCCTTCACCTGTTTTATAGTGAAGAGAGGAAAATGAAAATCACAACAAAATTATCAAAATTCACAAAATCCAGGTGTATCCATCATAGCACAATCAGGAGACAGAAACTACACAGTAATCTGAACAGCACAAGTTTAATATATAAAGATTTATTATAACAGATTGGCATACTGAAGGATTGGCTAGTAAAGAGTAAAGGGAAATCTAAAGAATATAGGAATTGCAAATATAAGGAGCAGCCACTAGTCTATGGCTGAAATGGAATGCCCAAGGAAAATGCCCCCTGACACCTAAGGCTAATCCAGACTTGTCAGGAAGGGCATGGCCATTGCTCAGTGAATAATAGGTACTGTATAGGGTGCCATGCTAGAATAAGTTGCTGAAGATCTGTGCTCCAGGACTTGCTGGAAATCTGTTCTCTAGGATGAGAGCCAAAACTGTTCATAGGGAAGTATCTTCCTGAAGTCACTCTACCATTGAAACTGCCCAAGGTGGGTGCTGCAATAAGCTTCAGGCACCTGGGTGCTGCTGACTACCATGGGGCCTGATGCTGGAGCATCCTCACACTGCAGGAGCCTGCTTAGCAAGCACTATGAAACCAGAAGCAGAGAGAGCCCCTCACTTTCTTCTATTATCTTTCTCCAGTGCCCTCAACTGACAAAGCTTAACATTGTGCAGGCTAGCAAAGGAAAAATATTTAAAGGGCTTATCTCTAGTTTTGCAGAGCAGGCAATGGGATATGAATTTGCAGCTAAGAGATGATAAATTAATGCCTGGCATACCAGGCAACCTGTATCTAACAGAAATCTCAGAGGATCATCTTCAATTTCCTATCTTATAGCAGATTGATGCCTAAGCCATGTAAGACTGATGGTTGTTAATTCTGTTTAAATACAGATTCCCTTTAGAATCTGCTTTGCTCTAAAAACCTAAATCAGTTAAATGTATACATGCTCACTAGACATTTTTTATTTTATACTAATTTATTAATTTATACTAAGAAGTATAACAAAGAAAAATATAATAACCCACAATTTCAGAATTTAGAGAGAATTACTGCTGGCATTCTAAAATAGATATTCTTTTAAGTTTTCTTTTGCCATTCATTCATTCATTCAATTAAAACGTATTTATTATTTATTAGGTCGAGGCACAGTGGTAATTGTTTGCTGTACAGTGGTAAACCAACCAAGCACTATCTCATAAACTCAGAATCTAGTGTCGGACACGAATGTTAAATGAATATCTAAACAGAAATGTTATTTGTTAACATATATCTACTACATACATCTATATATATAATACTTTTTAATAATAAAATTGAATTCATTGCATCTGTTGATTTGTATTCAACTTTATTTAATATTATATTATAAATATTTCTTATGCCACAGAAGATTTTGTTAAGTCATTTTTTAATTATGGCTGAATAAAACTTTATTATTTAAATACAGATTTATTTCTTTTACTTTTTTTCTATTACTGGATAACTTTGTAGCATTACATATCCCTGCATAGCTTTTAACAGTATGGGTTTAATGATACTCCTGGGTTTTAAATCCCATCACCAGCATAGGCTGAGTGACCTTGAGAAAAATCATTTAACCCCTCTGTCTTCAAGAAAATTGTAATAGCACTTGTCTATCAGGTTGCTGGGAAGATAAAATAGTTAATATGTGGAGAGCACCTAGAACAGTGCCTAAAAACTTAACTTATTTATGGAGCACCTGGGTGGCTCATTAGGTTAAGTGTTTGACTTCGGCTCAGGTCATGATCTCACGGGTTCATGGGTTGAGACCTGCGTCGGGCTCTGTGCTGACAGCTAGCTCAGAGCCTGGAATCTGCTTCAGATTCTGTATCTCCCTCTCTCTCTGACCCTCCCCTGCTCATGCTGCCTCTCTCAGAAATAAAAACATTTAAAAAACTTAACCTATTTAAATATTAGCTATTATACTTATCATCTGTTTATGTGTCTGGATGGCCCTCTGTGATGCAAGTACTTTTTGTTTTGTTTACCATTATATCCCTAACATCTAACACTGTCCCCTCCATAGTTGGAATTTAATAAAAATTCATTCAACCAATTACATTTAAAAAAACTTTCCATGCTGAGAACAAACTGAGGGCTGGTGGGGGTTGGGGGGAGTGATGGGAAGTGATGGGAGTGAGGGGAAGTGGGGTGATGGGCATGGAGGAGGGCACTTGTGGGGATGAGCACTGGGTGTTATATGGAAACCAACTTGACAATAAAGTATTTAAAAAATTAAAATAAAATTAAAAAAAAACTTTGCATGTATAAACCACACCTTAGGTTGCAATAGGAGAATTCCTAAAAGTGGAATTGCTAGTTCAAAGAATATGAACATTTTCAAGGATTTTTACTTGCTAAATTATATTACAGAAAAGTGTCAATTTCTATTCCAACCATAGTACATGAAAAGAATATAGTCCTTAGTTGGGATGCCTGGGTAGCTCAGTGAGTTAAGTGTCCAACTTCAGCTCAGGTCATTATCTCACTATTTGTGGGTTCAAGCCTTGCATTAGGCTCTGTGCTGACAGCTCAGAGCCTGAAGGCTGCTTCAGATTCTGTGTCTCCCTCTTTCTGCCCCTCCTGCACTTGCACTCTGTCTCTGTCTCTCTGTCTCTCAAAAAAAATAAACATTAAAAATTAAAAAAATATGTATATAACCCTTAGCCTACTCTTATCAGCATTACAATTAAAACATTGTTCTATTTTTTAACATTATATTATATTACTGCTTTAATTTGTATTTATTATTATTTAATTACTAGTGAAGTGAACTATGTTTGTCCAATTGAATATATTCTTTGAATTGTCTATTTTTTTTTTTTTTTTACCTAACTTCCTACTGGCATGTAGGTGTTTTTCTCACTGATTTTTAAGAACTCCTTTTATTAAGATAGTAACTATGTGTTAAAATTTTTTATAATGTAAACATTTGTCTCTTAATTTTCATATGTTGCTGTGTGGCAATTCAGATGATCTCAAATTTTTTTAGTCTAACATATTGATCATTTTATTTGTGATTAACTCCACTGCTTTTGTTATGAGAAATTCTTCCCTATGTAAGTCAAAAATACCATCTATACTTTATTCAGTGTTGTTTTGAACATAAATATTAGATCCAATACAATTTAAATTCTCTAACTTGTGACCATTCTTGATATTATTTGAATAGTAATTCATCCTTCTCATGGCATGTTGACATTTTCTTTATAAAATATTATGTTTTTATATTTAATAAGGTCTTTGGATTCTATCTAATTCTATTCATGGATTTCTAAAATTTACTGGTACCATAATTTTAAAACGGTAAGCTTAATTCACTCTTTTTTTTTTTAATTTTTAGTAGGGCCTTTGAATTCTATTAAACTCCATAAATTTCTAGGCTGTACTCTGTCACAATTTTTAATGTGGTAAGTTTGATTCATTCTAGTATCTCATAGGAGATTCTCTAACTCCCACTATCCATGTTTGTGTGCATGTGTGCACCTGCCCATGTGTCCACAAATGTGTGGACCCTCATGCACAATTCCACTTCATCACACTCCATTCATTCAGCAAATACTTTGGAATACCTTATAGGTAGCTAGGAACTGTGTCAAATGCCATGAATAAAACAGCTGATAAAACTAGCATGGTCTCTTCTCTATGGAGCAAAAAGAATGTAGGTGTGGGACTAGACAAACTAGAAGGCCACTATATAATAGATAGGTCAAGGATAGGATGCTATGGGAAGCCACTGGTCATAGAGAGAAAGGAAAGGTTACCAAAAAATTAAAATTACAACTAAAATCAAAAGGGTGCAAAGTGTGAAGAGGAATTGGCTGGGCAAAATGTCATTAGTAAAATGAAGCTGATCTCTCCAGTCCTTTGTTCTTCTAAAAACTTTTCTTAACAGTATTCATTTATTCATTCATTCAAGATGCTTTGATGACCCAGTTTCTTATTTTGTTTTGGAGGCTAAGAAGGAAATGTCCCTCTATTATCCAACTTTATGCATTCCCTCTACAAGTCAGGCACTTGGAGTAAACTTACGTACTATTCTATGTATGGCATCTACATGCTTTCTTTCCATATCTTTCTATTGCTATACTTAACCTAGAGTGCTATTCAGATAGGCAGTCTAGCACTCCTCACTATCCTACAGGGTCTATTGCTTGCTTCCCATGTGACTTGCCTGAAATCACAGATAATCATTTTTAAAAGATTGCAAAATTATTCACAGTCAAGTATGCCAAAAGCATGAAAATTAAGCCAATCAGAATGATATGATTATTATTGCTATAGAAATTCTGGAGGTTTATGAAAATGGCTTATTACTATTAAAAGAGAGATTTAAAAGGTTTATAAATGAATATTTTCCTTATGTGTAATCAACTTTATAGTGCCTTTGAAAATTGTTTGCTTTCACAGAGGTACCACTCAATTTATATAATGGGAATGCACAACATGATGTTTTAACCACTCTGACCAAATGTTCCCAAAGAAAATTAATTCTTCAGGTACCAGTCAACATTTAATAGACTCTGCATTTTATGTATGTGTTTCAAGGAGTATAGTAGTTAATCTCAGTGTAAACAACTTTTAATTATTTTTTATTTTATAACCCTGATAGTCATATAAATATCACTTGTACTTTATGTTGTTTTATTTTTCTATTCTTCAAGTAAAGTATTAATGTTTTGTTATATTTTTGACTGGTATAAGTAACTTGCCGCAGAATTCAGCTCACTCTAAGTGGTCAATTCATTTTAGCAGGACTGAGATTAATTATTAAATTTTGCCAGGCTGAGAAGAGAGGTCTGGTAAACTCTTAGCTTTTCCACCATGAATTTGAATTTTTCACCCTTTTTCTCTCAAAGAGTACCTAGCTCTAAACTAAAGAATTAACCAATTGGCAGCATAATGCATTAATTGTAAATACTGGTAAGCTGCGTTTCATATCCATCTTTGTCAGGAACAGAATCTAATCATGGGCAAAAGTATTTTAATGTCTCCAACTATTTTATCTATAAAATGGAAGCAGTAGGATTATATGCTCTTCAAAGTCCCTTCACCTCCAAAATGTTAAAATTCTATGATTCTATCTCGTACATAAAAAGACCTAATGTTTCAAGTTTGAATCTGGGGTTCCTGAAGACCAAATGTCTTATGTGAAATAATATAGGTACTACAGAAGATTGCATTATTTGTTCACAATTATTTATCTCCTCTTTCAACATACTTCTCTGTGGACAAACCATAATTCTCTGCACCACTGACTTACTGCTTAGCCATGTGACTTGCTTTATTTAACCTATGGAGTGTGGTAGAAGGTCTACTGCAGTGATCCAAGGAGAGGCTTTAAGAAGCACTACATGCCTATCCTCACTCTCTTAAGATTATGCCCTCTGCCATAAACACAGCATGTCCCAAATAGTGGTTGCTTTTTCAGCCTAGGTCCCTGAGTCAAAAGAAACACTGAATAGAACAACACAGACCCAAATGCATCTGAACCTAGCCTTGTCCAGTAGAGTCCAGCTAACTTGCAAACCTGTGAGCAAGCAATAATTCCTCATTGTTGTAAGTCAAGATTTTGTGGAATCTTGTGCTAAGTATACTTGTTATTAAACTAATAAAAAGAAACTATTTTTGAAAGTCTCATTCCTAATACTTAATTAAGCAACTCCTTATTACCAGGGATTTTGTTCCTTCCTTGATGCCTAGTATTGTACTGTTATCAGCTAAAATAAGCCATAGGAAAGAAGGGAAGGAAAGATTTACTTGTAGGAAAGTTAACAGATACATCTAAAATTATTTCTCAGAATTAATTCTTTAAAAATTTAGGTGTTAATGGTACAAACAGAAAATTTGGTGTCAATAATTTAGCACTAATATCAACACACAGTCAATACAATTTGGTTGACAAATTAGCTTTAATATGATTTAGTGAATTTTGTCTGTCTGACTGGTCAAATTTGAATATCTATATAGTGTTTTCTAATTAATTGGATGAAATTCATTAGTAAAACCTCTAAAATTATATAATCTTTGGGATAAATGGTGGTTTATTCTTTATAACAGCACTCCAGTAAGAGAAATGCTAAGCATTAAACCTCACTTAATTCTTAAATTGTGTGTTCTACATTTTATCTTCATATTCCCTTTATATTTGTATATGCAACCAAAGAGATGACAAATACCTACACAAAAGATGACAAGTCAATACACAAAAGATTCTCTAAATTCCAAATGACAGGAAAAAAGATGAAGCAAAACATATATATTATGTAGGGAAGAAAACAATTAGACAGTTTCTAAGAACGTCATCATTCTGAAGTAATTATAAGGAAATCCAATATTCTACATCACTATAGATAATATCCTAAAGCATCACTAAGCCATTGATTGTATAGCTCAGTGAAATGAAATGGCATATTGCCAAAATTAATTAGCATATTCAAAAGTAGAGGGCATTTTATGGAAACTATAGCTTTAGCAATTTTATGTCTGCCTAGGAAATTACCTGACACAATAAAACCTTATAATTGGTACCATTGAATGACCTCCAATTATTTGCCAGTCTCTCTGCTAAACACTTTACATATATTATCTAATCTGCACAAAAAATATCTATGAAATATATCCTTATTTTAAAGATCAGGCAACAGAAGCTTAGAAACATAAAATAGTTTACCTAAGGTAATAAGTGGCTGTATATCAGGAAATATGATTTCAGAATTCAAACTATTCACGTTAAAATGCATCTTAATGAATGGAAGAAATATGTTTTTTAAGGTCATAAGCCTAAAATTCAGAACTAAATATCATATCCAAAATTACATAGGTAATTAGAAGCAGAAATAAACAAGAGTATGAGGGATTCCTCTCCAAGGCCTTCTAACGCATTATGTCACATATGTATGAATATATCTTCTATAAAGGTCTTGTAAGTTTATTTCCAAATGTGTATTTTATCTACCAAGCTTCAGTGTAATTTTTATAGTCACATATCTTAACAGAATCAATCAAATTATCTACTAATTTATACAATTTATCCTCTGAAGAGTTCAATAACCTCTAAAAGACATATTTTATACCAGTAGAGGTCTAAAAGTATGAAAATAGTGAACTCTTTTTTTTTTAAATGTTTTTTTTTTTTAATTTATTTCTAAGAGAGAGAGAGAGAGAGCGTGAGCAGGGGAGGGTCAGAGAGAGAGGGAGTCACAGACTGAAACAGGCTCCAGGCTCCGAGCTGGCAGTCAGCACAGAGCCCGAAGCTGGGCTGGAACCCACGAACCGCAAGATCATGACCCAAGCAGAAGTCGGACGCTTAACCGACTAGCCACCCAGGCGCCCCGAAAACAGTGAACTCTTAAAATGTCTTTGTCATTTAATTCACATTTGATTGTTAAATTAAGGGAATTATGAGATACATGCCCAAAGTAAGTTGATCTCAGATTAAATAATTATGCAATCCCCTAGAGTCAAATTACACATCTCAATGATGTCTGAAAATTATTAGAACCTGTGAGATTGTTAAAAATCTCCTCTAAAAATCACCAAATATTTTACAATGATTAAGTGAATTGTCTTCTCCCCCTCTATGACCAATCCAGATGAAAGACATATTCCTTTAATCTGCTTATAAATAAATCTTTAGCAGACTTCCAAAATTCTACTTTTAGTAATAAAGTAAGTATAGCAGGGTAAGAAGGTTGATGTTAAAGGAGAAAATAAAATCTGGGGAAGAAAAAGGGGAAGAAATTATTTCCCTGATAAAAACATTTCAATAAAATTTATTTCATAAATCTTCAACTGACTTTATTATTTTACAGTGACTTAGATGAAATCACAGATGGAATGTTAATTTATAAATAACATGAAGCCAGAGGAATAAATAATATAGTGCATAACAGATACAATATTTCAAGAGGTAGAAATTTAACAAGATGAAATTTCGAAAAGATAGACATTTTGCATTGATTGAGAATTAAACAAAAATTGTCATTCCAGAAAAGGCAGACTTACTGTGAAGTTCATGATGCTTAAGCTTCAGAGCATCTCATTTAAACCAAGACCTTCCAGAGCCCTATACCTAGTTATTTATGTAATATTTTCTTCCTTTTTATATTTTTCTTCTTGAAGAGGACCTTCAAAATTATATAAGCTCCGGTTCTCACAAAAATCCAAATTTACACTTGAGTTTCAATTCTCACAGGATAATATAAGCTGCCTTACTGGATCACTCCACTGTTACTCAACAAATATTTTATATCAAACTAAATAAAATCACCATGACTCAAGCAAGAGTATAATTTGGACAGAGTCTACTTAGGTGTAAGTAGAAGAAATAATCATCTGAAACTAACCATGTTAGCTCCACCTGGTGGAATTTGCACATACAAGAGGGGAGTAAGGTCGGTTTCCGATAGCAGTAAAACACAAGGGACCAATAAGCATTTCTCCCAAAAGAATAAGGTCCAACTAGGACCATCCATAAGGTATGTAAGGCCCCAGTCAAATATTTTGGATCTGGGGGATCTTGTATATACATAGGGTTTAATTTAAATGCATTACAAAAATGCATGGATCCATGTAAATTACAGTGATTTATCAACTAAGATTTAGAATGGTGGGTAGAGAAGAGGTACTTACAAACCTGTTTATTGTATAATCAGTGCCCATGAAGATTCTTTATAGTGTCTGGTCACTATCTCTTTCTGTTCAGATTCAGGAACCATTTCCTCATATTCTTTATTAATATATGTGACATGCCTAACCAATTTCATATCTCCCACCATGAGAAAAAGTAATAATACGGTTGTTATCATTATGTCTCTTTAGAGGCTGTGTATATTTAAACAATACATACCCTTTTGCACAGGCAGTCCTAACATCTTTTACTTAATATACATTAAGTAATATACATTGCCCATTACACTGCATCATTTATCATGCCATCTGTGAATTCTGATGTCAAGGACTCTCTCAAAGTTGTTACTGTGCTTCACTGATGATGACGATGAATGCAAGCCATTCCCAGGCTATTCTAGAAAATGAGAATGATTGTTTTCCAGTTATATTAAACTTACTGACTGTAGTTTTATAGGATAAACTCAATGGATCTTCCAATTATGTTTCTCTTAAACTCCTTATGCTAAAATCACTGCATTCCTTAAAATGGTATCTTTTGATATTGTCTATACTCTAACCTTCCACAAAGTGCCACCAATGGTGAAGATAAGCAAGGGTCTATGGACAGTGTGAGAAAAGAAGTTCTATTTGTGCAAAAGAGATGTCCATCCTTCATTCAGCAAGGCATAGACTTGTCCCGGAAGAGCACGTCACTGCAACTGGAGAACATTGGTCAGAAGGGCCCATGATAATCTGGAAAGTTCTCAGTGAGAGCAGCATGCCCAATCCCAGAGGACTACCTAACATGTGGCATGGAGCCTGCAAAGTTGGTGTAAGTAAGCATCCTGGATGCAAGTGGCTAGGAGTACATAGGGTCAAGGATGCTTCCCATAGTCCCTCCTGTCCCGAAGTGCTGTGGACTGAAGGCAGCAGCACAGTGGTTAAACAGAAACCAATGATAGCTGATGCACAGACCCATGCCAGAGCTCATGCCCAAGGGCAAGTGATAGACGGTTGGTAGCCCAGAGCCCTGAAACTTGTCCTGTGTCAGATGTGAGTGACAGTCAACTAAATCAGCATGTCAGCACTATTTCGGTGGATCAGTTTCATGTGACCTCACAAAAAAAATACTGTGGTGGCCAGCAGGAATGATTCACTCACCAGGCCATCCTCCTAGAACTGTGACTGGCCATAGGTCCCTGGCACAACTCAGAAGTATATCAGTTCCAGCATTCCTTGGGGGCAACTGATGATTTCATGTGCAGAATAAAGAGTTATAGAGTGCTTCAAATGCAAGCAATGGGAACCAGGGCTCACATGGTTCAGGGAGCCAAGGCCAGATGACACTGTCAGGCACTGTCAGCTCTGGTCAATCCAAGGCACCGAGGAGAGCCCTAGAAATTTTTTGAATTCTAATTCCAATTCTAAATGAGAAATTTTCAGAACAATAGTGAGATCTGGTAGATCAGAGTGCTGAATACTGAAGGGTTGAAAGAAAGGAACTTAGACAGTAGGCAAAATTGGAAGAAGTATCTATTAGGTACCTCTCCTAATGGAGAATTATCTAGATAATTCAGGTGTTCCTTGAAGGTTTGGTTTTAAAGGGGGAAAAGAAAAGATTAAAAGAAGGAGCATGCTGAAATAAAAATGGATAAAAATTAACAAAAGATAATCACGAAAATCAACAAAAGAAAAAACAGACAAAAAAAAATCCATCACATATCCATAGAAATAACCTCTGAACTAAGAAAGCCAGTATTGCTGGGCCTGGACTTGCTTGCCTTTGCTCTTTTGTTCTCTGTATCACATGAAGCTGACCCCTTTGGGTTGTGTTTCCCAGAATTCCAAATCAGCTGGTTTATGGATAGACTTGAACAGCCAATGGGAAGCTCTTATGAGAGACTAAAAAGGTTAGGAAGGGAGAAGCCAGGGATATTTCCCTCATTCTCTTTTTGACTTGGGAAGCATCTTCATTAGGACTGTTTCTTTTCCAAGGTTCCATTATTATATCCTTGGTTTTGTTGGTCCCTGGGCTCTGATAACACCACAATCTCCTTTACACTCTCAGCCTAGGGTTGCTAATGGCTTCCTACTTTTGCTAGTCTCTCGGTCACCTGTTTGGCTTCTCTACTCTTCCATCATCTGTATAACTAATCCTCTGCTTCATATTCCCTCTGTTGTAAAGCCTCTATAATTAAAACAGTGTAGAATTGCTCAATGAGTAGACAGAAGGACAAAGAAACAAATGGAAAGTTCAGAAATAGACTCAGATATATATGGAAATTGGATATATGATAAAGTTGGCATCTCAAATCACTACAGAAAAGGATGAACTTTAGAGCAAATGTTATTGGTACAGCTTGATAGCCATTTTAAAAAAGCAAAAACAATTGAATCCTACTTCACATATGACCTTAAAATTAATTCCAAGATTAATTTTACATAAATATAAAATTACACAAGTTCAAGAAGAAAATAATGAATTCTATTATTACCTAAGAGTTGGGGAAGTCTTCTAACTATTGACTTAAAATATGAAAGAGAAAAGAGTGAGAAAATGAGCTACTTAAAAAAGACAAAATATGCTGGTAGAAGCAGAATGACAGGACAAATAAAGAGGAAATATTTGCAATTTATATCACAAAAGTAGAACCCAGTGTTTCTCAGCCTCAACACTTTTGACAACTGGGGCTAGATAATTCTGTGTTAATGGGGGTTGTCCTATGCATTATGGAATGTTTAGCAGCATCTTTGGCCTCTACCTTCTAGATGCCAATAGTAACCCTTCCCCAGTTGCAACAACCAAAAATGCTTCCAGACACAGCCAAATGTCCTGGGGAGGAGAGCAGAGAAGGAGGCAAATCATTTCCAGTTGAGAATCACTACTTTGTTCTCAAATATAAAAAGATCTTAAAATAGTGAAGGAAACATTCAAAATCCTAATAGAAAAGTGAACAAAAGGGATAGATAGTTGATAAAAATGGTCAAGTGGCTCTTGAGCACCTGAAAGGATGTTTAACCTCACTCATAATAAGAAAAATGCAAATTAAAACTACACTGAGATATTTCTTACCTATCAGATTGGCACATAGGCAAACACTGGAAACAACTCGATGAGGCATACATTACTGATGGGAGTGCAAAACACCATAACCCCTTGGAAGCAGAATCTAACAATATCTAATAAAATTATCTTTACATTTTCCTTTGACTTAAGAACCTCATTTCCAGAAATCTTCCAAAGAGATATAGTTCCACAAATACAAAACAATATGTGCACAAGGTTATTTACTAATGCTTTTCCATAAGAGCAGAAGGTTGAAAATAATTCAGATGTTCATCAACAGGTTTGGTGGTATAAACTATAACACATACTCAATGAGGTACACTGCAGACATTAAAGGAAATGAAAACTATCTCCACATATTGATATAGAATAAGGTTCAAGATGTATTGTTAAGTAGAAAAAACAAGGTGCAGAAAAACAAGTGTGTTTTTTTGTGTTACAAAAATAAAACTTTTACAAATGGTAATCTCCAGCAGAAGAATGAGAAGAATGAAGTAGGGGGTAAATGGAAGGAATCAAGAATTTATTTATTTATATATTTATTTATTTATTTATTTATTTATTTATTTATTTATTTCTGAGAGAGAGAGAGAGACAGTATGAGCAGGGGAGGGTCAGAGAGAGAGGGGGATACAGAATCTGAAGCAGGCTCCAGGCTCTGAGCTGGCTGTCAGCACAGAGCCCAACGCAGGTTTTGAACCCATGAACCATGAGATCATGACCTGAGCCGAAGTCGGATGCTTAACCGACTAAGCCATCCAGGTGCCCCAGAGTCAAGAATTTATTAAGTAGATCTTTCTTCTCACAAAGTTTGAATTTTAAATCCACTTGTCACTGTCAGAGGTACCTAACACACTGACTTTTTACCTTAAAAGTTGATAATTAAAGGAAAATAATTAAGAATTTTCTGACTTTTGGGGGCGCCTGGGTGGCTTAGTCGGTTAAGCGTCCGACTTTCGCTTAGGTCATGATCTCACGGTTCGTGGGTTCGAGCCCCGCATCGGGCTCTGTGCTGACTGCCAGCTCAGAGCCTGGAGCCTGTTTCAGTCTGTGACTCCTTCTCGCTGACCCTCCCCTGCTCACGCTGTCTCTCTCTCTCTCTCCTAGAAATAATAAATTAAAAAAAAAATTTAAAGAATTTTCTGACTTTTGGAGAGAAGCTGTTGCCTATGCCCATTTTTTAATTTTTTTTATTTATTTTTGAGTACAATTGACATACAGTATTACAATAGTTCAGCGTATACAACTACCTTGCCAACTTTATTATGGAAAGCCCTTTATAGAAGATGAACAGCCAATAAATGTAGGAAAAATAATATTGTAAGAGAACCACAATTGTGTAATTCCAATGAAATGATAATGGATCATTGAAGATGATAAACTCTTATGAGAAATGTCATTGGGAAATTCATGGTATTCTCAGTAGTTTATTCACCTCACAATTTACTTGCTAATTACAAAAGGAAAAGCAGATCTTAGCAATGGAGAGATCTGGTAGTAGCCACTCAAAAGTGATTAATTTTCATAACCAATAGAAGAGAAACCTGACCTTACATGCTTCCTGCAGTAATGTACTATAAGTGCTCAGGATCACCTAGAAAGTATTTTTTTTAAAAAAAAGCTTAACCTGAATATAATCAAGACTTTAATCTAACTTCTCAGTTATAGAAAATATAGAGCATAAAGGAAAAGTTAAAAATCCAAGAAGAAAACAACCAGACAGATGTAGAATGTAAGATATTTTATAAGGCAACTGGCCTAATCTCATGAAAAAGTCAAAGTCATGAAAAACAAACAGTATCCAAAATCTATAAAGAACTTAACAAACTCAGTACAGAAAAAACAGATAATCCAGTTAAGAAATGGGCAGAAGACATGAGTAGACATTTTTCCAAAGAAGACATAGAAATGGCTAATGCATATATGAAAAGATATTAATATCACTCATCATCAGGGAAATACAATCAAAACTACAATGAGCTATCCACCTCACACCTGTCAGAATGGCTAAAATTAACAACACAGGAAATAACAGATATTGACAGAATGCCAACTGTTGGTGGAACGCAAACTGGTGCAGCTCCTCTGGAAAACAGTATGGAGGTACCTCAAAAAGTTAAAAATAGAACTACTCTATGACCCGGCAATTGCACTACTAGGTTACCCAAAGGATACAAAAATACTGATTTGAAGGGGTACAGCCAGCCCACTATTTATAGTAGCATTATCAACAATAGCCAAACTATGGAGAGAGCCCAAATATCCACCAACAGATGAATGGATAAAAAAGATGTGGGGTATATGTTTATGTATGTATGTATGTATGTATGTATGTATATATATATGTGTGTGTATATATATATGTATGTATATATGTATGTATGTATATATATATATATGGGAATATTATTCAGTCATTAAAAATAAAAATATTTTGCCATTTGTAATGACAAGGATGGAGTTAGAGTTATTATGCCAAGTGAAGTAAGTCAGGCATAGAAAGACAAATATCATATGATTTAACTCATATGTGGAATTTAAGAAACAAAACAGATTAACATAGGGGAAAATTTTTTAAAAAAAGAGAAGGAGGCAAACCATAAGAGAGACTTTTATTTTTTTAAATTATTTTTTTAAATAGTTTATTGTCAAATTAGTTTCCACATAACACCCAGTGCTCATCCCCACACGTGTCCTCCTCTATGCCCGTCCCTCCCTCCCCCCCACATCCATTAGTCCTCAGTTTTTGTCAGCATTCAAGAGTCAAGAGAGACTTTTAAAGATAGAGAACAAACTAGGTTGCTGGAAGGGAGGTGGGGGGAATGGGCTAGATGGAGGGCACTTGTTGCGATGAGCACTGTGTGTTATATGTAAGTGATGAATCACTGAATTCTATACCTGAAACTAATATTACACTATATGTTAACTAACTAGAATTTAAATAAAAACTTGAAACATTAAAAAATTGATGAAAAATTAATGTTGAGGATTTTTTTCTAGACTGTAAGAAACTAAAGTGATGTATGTGAATTTTGACTGGTTTGAAAAAGCAGCTTCAAGGGTATTTAGAGGGGGAAATGGGGTAAATTAGATAGATTGGTAGATTAGATATACTGATTACATATCAGTTGATTAATAAATCATTATTAATTATCATATGTGCTAAATAGTACTGTGGTTATGTAAGAAAATTCCCCACTTCTGTATGTATTTTGAAATATTTAGGAGTAACATTACCTCTGAAATTTATTTTCAAGTGATTCAGCAAGATAGATGATAGCTGGATAGCTAAAGAAAATATGACAAGTGTTGACTGTTGTTGGATGGTGGGCATATGATCATTGCACTATTTTCTTTTTAGCTTTTCTGTTTAAAAATTTGTTATAAAAATATGGTTTAAAACATTGTACAAACATAGGATGAGATACTGCTGAACATAAAGAAGACTTGAGTGTGTAGGGGGTTAGTGGGACAGGATTATTCTATCCTTAGACTATTTAAAGAGGTGCAAAAAATCACTTAGTCTGAGACAGCTGATAGTATGGTGATGCTAGGGTGGCACTAGATTCAGCTTCTAGAGCCACAGAGGCATTGGGAACTGCTGTCTTAGCTGTTGGTGCTGACGATGACACTGATTAGACAGATATATATATGGATCTAGAGTATTTGGTAATGACTTACAAAAATAGGTGGCAATAAGTGGTGGTGTTGGCAGGAGAGAGTCTACCTTAACTACTATTGTTATGGTTTATGGACACAGTGCTAGAGAACAACACTAAGAAATTCAGAGGGGAGCAAACTGTTACTGGGGACACCGATTCACAGGAGGGATTTAGGCTGAGATTCAAACAAAGGGTATAAATGAACTAGACAGAAACCTAGGAAGGCTGATAGATCTAGTCTGAGAATCTCTTTAAAATACAGGCAATTAATTCATTATTAAAATAATATAGTATGATTAAATTAATTTATTAACTAAATACATGTATAATTAAAATTTTGTAGTAAAAGTTTACTTCCCTAGTTCTAGACAGTTTTTCTCCTCTTTATAAAAGGTAATGGTTTGTTAATAAGTACCTGGCCTCATCACACATTAGTTTCAGGGATAAAAGGAAATATTACTTTAATTGACTAGTTGAAAATTTCACATGTCTGGAATTTAATTACTTGTCAGAACTGTATAGGTAAGATATTACATTCTCATGACATTTTAGTATCTTTTTAAAATGACCATAATCTATCCGAATCTTGGTGGAAAACTGTATATTGAAACAGCATAAGTATTGGAATATAACTAATTGTAAGGTTGAAGAAGAGCCTTGAAAGTACTTAAATGGATCCTTATTGAAGTTTAGGTGAAAAGGAAGAATCTGCTTAAGTGAGCAGAATGAACTGAGCTTCAAAATTCTCTACTGTCTTCACGTTTAGCAGTCTAATTTGGTTTTGGATTCTAGGAAAAATTGTGAAATTACCCAGGCTTCTTTTCAGAGTTAGCTGGCTCTGTATGGCATTTGGAGCCTGTCTGTCCTACTTTACCTCTTAGTTATATAGGGCTTCGGATTGTTTTCCACATTTTAACTTAGTTGTCTTTGCTTGGCACCATATGTGTTCAGGGTAACATATTGTACTGTGTGTTGTCTCTACATTTCATCACAAGATTGGGCTCATAGGAAGTTTTAGAGTCTTAGTGATAGCTTGATGAATATGGGAGAGCAGGACTAAATTTTTCCTGGTCCGTGAGCTTTAGAGATCCCTGTAAATTCACAATTTAAGGGATAGGATTCATGAGGAGAGATGTATTTGCAAAGGCAAGATTACGGATCAAATAAGTAAGTTACTAGTCTATTTATTAGATAAGTAAATTTACCTTCTTGGTAGGCTTTCCCGCATTTAAGGACCCTACAAATTCTTTAGTTTTATACTTTCATATGTCAAGAACAAATCTTTGCTGCTAAATTGGTGCCTGAAAATAGTTAGCCCTCACTATTATGAAAACAAGCATTTCTCTGAAATATTTTTTCCATTTCCACTGATAATGTAAGGTAAACTCCACTAGTATATAGTAACCATAAATTCTTATTAAACAGCATCTTAATTAATAATACTTTACCATTTGTTAAAATTTCCACAGTGCTAAAGACATTTAGTCACATTAGAAAATGACCCAAATTAACACCAGTATTAGTCTTTTAAAAATGATGACCCAAGTATGAGTAAAAGCTGAATTACATAGAACATCGGGGTTTAAAATCAACTTGCACCATACTGATACCACTTGGGGTGCGTATCATGCTGTGTTCCTTATGATTCAGTTGTAATTAGTCAGAATATACTGCAGCTGCTTGTGATTTCAGGGAAGAATGAGATGTTTATATAGAGAAAATGTTTCATTATCTCTGCTTTTTGAAATTCCTTTCTTTGTAAATGGTATTTCACATTATGTTTTTGCATCATTTCAAATCTTAAACAAGGTTGTTAAATAGGGTTTTATCATACATTGAAAAATTGCTACATATTACTTTTCTTTCCCACTTCCTCGTCTAGCTCTATACATGCATACACAGCATTTACACACATTAGTTTTATACATGACAATTTCTGGCTCTTCATAAGATGTTAATGCAAAAAGTGCACTGTGTCAGGTTTTCTCAGCTTTTTACATTTCTACTTTGGTACCATGGCCAGGGTTTCAGATGCATGATTGCTATTTTTAGTTTTTTTTTTATTTTAGTGGTTATTCTGAAATTAAGGATCATGTCTCAGCAGAATATTTGAATGCCTGCATTCCTTCAGAATGTGTGCCTTCTATATTACTCTGGAATGCACTCTTTTTCCTGCTTTAATTCTCTAATTTCTTTGCGATACTGGAATCACTCATGGATATCACATTGAGGGTCTGTATTAAAATCAAACATATTCCTTCTAGATATAGCATGGAATTTTGAGGTACCATGAAATATGATGTGAAAAACACCTTCTCAAATATCTAGAAAGACAATTATTAAATGTCGGCTATAGTTTCACCCTTATTTTATAAGTTTTACATATACCCAATTCCTATCCTTGTTTTTCCACAGAGGAGGTGGTTCCAGGGTTTCCCACTAGTGAGAAAAAGGAGGAAATATAGGGTAATATAAGAAGGCAGGAATATGTCACTATGTGCACATAATAGGAAAAGACTGATAGAAACATCAAGAAGGGTAGTATGAGAGGTGCCTGGATGGTTCAGTCAGTTGAGCATCTGACATAGGCCCAGGTCATGACCTCATGGTTCATGGGTTTGAGCCACACATCAGGTTTTGCACTAGCAGTGTAGAGTCTGCTTTGGATTCTCTGTCTGTCTGTCTGTCTGTCTGTCTCTCCTCTCTCTGTCCTTCTTCTGCTCATACTTTCTCTCTCAAAAATACACATTAAAAAATCTTTTTTAAAAAAAAGAAGTATAGTATGAAAATTGGAAGATGCAGAAATCTATTTCTCCGAGTTTCAAGATAATTGGGAGAGGAAAAAAAGAACGCCAGTATAGTGGATAGCTAGTATTTTTGCTTGACTAGAATCCTCCTTCATCTAGTAACAACATCATGATTCGTCTCTGAGAAACTACGCTTTTCCTACGAGATGGATGAGGGTCTCAGTTACAGTACCCTGTTCTCCCCTGGCAAAGGGGAGGCAAATTAGATTTTCCATGGGATATGAATCCTTAATTGAGGGGCACAAAGAAGCAAGATTTTTCAAGCTCATTTATCTCAACAATAGTATTTTGGAGAGACTTTCCCATTGGTGTCTGTTCCCTAGATATTCCTTGTTGCTCTAGTTACTGTTCTCTTTGAAGCCTTGTTTTTTGATCCTACTTATGTCTGTTGCTTGCAATGCTACATCTCTAACTGATATATCCAGACCAAGGAACTAGTTCTCTTTAGCGATTTGGAGAAATTAGAAAACAAAAACAAACAAACAAAAAAAACCCAAAAAACCTTTAACTTTGATAAAAGACTAGATTAAAGAACAGGACTTTCTGTATAATAGTAGAGAAGGACTTTGTCCAGAAATGAACTGGACCTCTAATCCACCTTGAGATAAGAAAACTAAGCCAGAATGTAAATTAATGTTCTACTTCCTTCTTTAAAAAAGCCATATGTCAGCTGCACAGTGTGTTTAGTGAGGTGTTTGGGTTTACATTATGCTGTTGGTTCCTTGTATCTTTTCTGTTCAAGTAACTCTGGTCTGGACTAATTTATTTTAATCCAAAGAATGTGCTATTGAGAAATTAGTTGGAATATATAAGACTAATCATACCAGTTACCCAAGTATAGAAAGTCTTGGAAAATAATATAAATCAATGGAGGGGGAATGTAATTTTCTAGCTGAAAAACTTATAGCAATGGAAACTTGCCCAATTTCATCTTAAAAGATCTACATTCACGTATCTTATTTGTCTTTCTGCTATTTTCAGTTTTATTTTTTACAGGTTTTGAAAGTAAATTTAATACAAATTTGGCTTGGGTTCTTATACTTGATTAAACTGCAACTCATATGTTTACAAATATTTATAATATTTTCTGTTGTCAAACAATAAAGATGGCTATTCCACAATGGAACATACTCTATTTTCCAGAGTCAAAGAATTCAAATTCACCTGGAGCCTATGAACTTAGATAGGTTTTACCTTGAATCCTACATGGTAAACAAAGTCAAAGTTTCAGGATAATCCATTAGTTGACTTAGAAAAGTGTTTGGGTATATAAGGGTTTCTCGACCTTGGCACTATTGACTTTTGGAGCTGGATAGTTCTTTGCTACGCGTGGCTGTCTTGTGCACTGTAGAACGTTTTTTAGAATCCCTGATCTGTACCCACTAGATGCCAGTAGCAATCCCTTCAGCTGCCAAATGTTCCCTGGGAGGAGACAGCAAAATTGCCCCCAGTTGAGAACCACTGATACGTCTCATTGTGGTTCAGGACATTGGTGTTAGAGCCTGACAAATCTGAGCACAACTCCCAGGTCTGCTACTTGTTCACTGTTGACCTGGGAAATTACTAATTTTATGCATTTATGACATGCTGATTATAGAATGGCCACTTGCTATAATACGTGGATGAGATAAGGCAATGCACTTAGTTTGGTGATTTACTTCATAGTAAAAACTCAATAAAAGTAATCAGTGTCATTAATAGCACCTGTATCATAATTCCTAATCCTAAACAAAAATTCCCTGACTCAAATCTGCATACTAATGACTAATCATATTTTCTATTGTGTTGTTTTATAAAGGTATAATGAACTAAAACTTTAATATAAGTAAACTAAGCTCTAAATACAATTAATTCCTAAATTACACAGATGACCTTGTACTTAACTCTCTGAACTTGAAATCATTTTCAGAGAAATGACTGGAGTAATATTGCTTTCCATACATGACTGCTGAGGAAAAGCATAGCTAGGAGAGAGGAAATTGAATAAGAGTTGTATAACCAAAGCTCTAGGACCTAAGAAGAAAACCTTTATTTACTTCCTCTTTCTCTAAATCCTTAAGTGTTAGCAGTGAAAGACACCAAGAAAATGGAGAACTAGAATGTAGAATATTGTCACATAGAACTAACATAAGAAGTACAACCAAAGACAAAACTCAAATGAAGAAATTTTGTACATGTGCACCTCAAATGCTCTCAACTACAAAATTAGAGAAATGACAGATGAATACATGGATTGTCAAATGACTCGCTGTATAAAAATAAACTTCTAAACTTTAGCGTTTTGCTCAATAGAAAATCCTTTATTCACTCAGTTATGACCTCAGATATTCATCAGAACTTAATGCACATGAAAAAACAATTCCATGCCAAGCTTGAGGCTGTGAAAAAAGAAAATCCAGAGTAGAATGACATTTAAAATGTTGATTTAAATTACCTTAAAATTCAACCATCTGGGAATTTCATATACTTTCCTCTTGGATTCTGATGCATACTCAGGTATGTACAGTTCTTAACCATAAACAGGGTTCTAAAGGTGTGGTTGTATAGCCTTTTTAATTCCAAGTTCACTTTGCCTGGGGATGCTCAGATAGTGCTTTAATTTGGGGGGTTGTGGAAAGGGTAAGATATGAAAAGGTTTAATATTTGTTAGGAGATTCTGCTGAGAAGAGGAATCCTAATTATTGCTTTATATTGCTTTATATATATATATACCAGTAACAGGGCCTTTCAGAAAGAAGTTCCCTGAGACTTTAGACAACAGTGAATAATATTAGAAATATTCTCTAAGAAAGTGTATTGCATGGTCCAAGAAATGTGTTACTCTCCTACTATGAGTTATGCCATGATTAGAATTGCTTTACACTAAAACACTAAAGTGCACAAGGATGCCCTGCAAATAGAAGATATTCAACAAACAATTCTTGATGACAGTCCCATCTCCTCTCAATTCAGCAAATTAAAATGAAGTTGCAAAATCTTTAAAGTCACACAGCTAGTTAATAGCAGAGTTTGTCCAGAAACACACTCCTGAATTCCATTCCAGTTCTGGGTTGGTTACTAAATCATAAAGACATTGTTTTGATGGAAAAGTTTACATGTTCATTTAATCTAGGACATCCTTTACCTCACATGTATAACCTACACATATATATTTATTTAACTTTGTAAAAATCTGACTATAGTTGACAATGTTACATTAGTTTAAAGTGTACAATTTAGTGATATTTAACTTTTCATTTAGCTGAAGTGTCAAATGATTAAAGCACTTGGCTATTGTTCTTTAAGATATCATTCTTTATTAAAGTTGAAGTATAATTGACATACAGTGTTACATTAGGTTTTGATGTACAACATTAAACAATTCGATAAGGCACTTCACTATTGAGTATGATGCTGGCTGTGGTGTTTTGTACACAGCCTTTATTGTGTTGAAGTATGTTCTCTCTAAACTCACTTTGTTGAAAGTTTTTTATCATGAATAGATGTTGTATATTGTCAAATGCTTTTTCTACATCTGTTGCAGTGATGATGTGGTTTTTACCTTTTCTCTTTTTAATATGATGTATAACACTGGCTGGCTTTCAAATATTGAACCACCCTTGCATCCCTGGAAGAAATCCCAATTGATCATGGTTAATGATTTTTTTTTTTTTTTTACAAATAGTTTATTGTCAAATTAGTTTCCACATAACACTCAGTGCTCATCCCCACAAGTGTCCTCCTCCATGCCCATCCCTCCTCCCCCCCACATCCATCAGTCCTCAGTTTTTGTCAGCATTCAAGAGTCTCTCATGGTTTGCCTCTCTCCCTTTCCCCCACCATTTCCCCCCTTCTTCTCCCCCTTGTTCCTCCGTCAAGTTCCTCCTAATCCTCCTATACGTGCAAACATATGATATTTGTCCTTCTCTGCCTGACTTATTTCGCTCAGCATAACACCCTCAAGGTCCATCCATGTTGCTACACATGGCCAGATTTCATTGTTTCTCATTGCCATGTAGTATTCCATGGTATAGATAAACCACATCTCCTGGATCCATTCATCTGTTGATGGACACTTAGGCTCTTTCCATGTTTTAGCTATTGTGGAGAGTGCTGCTATGAACATTGGGGTACATGGGCTCCTATGCATCAGCATTTCTGTATCCCTTGGGTAAATTCCTAGCAGTGCTATTGCTGGGTCATAGGGGAGTTCTATTGTTAGTTTCCTGAGGAACCTCCACACTGTTTTCCAGAGGGGCTGTACCAGTTTACATTCCCACCAACAGTGTAGGAGGGTGGAGGTCAAGGAGGTTGTTTCCTGCTTTCTCCTCTAGGGTGTTGATATCATGGTTAATGATTTTATTAAGGTATTGTCACTTTGGTTTGCCTATATTTTGTTGGGGACTTGCACATCTATGTTCATTAGAGATATTGGCCCGTAATTTTCTTTTTTGTGATATTTGTCTGGTTTTGGTGTTGGAATAATGCTGCCCTCACAAAATGAATTTGGAAGTTTTTCTTCCTCTTCTATTTTTTGGAGTAGTTTGAGAATAATAGGTATTAATGCTTTTTCAAATGTTAGGTAGAATTCACCTGTGAACCTGTCTGGTCCTAGACTTTGGTTTGTTGGGAGATCGTTTAACAATTATTTTAAATTGACAATTAAATTTCATTATGAGTAATTGGTCTGTTGTACTTTTCAGTTTCTTCCAGATTCAGTTTTGGAAGATTGTATGTTTCTAGGAATTTATACACTTTTCCTAGGTTAAATTCCTAGGTCATTAATATCCCTGGCCTCTATATCTTGCTACTTGTAATGTGAACTATGGACCATCAGTCTCAGCATCACCCAGAAGCTTGTTATAAATGCACAGCCTCAACTCCAGCTCAGACCAAATAAGTCAGAATATTTTTTAAAAAAGATACTCAAGTGATTTGTATGAACATTAAAGTTTCAGAATACTATTTTAATATATCAATATAAGTGTAAATATATGTATAATTTCCACCTATCTATTATATTTATTTACATCCTCTTCCTTTCAGAATTTTATGTATTACTTTACTAAGCTTTGTAAAAACAGGTGAGTTCAATAAAATAACCTAATTGCATAAATTCTATATTTTTGTACAAGTTACCAGATATTCCCCAAAGAGAATCTAAGTATATTTGGTTGTGAAAAAATTTTATAGAAGTTATCTTTTAAAATTTTTTTTAACATTTATTTATTTTTGAGTTACAGAGAAAGACAGAGCATGAGTGGAGGAGGGGCAGAGAGAGAGGCAGGGCACAGAATCCGAAGCCAACTCCAGGTTCTGAGCTGTCAGCACAGAGCCCGATGTGGGGCTCGAACTCATAGACTGCGAGATCATGACCTGAGCTGAAGTCAGATGCTTTATCAACTGAGCCACCCAGGCGCCCCCAGAAGTAAGTATCTTAAAAGGCAAATTTTGATTATTATTATAATCTATGTTAAGTAGCACTTAATTTTTTTCTTTTAAAGAGACTTTGTACAAATACTATAATCTTATAACCGGTATAACTAATTCAATGTTGCCCCCTTTAACTTAAATTTTAAATTTTATGAGTCATATTCACAGTCTTGGTTTTGTTTTGTATTTTATGTATTTATGTCAACTTGTATTAAGTGACCTGTGCCTGAGGAGACATTCTCAGAACATGGAACTTTCAGTTTTGAAACCAAGAAAATCATGGGCAAATCAAGTCACTTTTTCTGTAATAAAACTTATTAGGACTGATCATAATATAAAAAAATTTGCAATAGATCATTTTTTATTTGGAATAATATTAGTATGTTGAGTAAATACTGATTTTAAAAACTGCAGAAGGTTTGAGTATGAGCATTATAACATTTTATAAAGAGTAACTTTTAAAACACCTTCATTTTTTCAGACAGCTTTTAAAGCAATCAGAAAAGTCTGCTCTCATGTACATCAGCTGCAAGAACTTATCTGACAAAAAATTCACTTTCTCTTAATGTACCATGATAATGACTGCCATGTAGTTCCTTTTTTTTTCCTTTTTTTTTTTTTAATGTTTTATTTATTTCTAGGGGAGAGAGAGAGAGACAGCACGAGCAGGGGAGGGTCAGAGAGAGAGGGAGTCACAGACTCTGAAATAGGCTCCAGGCTCTGAGCTGACAGTTAGCACAGAGCCCGACGCGGGGCTCGAACCCACGAACCGCGAGATCATGACCCAAGCGAAAGTCAGACGCTTAACCGACTAAGCCACCCAGGCGCCCCTGCCATGTAGTTCCTTAAAGACCAACCTTGAAAATATAATACAACTTTTAAAGAGGACTTATTTCTCTGCTGGTATTACCTAGTTATTCTAACTAGTAAGGTAATAAACTAAAGTGGTCAATAAAGGAGATTGCCATTGCCATTTTCACTTTGTGTTTCACTAAGGACTGACAACAGTATCATGGAAGTAAAAATGTATTTCTTTTCAGATACCCATTGTCATTTTATAAATAAAAGGAACAGTGATAGTACAAAATGAAAGGCAGCCTTCGAACTCTAGAACTAGTGTAGGCAAGAATCAAACTGAGAAGATTGTTTAGTTGCCAGGAGCCGCACCGGCCTCTCTGGATGGCAGTCACAGCAAGGAAATGGCAGTGCTTGCACAGCTCCTGCCATGAGAGACGAAAACTGGTATCTCCTTCTGCTACTACTGGCTCATGTTGTAAATAAGCCTGCTGGTATTTACCAGGCCTCATAATATTCCATATCAAACCAATATTCTGAACACAGATACCTCATAAGGAAAGCATATTCCTGCCTTTACAAATGAGGTTTTAGATGAAAGCTCTGTGGGTGATTGTCAAAAGGCTCTTCCTATGGGCCTTGCAGACCCAAGACTTAGATAACAAAAGGGGTTAAGAACACAAGAGTTACAATTGAGCCTGGCCCCGAGACAAAGAGTCTATTTTGGAGTTAAGGTACAGATAAGGGCAGAACATAGTTACTACATATATCTTTGCTAATTGGTGAAGCATGGCAGTGCCTTCCTCAAGACCTACATTCCACAAACACGCTCCCTTACACTGGCAGCTGGGATGAGGATAGATAAGAGTAGCTAAAACAAAAACCCAGGTGCAAAGACTGACACATTTAGGGTCCCCATGATAGTTTCCACAAACAAACCGATTCAGAAACATTCATTCTCTTGAGAGCCAAACAGAATGACTCCTAGCTTACCTATATACAATTTAACCTATATGTTATCCTGTTTTTCACTAAGAGCATCCTGTTAATTCCTTGGTTGTAAATTCACTATGACTGGGATAATTCTGCAGACTATCAAAAACTTGTTATCGCAAAAGGCCTCCCATTGTAGCAATACCTTTCTCTGACTTCATGTTGTTGCTGAACCTTTAAATAAAGACACCAAAACTGACAGGACAGAGATGTCTGCCTGGTGATCAGAAAGAATCTCGGGGCCCTCTCACTCTCTCTCTCGCCGACACTGTCCATCCTTCAGGGACCCCTGGACCTGCTGGAGCCGGCCTCCGACATTTAGTTTTATACAAAGATCACTTATAAAAAGAAAGAATAACTAAGAGAGGATAAGAACCTAGAGGACAGAGCCAAGAGCTATGGAGAACAACTCTCAGGGAGCAGAAATGAGCTGTATTCACAGAACAGGCAATGTGTACTTGGTTGAAATTCAGAATTTCTTTGGACTGATGACTTTTCCTTTTTTTTTTTTTTTTAAATGGAAGTTCCTACTTGGTTAATCTATGCTTGTCTGATCACTTTATGATGGATATGTGGGTGGCAAATAACCTTCTCTTTAGTTCACAGGTCTTCTGACCAAGAGGGATGATACTTAAGTGCTTTGTTTAAGGTAACTTGCTTAAGGAGACTCAAGTGTATTTAGATTCAATTGAGATGATGAACTTCATGCCTGAGACTAATGCTAAATGAGATGAAACTTTTGAGGGATCTTGGGAAGAGGAGAGCATATTTTGCCTGTGGTAGGGATGTGAATTGTTAGTCTAGAGGGTAGACTGTGAAAACTGAATTTTATAGAGATAGCCACAGCTATATCCTCAACCTCACATGTTCATCTAGAACCTTGCCACTCCCCCATTTTGAAGTAGAGTCTAATTCCTCTCCTACTAAACCTGGGTACATTTGTGCTTCAGTTGGAACTAGTAGAATGTGGTGGAAGTGATGCTGTATGACTTCTGAAGTTAAGTCAGAAAAGTAATGCTACCTTCACTTTGCATCTGGAACACTAGCAATGGAGCCCTGTATCACCATGTATATAGTCCAACTGCCCTGAGACAAACCACCTTGATGAAACTCAAGCTTGCTTATGCAGGGAGACCTCATGAAGAATCTCATGAAGTAGAAGACTACTTAAAGAGAAATGCATGGCCAGTTTCCAGCTCCTCCAGTCCCCCACCATTTTAGCTCCAGTTACCATCTGATTACAACTGTATAAGAGCCTTGAAACAATACCAACCTGTCCTGAAACTATAATATAATAATTTCTGTAGTTTTAATCTATTAAGTTGGGGGTGATTTGTTGTATAGCAATGGCAACTGAAACATCTCTTCCAAATTAAAAAGAGATTTTAAGTTTAATTCCAATTTTTAAAAATAAGAGAATACACTTATAGATTCTAGATGTTCATTACACAGCTTTATTTGGGCCTGTATGTAAGATTAAAAAAAATTAGCTATCTGCCACCAGGAGCTCTAAATTTGAGGTCAAAATAGGTTGAATCATCTTTTTTATTATTATCATTTATTACCATGGACCACAGAAAGTTACTTAATCTTTTTGTTTTCCCATCTGCTGATTGGTGATAACGTCTATTAGAGAGAATTAGCATATAGATTAAATTGATTGAGTTAATACATGGAAAAGAACCCTTCAAGGTGTCTGACACATAACTACCTGACTCAGTTCTATGGTCTATCTGGTGATAATCCACTGGGATATCTCTAAGCAAAAGACACATGTCATCAAGATTGTATATGCAATGGAGGGAGATGGATACAAGCAATGGCATCTCATTAGGGAGCTGCCATATTATCTTATCCCTTTCTTTAAAGTACCAGACGTTTTTTTACCTTCACTCTGTCAGCAACAAGCTATTTTATTTCTCCAGTAAGCAAAACTCCTCGGACTTTGAATTCCCTTTAGGTAAGGACTAAAACTTTTATGTCTCTATCCCAGTGCCTAACAGTGACTAAAGCAAAAGACGTGCTCTATAAATACTGGCTGAAATAAGGAAAAAGTAGTTCTGTAACTAGAAGCTTCTTCCTAAACATACTTCCAGCATTAGGTGAATCAAAAAGAAAAGGTCTGCTTCTTTAGGTCTATTTATACTCTCAAGAATTCTGTAATAAGGGATCAATTTTATGTGAATTAATAACAATTGCAATTAGCAAAAGTCATTATATTTTTTAAACTATATTACAAATATGGGGCACTTGGATTCAGCTCAGATCATGATGAATCCCATGGTTGTGGGATTGAGCACCACCACTGGCTCCACACTAAGTGCTTAAGATTCTCTCTCTCTCTGCCCCCTCACATACCCTATCTAAAAAAAAAAAAAAAAATTTAAATCAAGTATATTACAAATATGATACAATAAGATTATTGATGGGGGGATAACATAGTGGTTAAGAGCACAGACCCCAAGTCAGAATGTATGGAAGCAAATCCCTGTTCCATTCTCTTTCAGCCATATAAAGGTAGGGAAAGGCTCTGTGCTTTAAATCCCTATCTATAAATCACAGGTGTCAATAGTACTTACCTAGGTACTACTGTTGTAAGGATTAAATGAGTTAATATATGCAAAACATGTAGAACATTTCTTAGTAAGAACAGAGATTATTTACCTACAAAAATCTAATTGAAAATGACAATTTTTATTGCTAAAGTGAAGAAAAACATTTTAACTACTCTAACATTACTCAGAATTCAAAAATGAATCTTGTTGTTTGAAAAAAATTGCTACACAAGGCCTTAGAAGTGGTTACATAAGTACCTAGAGGCCCCCACACAATACGGTAAAGCTAGAATCTTCTGCTTTGAATTTGTCAAAATGAAGTAAAAATAGATGGAGAATAATAAATACTAAGCTGTGAATGCTAGTGTCTACTTGGGATAATTTAGTGACAATAAATCTAAGCAGACCCACTGGGTTATGCCAAGACATTTTCCTAACTGAATCTAATTTGGTTGACTTGTTCTGTTTAATTAGTGAATATTATAATTATGTGCTCTGAAAGTTATATGAATTTAATACCATCAAATAGCACTAAAGCAAAGTAGAGCAAAATACCAAGACAATTTCTTTTGAGGACTTGCCTTCTTGAAAAGAATACAATTAACTCCCTAGAGAAATCCTTATTTGCCTACATAATGAATGCTGTGGGAGAGTGAGGCACTTCCCACTTTTCTTCTCATCAATACTTACACGACCTAGTCTTATTTAGTTGAACCTAGGGCATTTTCAGTAATTACAAGCACAGGGGTCTACCACAGATTCTCCCATGGGAGAAAATTTATTAACGTAGGCAAAGTAGTTACAACTCTGTATGTCTGACCCCTTTTAACTTCTCGGTTGCCTAAATATTCAATAAGAGCTTTCATCAGTTATATAGTAGGGAGGGCTAAATGTTTTAAAAGTAAGCAGATGCAAATTACAAATGGTGCTTTCTTTCATTATTTCAGGCTGACATCTGGAGATATTTTGTTAGGATATAAATAGTTTCTTTTCTTTTCCTTTCTTTTTCTTTTCTTTTCATTTCTTTTCTTTTCTTTTCTTTTCTTTTCTTTTCTTTTCTTTTCAAGTAATTAGACTGCTAGTGATTGCTTTACCTTACCCTTTTTGGAGATATGTTCAAGAAAAATTTAGTACTATCAACAAAAGTAGGAATTTTTTTCATTAATAAAGAAGGGGTAAAAGGATACAGTAACAAAAATAGGCAGTGGGAAATGTATTTCCCAATATCTGTGGTAACCACAGGATTTTTGCTAGAAGATAGAAGAAATTTCTGAATGAGCTCAAAGAAAGGTTTGACCAATTCTGTATAATTGTTTTAAGTTTATTTATTTATTTTGAGACAGAGAGAGAGAACAGTGCAGGAGGGGCAGAGAGAGAGGGAGAGAGAATCCCAAGTAGGCTCCATACCATCAGCACAGAGCCCGATATGGAGATCAAAGCAACAAACCATGAGGACATTACCTCAGCCAAAATCAAAAGCCAGACACTCAACCAACTGAGCCATCCAGACACCCCATATTTGAATAATTCTTAATGTATTTTATTAGTACATTGACTAGAAAAAATTACATTTGACCACGTGTTAAAAATTCACACCTAAATTTACTTTGGCTTGCTTATCATTTTTTTGGATTAGTTCTTAATTAATTGCCTTCCTTCTTTCCTTCATCCTTCTCTTTAATAAATATTTATTAGGCAACAATTCATTTACTGACACTGTAGTAGGTGCCAGAGATATGATGGAAAGGCATAATCTCTATAATCATGAAGCTTATGATACAATACAAACAAAACAAATAAATAAAGACACCTAGGGTAGGGCTCCACATCCAATGACTGGTGTGTTTATAAGAAGAGGAAAAGGTAGAGAAACAAAGGAAAGGCCCTGCTGACAACTTGATTTCAAACCTCTAACATTCAGACCTGTGAGAAAATAAGTTTCCACTGTGTAAAGCCCCTCAGTTTGTGATAGTGTTTTGCGGCAGCTATGGGAAACTAACACAGACATGTTTACTTTGAAGTATCTGTGGAATATCTAAGTGGAGGGGTCAAGGAGGAAGATGAATGTAAAGGTGTGGAACTCAAGTTTAGGCTGGAGATAAAACTTTGAGGAATATCAGCATATGACTGAGCAGTAAAACCATATAAGTGGCTGAGATCGTCCTGGAGCAGTCTGTAGAGTAAGGGAAGAGAAAAGAGAAGCTAGTCTAGAACCCTGAAGAAGAGTAACCTTGTATCAGTGGGTAGAGATAGAGGTACTCACAAAGGCAGATCAAGACTAGAGAGATAGAAGGAAGCCCAGGAGAGTGAGATATCAGAGCCACATGCAGAGAATGCTTGACAAGTTAAGTGTGGCAAATCGGTCAACTAAGATAAAGGCTTTGTCCATTATATTTAGGAAGAGATAAATCCTAGGGACCTAACAGATTTCAGTGCAATAGTGGAATCATTTTTGAGAAGTCACTGAGACATGAAAAAGTGAATCCAGGAAGTATACACAACTCTTTCTGAGAGGCTGAAGGTGAAAGGGAAGAAATCTATTATAACCAGATGCAGACAGAGGATCAAGGAAAGTCTTTTCACATACCATAATTATCAGTATTTGAATTTACTTACAGATGTTTGTGTTCTTATCTAATGAGGTACCCTGATGTTTAGACAGTGATAGTGAAACAAGTAGAATGGCACCTTATTGTTGACCATAAAACTGCTCACTAAGTTACAGCAAAACAACTAGAACATGTTTTACAGATATAAATCTAAAAAGTCAGTAAATGAGAATCTGTTGTTGGTAGAAGTTTTCTGCATAATTTATAAGGAGGGAAATTGTAGGCAGGATAATGTTTTGAAATGCAAAACATCTGACTCACAGTAGAGATGAAGAGCACTGAATGACCCATGAGAGAAACTTATCTTATTGTTCATACAGGGCAGAGAAAATTCAAAACCGATAAGGCATCAGGCATTGCACAGCAAAACTACTTTAATGAGGGTGAGTCATGATGCCACCCAGGGAAATGAATCAGGTGCCCACATGCTCAATCTTTTTCATAATTACAGGGTTTCCCCCCCACTTTTAAATTAGAACTAAAGTCAGGTAACAACTAATGTCCCTGTAGAACAAATTTAGCCAAATGGAAATATACAACAGCCTAAGAAGTAAATGAGAATATCAAAGGGATATGGTTTTTCCAGTAAAGAAGAAAAAGAACCATTACTTTAAGTGTAATGTCATGCCCGCTGGCCCCAAAGGACTTCTAAATGCTTTTATTGTGTTCTCTATTTCAGTTGATCTGTGCACCTTCCCACCATGGGATAACTCCAATAGCTTTTTCTCAACATTGAATTCTTAGATACTGTACCTGAGGCTCCTATGGCTTTCCACCCAAGCCAGGAGAGTGAGGAACGTCCCTGTCTCCTTCTGTTCCCTTACCTCTTGCTTCCATAGTCAATCATAAGTCCTATAAATTCTACTTCTTTTTTTTTTTTTAATTTTTTAATGTTTTGTTTATTTCTAGGAGAGAGAGAGAGAGAGACAGCGTGAGCAGGGGAGGGTCAGAGAGAGAGGGAGTCACAGACTCTGAAACAGGCTCCAGGCTCTGAGCTGTCAGCACAGAGCCCAACGCGGGGCTCGAACCCACAAACCATGAGATCATGACCTAAGCCAAAGTCGGACGCTTAACTGACTAAGCCACCCAGGCGCCCCTATAAATTCTACTTCTTAAACATTCTCACTTATCTTCTTCCCCAGAGCTACAGCTCTGATCTAAGCTGTCACTGAGTCACCTATGCCAAGTCTCACTTATCCTTATTTTGCACACTCTAAGGGAAGCTACAGCACAGCTAGAGTGAGGAAGAAAAAATGCAAATTAGGTATCATCCCACTGATTAAAACCTTAGGTGGTTTCCCAGTAGGGCCACAGTAAGCCTGTATGGGCCTTTGTGAGGAATTTGAAAAAAGACCAAAAAAAAAAAAAAAAAGTAATCATTCCCTCTCTGCAATAAGCAGAGTTATATTTCAGACCCAATTTTCTCCCCTGGTCAGGTTTTTTATGCAGTACAGAAACTAAAATGCCCTTTGCCCTGAGAATAAAATCCAGGCTCTTTAAAAATGTTTGTACAGCCCTCTACAACCTTGTTTCTGTCAGTCTCCGTAGAGTCACATTTTGCCACGCTTTTATTCATGCTCTCTGATCCTGCCATCCTTGAAGAGTTTCAGTTCCTTGAACATACCATATTCTCATTTAACCTTTGTCAAACCTTCCACTGTTTGGAAAAAATCTTCTCTCTGTCCAGATAACTCCTTCTCATTCTTTAGTTCTTGGCAAAAGTATTACCCCTCCTTTACAGGTCTTCCCAGACATCCTCAGTTAAAGTAAATCTTCTTATCACCCATTTTCCCAGAGCACCTAAATGTGCACTTGCATAACACTCAACAGGGTTTATTGAAATTGCTGATATAAAGTCTGCCTTTTCTGATGGACTCTTTGCTCTATGAAGGCAGGCTTTATTTGTTCTGTATTATCTATGTATAGTAACATGTCTGACACTTAATAGATGTTCAAGAAATATTTATTGGGCAAATAAAAAGTTAAATGTATGGGAAATGCCTGGAATCCTTATTGCAGTGTAGTGGGAAAAGTTTTATCAGAAGCTATAGGTTATAGGTTTTAATCCTGGCTCTGCAACTAACTACTTAGTCATGTGACTTTAAGGTTTCCTTAACCATTGTAAACCTACTTTCCTCATAATTAGAATGTTGATAATACCATCTGTCCTATCTACCTACAAGAAGCTCGAAGAAGGTAAGAAAGGACAATATTTATCAAGTGCCTACCATGTACAAACTCCTATGCTAAGTATGGCCATTTACATTATCTCAAAAGAAATAGTGCACATCTCTGAAAGATTATCATTTACCTAAAGATCATGGTAAATGGCAAAACAAGGACTTATGTCCATATTTCTCAGGTTCTAAAGGCTCTACTTTCTCTACCTCTTTCTCTATTCCTTTTCTTCTTCACTATATTCCTTCAAAATCCATTTGATAAATTCTTCAACTCATAGGACAAGTATTATTTGTTCTATGAAACCATCTCTAACTCTCTTAGGCAGATTTATATGCTCCTATCTCTAAGTTCATAGTATACTAATATAATAATATTACACTTTAGTTATTTTCATACCACAATGTTTTTCAGAGAAGGGACCATATCTTTCCATGTTTGTATACCCAGTATCCTGACTGGGCATTAGTACATTGTAAGTGCTAAATGAGTATTGGCTAAACAAGTAAAAGAACATTCTCTATCTAGTATTATTCACAAATTTGATAGTACAACTAATTTTTAGTGTTGATATGTAGTTTTACATTTTATATATAACCAACAAATAATTAAGACCTCAACCTTAATTGATCATATGCTTGAGGTTGCTAAGATAGTATAATGAACATATGATACCAGTTCTTATCAAATCATAAAGATCTAGTTTTAGATAAATGTATTTAAGACTAATATTTTTTAACTAACTAATTAATTAATTAATCTATTTTTTAGAGAGACAGAGGACAAGCAGGGAAGGGGCATGGAGAGAGGGAGACACAGCATTCCAAGCATGCTCCAAGCTCTGAGCTGTTAGCCCAGAGCCTGACGGGGGTGTGAACGCACAAACTGTGAGATCGTAAATTGAGCCAAAGTCAGACACTTAGCTGACTGAGCCACTTAGGCACCCATATTTAAAATAATTTTAAAAAATTGATGTTTTTATTTTTGAGAGAGAGAGAGATACAGAGTATGAGTGAGGGAGAGGCAGAGAGTGAGGGAGACAGAATCTGAAGCAGGCTCCGGGCTCTGAGCTCTTAGCACAGAGCCCGATGGGGAGGTTCAAACTCATGAACAGGGAGATCATGACCTGATCCAAGGCTGGATGCTTATCTGACTGAACCACCCAGGTGCCCCTAAGATTATTTTAAAGGCTAGCTAATAATTGCCTGAAAGGGAATATATCAAATATGAGGGATAGATAAATGGTCCAGGTTTATTTTGAATTTGATATTCTATTTTTAATTTTCTATATGGCAACTTCAGGAAACAAATATGTTGCTAGTAGAAAATTAATTAGCTTAGAGAATTATACATATTATTTATTGTAATGTTATCCTGTTCTAGAGGATTATAATTAATAGTAGAAACAAAACCCAGTTGCAAATTAATTACCTACAGCACATCAATGGGTTAAGGGACTAAAACCAAGGTGCAGGTTTCCTTTACATTTAAATGAAGATGAGTATTATTTACTTGATACTTAAAGAAGAAATATAAAAAATACTTTAAAGTTATACAATATATAATCTAAATCCTTCATCTGAGACAACAGCTTGTAAAAATGCTAATTATTAGGAACTAAAAGATTTGTTTGGTTGATAATGCTTCCTTTCACATGTGCTATGTGCTTTCCAGAAGGAAATCTGAAATCTATTCTTAGCTTTACATAGTCAACTCACGCTTATCTGAGTTAATAAAAAGAACAGAGACATCTGTGCTCAAACAAAGAACACAGACATACAATAGACCTGTTTTAGATCTAAAAGGGTGGATAATACAAAAATTATATATTTGACTCTAGAGGAAATGTTGATTCTTTGCAGCATATTTGTCTTCCACTCTATTAGTTTTCCTAAGTAAGAAGAACTATGCTACGGAAAACCAACATACACACACAAGTAAGAATTCCCTCTAGATCCTGTGACCTGCTTGCCAGAGGTTAGAATTCTGTCAGTGGCATTCATTCTGCACATTGGATTCTGTTCATCACTAATATGTTAAGTTCTAATTCTCAAGCCTCCAGGTCCTAATACAATATTCTCAACCTCACACACGGCTAATGAAGAAACTAGCACAAGCAGTGGTGAAGGAAAAAATCGGTTCTGGAAAGAGAAAAAGGAAAGTCATTCTATGTCTTGCTCTGACATTGTGAAAGAATATGGAGCACTAAAGTTATTATTCCTATTTTTTAAATGAAGCCTTAGACATCAGCCCACTAAAAGGAAAAGGAGAAGAAAATTATGAATTAGTGTACATTGTCAGATACATTGCTTCCTAGAATGATATTAATGATTTTGGCAATGCCGGGTCAACTACTTTATAATTATATAAGAAAACTGAATAGCTTTTCAATGTAAATGACTGCTATCTTTTCATCTGTGAAATCAGATCAATTATGTAATAAAATTTACATTAAAAATGACATTTCTCTCTGAGGCATTTTGTAAAATAACCAATGAAAGGTGGGCTCCATGGCTCAGAAGAATGCAATGTAGTTAAAATAAAAACTTGTCTAGCCTTATTATATACATATAGGTACATAGTTGTACATAGTAGGTTGGAGAATTCCAACAAAGCAAATATTCAGTTGTTCAATCATTTTCCATTAGTGAGCATGTATTATAAGTCAGTCACTATGCTAGGCGCTGGATATATTATTTGAGACATAATCCCTTCATTTAAGGAGCCCACTGACATCTAAACAAATACTATAAAATATCTACTAGCAGAGGTGTGTGAAGGTGCTAGGGGTCACATGGATGAAAGAGTTGTTGGAATTAGAGAAGGCTTCACAAAGTAGGTCACCCTTAGCCTAATTTCTCACAAGAACTGAAGTTTACCAGATGAATTAGATGTGAAGGCATTCCAAGGTAACAGAAGAGCACTCTATGAATCAAGAATGGTATATTTAGGAGTACACAGTATATTTGGGTAGAGGTAAATAAATACAAGTTAGAGACAGGTTATCAAGGGCCCATTGGACATGCTAAGGCATTTGGACATTCTTATATAGTGACAAGATATAAGATGATCTTAAGCAGTGAAATGGCATGGTCAGATATATGCTAACAAAATTAACTATGCTAGCTTTAAGAGGAAGCTAGCTCTGAGAGAAGACATCAATAATTTAAGAACTTCAGGTTTGTATAATCCCTAATATAGTCTCTCACCCTCTGGCTTATGTCATAAGATTTCACTTTTAGAGCTTTAGCTTCATGACTAGTACCGATTAAAATAAAAGCTACATTTTTTTTTAGCTAGAAAATGGTATTACAGATAATATATAAATGCATTAACTGAGCTGGACTTGGGGATGTGGGGTGAAAGAGACAATTTAAAAATTGTTCGGTCTCAACCATGTTTATAATCTTCAATGAGAGCAAGGGATGAGTGCTGATCAGGGAGGTTCCTATGGAGCCAGGGAAGATGGAGACAGTCTCCTTTCCTCCCAAATCAAGAGAACACTGGACATTGTATTTATTTTCTACCTCTGTATAACAAATAAAAAAAAACCCAGTGTCTCACAACAACATGTATCTATTATCCCACATTTTACATGAGTCAGGAGTCTGAGCACATCTTAATGGGTCCTCTAAGATTAAGGGTCTCACCAGGCTGCAATCCAGGTGTTGCCAGGGTTGCATATAAACTCAAAGAGGGAGCAGGAATCCTGGGGTCATGTCAGAATTCTGCCTAATAACAGATTCCACAAGTTAAGTACAAAAGTTGATATTACTAGAGCCTAGAGCCAGGTCACCAGGGAACAATTGGTTTATCACCTGGGAGCATATATGGAACAAGTTCTGTCATGGGTTTGTTCACTATGTCATGATGCATAAAAGAGAAGGCTGCTGCTAAAGAGCCAGGGCCCAAGTAGACCCCAGAGAGGGCACCACTCCAAATAGACAAGGTGTAGAGAAGAAAAAGGAAAATATTCTCCCAAAGAAGATTGTAGAGACAGAAGATGTAAATAGAGGAAAAGGTCTAGCAGTTTGGAAACTGTTTTCACTTGACAGTAGAGAGGGGATTTCTCCAAAGCACAGATCTGGAAATAACTTTTTCCCTCCATAAAAGAAAGAAATTTAGTTACCTTTTCTCCTATCATATTATATTTAATTATAATGATTATATATATATACACATCACACAAATATAACTGATATCAGGGAGATTTTTCAAGAGATATAAACAGTCTGGTAGAGAAAAATCTATCAAGCAAACTAAAGTAGACAAGATAATTAGAGAGAAGATATATGTAGCACTGGATTTGAATCTCAAGGAAAATTCCAGCTAACAAAACAGTAGTATTTTCACACAAATTAACAGAAGGTAAAAGCAAGAGAAAATTGAGTTAATAAAAGCTTAATTTAAAAACAATTTTTCAGCACAAAATCTCTCTGGAACAGTTGCTCTCTTGCTTCTGCTATAATTTTGGATAGATTAGTGCTTGTAGAAGTCTGGCTTTTTCCAGCAGTAACACAACTCTAGCTTTTGCTGCCCTCATACCCTAGAACACATAAACAGAACAAACAGGAATTCCAATTTTGCTCATCAGCAGATTGACCTGCCAGTTCCAAGCAACACTGTGGATTTAAGATTCTGGTTGCCTGGCTAGACTCCTAGCACCTGGCTGTTCTGCCTTTGTACTGAATTCTTAGAGTCTGGGTTCTGCTTGTTGCCTAAACATACAGTAATAGCAATACAAAAAATAATAATGGTCACAGCTATTAAATCTTTATGAAGCTACATTAATTAAGCATGTGTTACATTCATGTATTGTTTCATTTACTGGCACTGGCTCAATGTGATAGGAATGGTATTTTTTCAAAGAAGTTATTGATATGTCTCTATTCTTAAATTTTGTTCATTGGGAGCCTCTCTTCCCCCAGGTCTAGACTAGAGACTTACTAGAAGAGAAGTAAGAGAAGAAAAAGTACATACAAGCTTCTGAAAAATTTTAAGAAGGAAAAGGCTGAATGAGATAGGGAGGATAGGAAAATAGTTCTATATTTTCTTTCCAAGCTTTATCTGGAAGCCTATAATATAATGGGTTTTGGAAGAACATGAGGAAAGAGGGACCCAGGCTCCAAATCCTATCTAGATTCTGGGCATGGCCAATTCTGAGTGAACTTGGTAGTTCTGCATGGAATGTACTGGCAAGATCTTGACAATAAATTTTTCTGAGCCCTGCTTAGTGTCCTTTGAATGAGGCCCAGAGGTTCCTGTGGCCTCCAGAAGGGGGCTTCAGAGGCATCTGGGCTAAAAGCCCAGTGGGCTTCCATGGACCAGCTTGGCAAGGAGAGAGGTAACTGCAGCAGAGGACAGAGTGGACTGCTGGCAGATGTGGCTGACATAGAGGCTTCACCTTACTAGTGACAGATGAGCTGAGGTGAGCAGCCAAAAAGATCTGGCCCTGCTGGTAATGATCTTGGACTATATATATCATGCACAGGCTGTAGGTACACTGGGAGGGATACCTACATCCTACTGTCCCTTCTCTTTTGCCCTCAGGGCCCCCATATTAACCATTTGTTAGGAATTTGAACAGAAAGCTAATTTAAACTTTCTCCACTTTCCTCAATGGTCTGATCTTTGCCCCCATGATCACTCACCAAGGATGACTTTGCTTCTAGTTCATAGAGAAAATAGGAGTCATCAGACAATAAAATGCAAATTAGATCCTTTCTCTCTGCTTCTCAGCATGCCAGTGACTTGTCATTGCTCTTAGGTTTCTTTTGGTCTTAGGATAAAGACCAAATCCTGAACACAGCTTACAAGGGCTGCATGATGGGCCTTTTACTTCCTCTGTGGCCTCAGCTCCTGCCACATCTCCTCTTTCTCTGGAACCTATAGTTTCGTGTTAATTTCTACCAGAGGGATTCTTTTTCAACATGCTAGTCCTCCTTTGAAGAATAATCTTCCCACCCTATCTTGGCCTAGTTAATTCTTCTTTGTCTCTCAGAGACCAACACTTCCTAGCAAATTCTTCCTGCAGATTCTTGTATGAGATCAGTTATTCAGAAAGTCTCACAGCCATACTCTGAGTTAATATATTTGTTTTATGCTGCCAAAATAAACCAATAGTCTTATTTCAACTAATTTTACTGAGAATAATAAGTTCCCACCTAATGGTTTGCACTAAGCCACATTACCCCAACATCTAACTATGTAAGATATTTTCATATTTTTAAGTATTAAAAAACACTCAATATTTTCTTTCCTTGTCAAACATTTACTAACTTGTATATCTTGCCTTCTGTGAGATGTATGATATGTGTAGAAAGGCACTGGAAAAAGGTCATGAGATTCCAAAGGGAAAACAGGAAAAGAGTAAGTATAGAAGAGGCATTTTATGATTTATCAAAAACTGGTAAGAATATATTGTTCTATTACATATATATGATATTTGAGATTAAAAGCTTTCCTTTGGCTACCTAAAATCATGGTTTATTGAGAGCACTTAATTTAACAATCAATAATTCAAGCAATTTATTTAATGCATATTTTTAAGGAAATAAACCTTGAAGAAAGGATTACACATCTTTCTCACTAGCCCTTAACTTCCTCTGGATCAGCTCACCCTAAATCTCAGCATGGAGTTTAATGATCACCTCAGCAGCCTGGCTTTGGTCTTCATGCCAGCTGGAGGCCAAAGCCCCCCTCAGCTGCCTATGTCCAGTAGCTCCTGGAATAACACTGTCTCAGCTTCAGGAGGTCTATTTTCAGTTCGTGTGAACTAATTAAAAGGAAGGCCTTCGTTTGTCTTTCTGGCAATCCTTGAGCAGCGTGAAAGGTCCATGCCACCCTCTCTGTTCTAATTTTAGTTTTCCTCTAATGTTTCTTCTCCCTTGTAAAAAAGCATCCTAAGCTGCTAAGCACTTAAAAGCTTTTGTTTTTGTTATTTCTTCCACTTGTGATGAAGCACTTTTCTACCTTATTCTTTTTAGATCCCCTCTCCCCAAAAGTTTTCTTCAGCAGGAGGTAATGTTTGAAATTACTAACAAAACTGGAGATAATTAGCTACCTAGGGTAGTTAACTTACTTAGCAAGTTCCAAAGGGGCTAGCCAACAAAATTCTTCATACATAGAGCTTTCTGGATATAACTTTTCATAAAGTGGAACTATCTTTATAACTGGTCATTCCTAGCATCTTTTCCCCCAGTAATTCACAACCCACCTGTCTAGGACATCTTCACTGAGGAACTCAGATCTCACAGGCCACTCTTTGTGAGGTAAGGCACTGTTTCTCAATCTTTTAAAATGGATACCCTTTACTTTTGATAAATATAAAATCATCACATAGTTTCCTCCCACCCTGCCCTACCCTACTGTCTCAACTGTCTACTTGGCCTGTCTACTTAGATATCCATTGGTGTCTGAAATTTAAATATACTAAACCGAGTTTCCTCATCTCAATTAATATAAACTTAATCATTCCAATGGTCAAAAGACCCTAAAATCCTTGAGTCATGCCTTTGGTCTCTTTTATTTTCTCACACTCTTCATCCAATCCATGCAAAAAAATATGTTGCCTCTACCTTTAAAATAGATCCTGAATTCTACCACCTATCACTGTCTCTATTAAAAAAACAAAAAACAAAAAAACAAAACAAAAAAAAACACCCTGCTACCTGAGCAAAAAGAACACACTGGCAACCATTAGGGGTACCCCAAAGACTGATATATCTTATCAGACGGGGTCTCAGGTCATTCAAAAGTTTCATTTGAAAGGAAGATGCATGGTGGCCAAGAGGAGAACCAGTCCCCTAAAGGAGCAATCCTCAATCAAATATCATTATCAGAGGGCCCAAGGCAGCCAGGGAACAACATAAGAGGTCTTGGCATCTCAGGAAAGGGTAGGGAAAAGTACAGAAGTGGTGAACATAGGTAAATGGATAGACTAATTTAAATATTACGCATGCAGATCAATGTTGAAATAAGCATGATTCTATACATCAAATATTTCTTCTAAAAATTGTATTGATTTAACCACATTATTTAAGGCCATTTTTTATTTTTATTTTTATTTTTTAATGTTTTATTTATTTCTGAGAGAGAGAGAGAGAGAGAGAGAGAGAGAGACCATGAGCAGGGGAGGGTCAGAGAGAGAGGGAAACACAGAATCTGAAACAGGCTCCAGGCTCTGAGTTAGCTGTCAGCACAGAGCCTGATGTGGGGCTCGAATCCACCAACTGTGAGATCAAGACCTGAGCTGAAGTTGGCTGCCTAACTGACTGAGCCACCCAGGTGTCCCAATTTAAGGCCATTTTGTGGAGGGATAGACTAACTCAGATGCTTACCTTTATAATCCTCAGATTCTGTAATTACCAGTAATTATAATTTTTCCTGGTTTCTGGTATATCCCCCTCTCTGAATCTACCTCTTATTATCCCAGTCCCTTTCTTTAGTTCCTTGACTCCAGCGATTCTTTGACCCCACTGGAATCTCTAATCCAAAGGATTTAAATCCTTTAAATCTGTCACTGTTACTTGTTCCCTTATTGTCCTCTTTTTCTTACTTCTCCATCTTAAATTTTATGGTCAAACATTACTCTCTTTCTCTCGCATTCATGTATCCTTGCTCTTTAGTTCACTTCAATATACCCACTTGACAAAACCAAAGTGTAAAGTTCATTTCTCCAAAAACTATGTGCCTGTGCTCCTCCATTTGAACTGAGCTGGAGAAAAAGAAAGAACTACATCGGCCAATCCAACTTTCAATTCACAAACATGAACCTTAAATGGGACCTTAATGCTGCCAGGCAATTACACCATATCTCCCTTTTCCATTCACTGTTTCTTTCTCCCAAACAACTCTTTTATTCCTTCTTCTCTTTCCTCAACCTCCACACCTTCTTCTCTATCCTTGTTCTCAACTGATACTGCTGCTTGCTTCTTTATAGAAAAAATAGAAACTATCAGAACACGTATTTCTCAAATTCTCACCACATGGGTCCCTTTCCAGCATTTGTACCCACTCTGGAAGCTTCTTTCTTGCCTGTTTCCCATGCCTCTGTCTAAAGCCAATCTCTCCTCTTAGGAACCCATTCTCTCTTTCTCTTCCTTCATCACAACTTTACAGTTCTCCCTGGAAGAATTTTCTTGAAAAGGCAATTTATATTTGCTCTAGAAGTCCTTTACTGCCATTCTTTCTTATTTTTTTCCCATGTTTATTTATTTTGAGAGACAGAGAGAAAGAGAGAGTAGGCAGGGGAAGGGCAGGGCGAGAAAGAGAGAGAGAATCCCAAGCAGGCTCCATGCCATCAGCACAGAGCCCAATGCCAGCTTGCTCTTGCAAACTGTGAGATCATGACTTGAGCCAAAATAGAGTTGGATGTTTAACCGACAGAGCCTCCCAGGAGTCCTCTTTTTTAAAAAATTTTTTCATCCTCCCATTCTCTCTTAAATCTATTTTGTTCAGCGTTTGCCCCATCAATTTCAACAAAATTACTCTTGTCAAGATCAGTAAAAACCTCTACATTGTTAAATCCACTAGTGAATTCTGACTCCGTCCTTATCCCACCGAACTTGTTAGCTACATTTGACAGAGATGATAACTCTTTCCTTCTTAATAACTTTCTTCATCTCAATTCAGAACACAGCACTCACCAGAATATTTCCTCCTACCTAACAGGTTATTCCTTCTCCATAGCCTTTGCTGGTATTGCCCATCATCCCCTCTTTCACTGAATTTGGTTTTTGGTCTTCTACCTACACTCATTCCATATCATCTATATAGTGACATTTGTATCTTCAGACTGGACCTTCAGCTGCCTATGTGATACATCTATTCAGACACCAAGTAGTCAAACTTTAAGTGAACTTCTGGTATTTCTCCCTCTTCACCAAACCAGCTTTTCTGACAACCTCTCACATTTCAGACCATAGCAAATCCTTTCTGACAGTTGTTTAGGACAAAAATCTTGCCGTTTTCCTCATTTTTTTTCCTCATATACTACATCCACTCCACCATGAAATCCTATTGGATCTACCTTAAAAATATGACTAATATCCACCCATTTCTCTATACCTCCCCTATTTCACCTTTGAGCTGAGTTGGCTTCATCTCTCAACTTACTGCTATAATAACCTCCGAACTGGCCTTCTTGCTTCCACTTTGTTCCCCTTCAATCCAATCTCAACCACAATGAGTAAAATTCATAAATAGAAGTTAGATCATGTCACTCTTCTCAAAGACCTGAATTTGCTCCTCATTTCACTTTGAGTAAAAGTCAAAGTCTTTAGAATGGCCTATTAGGTCCTACATGATCTATCTGCACACCCCTTCTTGCTTACAAATTTTACATATTTCAGGGAATTTCGGCAATTTGATTTGACTAGGATGCTTAAGAATCAGAAACTTTAGAGGTTTCTTTGAAGTTTTCCCCTTTACCGCAGTACATCCAATCAGTTATCACACCCTGTTGATTATTCTTTCCCTATATCTCTCAAATCCATTTACATCTTTCCATTGCTGATGGCATTGTTTCTCCCCACCTCCAATTTTACCCCATCTCAAATCTATCTACCACATTTAATACTAAAGTGATCTTTCTAGTTAAATGTAAACCTACTTATATCATTCCTAAATCTGTCCAACTCCAAAGGTCTTTCATTTTAACAACTTTTTTTGATGATTCATAAATTGATACTTGGTTTATATAAGGCAGTGCCTTTCAAGTAGAAAATTTTCATTATAATTCAAGCTACTCTTGAAATGTCTATTATAATAAACTCATTTGGTCACTTATTCAAAGTGTTGTTATAGCATACAATTCATTTTTGAGGGTATATTAGTCTTTGTTCTATCAATAACATTTTGTCAAGATTAATTCCTTTGTGCATGTCATTATTGATAAAATAAACTTAGATTTATGTAACAATTTAGATTATATTTTTTAATTCAATAAAAGGTCAGCCCTACATAAGTATGTACAGACCTAGGCTATTTCTATCTTAAGGTCACTATAGATTTTAAAATATAATATTAGAGAGGAAAAATAATAACATTAATGATGATAGCATTAAAGAAGAATATTAGTTTCCATAGTTTACAAAATGTGTTCACATAAATAAGGTATAAGATGTATAAGATGTTTCAAGTTAGTAAGTGCCTACCTTAAAAGTTTTATTATAAAATTCAAAGTTTTATTTTTTTAGGTAGAAAAAATCAGCATTGTCCTACCACACTATTACTAAAGATCAATCTATTCTAAAATTTTTGATATCATATGGAGGTGACATATTACATTAGGAAACCATAGTAACATGCTGTTTGAAACTACTTCAACCTTTAAAAGATTAGATTTCATTTCTAAGGTCAGACCTGAAAATATCAATTTTGGATGTATGGCAAATTACAATTTCTCCACACATTTTGGATTGTACCACTGGAGTCCTGGCAGCAGTAAAATGTGTGTTTTTTTATCCTCTCCCTCTGGTGGTCAGAGGTTTGAAACTAGACCCATTGTTTCTTTGAGTCTTAATTTTTAAATAAATAAATAAAATTTCTATCTACCTCAAAGGACGCGCTGAAAAAATTCAAAAATTAATCATCCAAAGAAACACTCAGTGTACTAACTAAAATAAAGCTGAGAAAGATTTTCCTAAAGCAAGAATCAGAGTACTTGTCATTTCTCCCATTTTAGAATTTTAAATCTGGTACTAGTTATTCAAATCTGTATTAATTGAGTAATAATTATACATGCAGAACCCTTTCTGGAATCCACATACCATTTTTATTCAAAAATCATATCCCATCCTTCCTCTCCTATAAAGTTAAATCTGGTACATAGCAGACATATAATAAAGTTTTATGTTCAATGAATTAATGCTAGGCTTCATTAATATCATAATGACTACTACTAACATGTATTGAGCATTAACTATGTGCCAGACACAGTGCTAATTACCCTACTGCATTATCAGGCTATAGGGTAAGTTAATGTAATTAATTACTTGTTAGTTTAATTCTATGCCTAAGAACACAATAGCATAAAGAGATTAAGTCTCATATCTAGGTAAAATGTTTAGTCCATGGTTAGTAAACAAACAGGTAGCCTGACTTCAGTGCCCACAATGCATCAGGGATCCATTCATTCTATCTTACAATTCTAGAAAGAGGAGAGAAAATATTAAAGAAGTAAACAAGTGAACAACGTAATTTCAGGCAATGAATAGGGATATGGAAAAAGGAAAAGAGGATAATTTGACCAGAGTGACAATAGCAATGTTGAAAAGTGGTTAAGAACATGGACTCTACCACCCATGAATCCTAGCTCTGCTATTATGGGCTAGTTAGCTATTTATCTTCTGTCTGTGTTTCCTGGTCTATATGTAATAGGACCTAATACACATATCTGTTATGAGATTTAAATGATTTAATACACATAGAATGTCTAAAATAGTGTATGATACATAGTGTTAAAGTATTTGCTTGAAACTTACTGGTTATTGATATTACTATGATTGTTCTTTTTGCATCTTTGCTTTTACAATTGTCATCATATTGAGGGTATTACTCAAAATATGGTGATGTGGACGGGCCTCTAGGAGAAAGTGTATTTGAGCCAAAACTCAAATGACACTCAGCCACATGAAAATTTGAAGACAGAGATTCAAGGCAGCAGGAACCAACATACAAAAGCCCCACACTAGAATGCCTAGAAAAGAAGTATGGGCTGAGATGAGTTTGCTAAAGCTTAGGTTAAAGAGCTGGTCAGAGCTAGGTTATACTGAACTTCACTGGCCATAGTGAGGAATTGGATTTTATTCAAAGTTCAGTGATAAGCCACTGAGCTTATTTTGATTCACCTTTTATAAATATCACTCTGGTTGCTGTGAAAAGATTAGATAATAGCTTCCATAAAATATCAATGTCACCACTTTCATTAATCATTATTTTTTAGACATTAGTTTTCCTAGGGGAAAATAATTTTCTGGCTATATTTTTGGAATGTTTGTCTCAGAGCTCTTAAAAGTACAGTCAGAGCAAAGGACCTAAGTACAGTGCATACATTTATACATATACACAATACTCTTTTGAACAAAGGTTACATGGAATATCCATATAGATGATGCCTTATGATTCTAAAATCCATATTAATCATATCTAGTATATTTAAAAATCATATCTCTTTGAAGGAAAGTAGTAGAATAGTTCACTTACTTTAATATAAGTAAGGAAATTCTTTAGGCCCCACTTCTCATATTTCTGTTATTTGGACTTACCAGTTATTAGCTTCTTGCCCCCAGAGAAAGGAAACATTGCAAATTCGACTGGGTAGAACCAGGTATGTGTTAACAGTGGGTGTGGTTACTTTCTTCAATCCTCTCCTTACCCCTAGCCTTATTTCCTCACACTCTCCTCTCCAATTTCACCTTGGTTTGAGTAGATTGAAAGCCCACTTAGGCCAACCATCCAACTCAATCTTACCAGGTTGATGCAGGTTCTGGGGCCTCAAATTAGCTATTAACAAAATCATATATTGAGTTGATACCACTGTGTGAAGAAGGGTAAATAGCAGTGGAAGAAAGGCATTTGCATGTCTCTGGTTGTTTTACTGCCATAATAGCATTAAATTATCATCTTTGAATATGTAACCCCTGAAAGGCCATTAATATATTCAATAAGAATATTTTATCCACACTCTGACAAAAATTGTAATGCTCTACATTGCTATACTTGTAGAGGAACGGAAAGCACAGTGCAATTGGTACAAAGATTCCTCTTAATTCCTTCAACTCATTAAGGTTTTAGTTTTAAAAGTTCAAAAATATAGCTACATAAAGTGAACTGCTTTACCTGCATGGCTAGTTCCATCGTTCGTGACTTCTGTGGATCCCACAGAAGAGGTAAGTGGACTAACAGGAGGGTTGGAAGTAAAGCTTGCACACCCTGCAGACGTGTTGATTTCAAAATATTCTTGGTTGTGATTCATTCGATGAAAATCCAGAGAAGACACAATAGATGTTCGTTGTTTAGGCTAAAATAAATAAGTATGATGAGAGTATTAATATGATCATATTCATCTTCAGCCCAATCTCATTGATTTAATCTGAGTGATGATTTTATCAGTTAAACTATCTGTTTTTTATACTTAAATATAATTGTACTTTACAGAGAGATATTAAATAATCCCTGGATGAATTAAACCATGAAAAAATTGTTTAATAAAAAATATTTTGGCATAGCTGATAAAATAAATTAGACTTTTTGTTAGATTTCCCCAGAAGACTGTACAAATATAGTACCCCAATTTTTTAATAATCAATTCAGAAAGTCACAATTTTAAAGTCACCTTTCATTTAACTAACATTTATTAAACATATGGCATTTGTCAGACCCTGAGGATATAGAGTCTAGTAATAAAAAGAAAACCTCTTACAACGTTGAAGCATAATTAAAGCAGTTCTGTTTTTGTTGTTGTTGTGTGTTGTTGTTCTTTATATAGTCCAAGGAATTGATAGCATTAGATATTTTCCCCAAGTACCATATGCTGGAATTTGATCATCAGTATTAACTAAAGTATATAGAACATTTTCCAGGACTTAAGAATCTACTTGGTATTTATAGTGAACTTTGATTTCCTTTTTTAAGGATTTTAATTAATCCCTAAATAGAAAGAAAAGTCAATTTAAACATAAAAGTTAAAATCATGGAGTAATAGCAGATATAATTTACATCCTTTGTCAGTAATGAATTGCTCCCTACAGCAATTTTCTGTTTTTTTTTTTCTATAGTTTTAATTATATACACTTTCTTCCTAACTAGCAGAGCTTCTAACATTGTCCTTGGCAGTCTTTTGGCTCTCAGAATTGTGTGCATTTCCCAAGATTCAATCCAAGTTTTCTTACTTATTATTCTCAGTTATATTATGGAAATATTAACAATCTCCTATAATAATTAACAAAAGATTAGCTTCAATCTCTTTACAATAAATTTTACTGTACTTTACTACCTCCAAAGTATAATAAACTTTTGGTTTATTTTTATTATTTTTTTTTAAATGTTTGATTTATTTCTAGGAGAGAGAGAGAGAGAGACAGCTTGAGCAGGGAAGGGTCAGAGAGAGGGAGTCACAGACTGAAACAGGCTCCAGGCTCTGAGCTGGCAGTCAGCACAGAGCCCGACGCGGGGCTCGAACCCACGAACCGCGAGATCATGACCTAAGCGAAAGTCGGACGCTTAACCGACTAAGCCACCCAGGCGCCCCTATTTTTATTATTTTTTAAATGTTTGCTTATTTTTGACAGAGAGAGCGACAGAGTGTGAGCAGGGGAGGGTCAGAAAGAGAGGGAGACACAGAATCCAAAGCAGGCTCAGGCTCTGAATTGTCAGCACAGAGCCTGACGTGGGGCTCGAACTCACGAGCCGCCAAGATCATGACCTGAGCCGAAGTCAGACGCTTAGCTTACTGAGCCACCCGGGCACCTCACTTTTGATTGATTTTGATCACTTCCCTCAAATGCTGCTTTATTTAACCACTATATTCCATAGATTATTTTCTTGCAAAATATTCAAGTTTCCTTCTCTTCCAGCTCATCATGTTTTTGTTTTTAAGTAGGTAACCTTTAGTCTATAATCTAAATAAACAATGATAATGAAGAGGTCTTTAATTTACAGGTTTTTTTTTAAATATAAGGGGTGCAAATGATCACAATATGCTTTATTATATCACCATTGCAATATTTTTCTGAAAAAAGAGTTTTAGAGGCACTGTAATACAAGCAAGTCACTTATTATTATGATATATCAATTCAGTAGTAGAATTCAAATTAGTACCCACATAGGATTCAGTTTCCTTTGAAGTATGAAAGTTTGGGGTACAGTGTCTGGCTTGGTTTCTCACAAAATGTCCTTAGGGCTACGGAATTTCATTTCACATTCATGTTTTTGGTACTAGATGATATAACAGCAATTAAAAGGCATGAAATATGACACTGGCTCCAATGGAAACTCAGGTATGGTCATCATTTTGGTTTTGTTTTATTGTGTTGTGTTGTGATTTTGTTTCACTTCATATATAAGCAACGGGCCAAATTTGTATAATGTTCTGTCTCACAAACTTTATAAAGATCAAGCCAACTGATACATATGACTCCTTTAGTTCTGTGTCTTTTTTTTTTTAAGTTTATTTATTTATTTTGAGAGAGAGAGACAGAGAAAGAGCATGCAATCAAGGGAGGGACATAGAAAGAGGGAAACAGAGAATCCAAAGCAGGCTCTGCACTATCAGTGCAGAGCTTGATACAGGACTTTAACTAACAAACCATGAGATCTTGATACAGGGCTTTAACTAACAAACCATGAGATCATGGCCTGAGCCAAATCCAAGAGTTGGACGTTTAACCTACTGAGTCACCCAGGCACCTCTTTACTTCTGTTTCATAAACACATGTTTCTGAATTTTACTACCCAAAGCTTTAA